>NC_133438.1:11185179-11785179 GCF_011762505.2 Arvicanthis niloticus
TTCTCTACTTAAAGGATAAACTTCACAATAGTCACAAGTAATATAAAATACCTTGGTGTGACTATAAGCAAGTGAAAGATTTGTATGAGAAGAACTTTAAGTCTCTGAAGAAAGAAATCAAAGAAGATCTCAGAAGATGGAAAGATCTCCCTTGCTCATGGATTGGCAGGATTAATATAATAAAATTGGCCATCTTGCTGAAAGCAATCTACAGATTTAATGTAATCCCCATCAAAATTTCAACTCAATTCTTCATAGTTAGAAAGAAAAATTTGCAAATTTATTTGGAATAACAAAAACCCCAGGATAGTGAAAACTATTCTCAACAACAAAAGACCTTCTGGGGGAATCACCAACCCTGACCTCAAGCTGTACTACAGAATAGTAGTGATGAAAACTGCATGATATTGGTACAGAGACAGGCAGGAAGATCAAAGGAATAGAAATGAAGACTCAGAAATGAACCCACATACCTATAGTCATTTACTCTTTGATAAAGGAGCTAAAAGTGTCCAGTGAAAAAAGGACAACATTTTCAACAAATAGTGCTGTTTCAACTGGAGGTCAGCATGTAGAAGAATGGAAATTGATCCATTCTTATATCCCTGTACAAAGCTCAAATTCAAGTGAATCACAGACATAAAACCAGATACACTCAAACTAATAGAAGAGAAGGTGGGGAAGATCCTTGAATACATGGGCACAAGAGGAATGTTCCTGAACAGAGCACCAATGGTTTATGTTCTAATATCAAGAATTGACAAATGGAACCTAATAAAATTGCAAAGCTTCTGTAAGGCGAAGGACTCTGTCAATAGGACAAAATGGCAACCAGCAGATTTGGAAAAGATCTTTGCCAATCCTACATCCAATAGAGGGCTAATATCCAATATATACAAAGAACTCAAGAAGTTAGACTCCAGACAACAAAATAATCTTATTAAAATGCGATTAAGAGCTAAACATAAAATTCTCAACTGAAGAAACTCTAATGATAGAAGAACACCTAAAGAAATGCTCAAAAACCTTTAGTTATAAGGGAAATGCAAATCAAAACAACCCTGAGATTCCACCTCACACCAGTCAGAAAGGCTAAGATGAAAAACTCAAGTGTCAGCAGATGCTAGTGAGGTTGTGGAGAAAGAGGAACACTCTTCCATTGTTGGTGGGATTGCAAGCTGGTGCTACCACTCTGGAAATCATTTGGCAGTTCCTCAGAAAATTGGACATAGCATTACCTGAGGACCCAGCTATAACTCTCCTGGCATGTACCCAAAAGATGCTCCAACATATAACAAAGACACATGCTTCACTGTGTCACATGCCAGAGGCTGGAAAGTTCCCAGATGTCCTTTACCAGAGAAATGGTTACATTTACACAATGGAGTCTACTCTGCTATTAAAAATAATGACTTCATGAAATTCTTAGGCAAATGAGTGGAACTAGAAAATATCCTGAGTGAGGTAATCCAATCACAAAAGAACACACATGGTATGTACTCACTGATAAGTGAATATTAGCCCAAAAGCATGTATATAATACCCAAGAAACAGCTCAAAGACTACATGAAGCCCATGAAGAAGGAAATCAAAAGTGGATGCTTCGATCCTTCTTAGAAGGAGTAATACTCATGGGATCAAATATGGAGACAAAGTGTGGAGCAGATACTGAAGGATGGGCCATCTGGAGACTGCACCACACTGGTATCCATCCCATGTGCAGTCACCAAAGGTAGACACTGTTGTGGATGCCAGGAAGTGCATGCTGATAGGAGCCTGATATAGCTGTCTCCTGAGAGGCTCTTCCAGAGCCTGACATATACAGAGGTGAATGCTTATAGCTAACCATTGAATTGAACACAGGGTCCTCAATGGAGTAGTTAGAGAGAAGACTGAAGAAGCGGAAGGGGCTTGTGGCCCCATAAGCAGTCACGATATCAACCAATCAGAGTTCTCAGGGTCTAAGCCATTAGCGTGGTAACACACATGGAAGGACTCATGGCTCCAGCTATATATGTAGTGGAGGATGGCCTTGTCTGGCATCAATAGGATAGGAGGCCCTTAGTCCCGTGAAAGCTGGATGCCCCTGTGTGGGGAAACTCAAGGGCAGGGAGGTAGGAATGGGTGGATGGCTTGGGGCACACTCTCATAGAAGCAGGAGAAGGGGGGATTGAATAGAGGGTTTCGGGGAAATGGGAAAAGGGGATAACATCTAAAATGTAAATAAATAAAGTATCCAATAAAAAATGAAAGAAAAAATAGCAGCAGATGCTGGTGAGATGCTGGAGAGGATGTGGAGAAAGAGGAACACGCCTCCATTATTGGTGGGATTGCAAGCTGGTATAACCACTCTGGAAATCAATCTAGAAGTTCCTCAGAAAATTGGACATAGCACTACCTGAGGACCCAGCTATACCATTTCTGGTCATATACCAAAAAGGTGCTCCAACATATAATAAGGACACATGTCCTTCAACAGAGGAATGGACCCAGAAAATCTGGTATATTTACACAATGGAGGACTACTCAGCCATTAAAAACAATGAATTCATAAAATTTTTAGTTAAATGGAGGGAACTAGAAAGTATCATCCTGAGTGAGGTAACCTAATCACAAAAGAACACACATGGCATGCACTCACTGATAAGTGTATATTAGCCCAAAAGCTTGGAATACCCAAGATACAATTCACAGATCACAAGAAGCTTAAGAAAGAAGATGAATGTGTGGATGCTTCAGTCCTTCTTAGAAGGGGAAATAAAATACTCACAGGAGGAAATACAGAGATAAAGTGTGGAGCAGAGACTGAAGGAAAGGCCATTCAGCGACTGCCCCACGTGGGGACCAATCACATATACAGACACCAAACCAAGACACTATTGTAGATTTCAAGAAGTGCTTGTTGACAGGAGCCTTATATGGCTGTCTCCTAAGAGGCTCTGCCAGTGCTGGACAAATACAGAGGTGGTTGCTAGCAGCCAACCATTGGACTGATCACGAGGTTCCCACTGAAGGAGTTAGAGAAAAGACTGAAAGCGCTAAAGGGATTTGCAACCCCATAGGAAGAACAACAATATGAACCAACCAGACCCCTCAGATCTCCCAGGGAGTAAACCACCAACCAAAGAGTACACAAGGAGCAACCCATGTCTCCAGCTGCATATGTAGCAGAGGATGGTCTTGTTGGGCATCAGTAGTAGGAGCAGCCCTTGGTCCTGTGGGGATTCGATGCCCCAATGTAGGGGAATCCCATGGTGGGAAGGTGGGAGTGGGTGGGTAGGTGGGGGAACACCTTCATAGAAGCAGGAGTTGGAGAGATGGGATGGGGGTTTCTAGTGGGGAAACTGGGAAAGGGGATAACATTTGAAGTGTAAATAAATAAAATATCCAATAAAAAAATAAAAACTCTAGAACCCCAAGGCAATCTTTCTTAAATAATAGGAATGACATTACTTTTATCTTTTTTGGTGTGTGTGTATGTGTGTACTCTGTGCATGTATGCATGCATGTATACATTCATGTGAGAGGGCAAGCTTCCTTGTGATCCAGTTCAACTGTGAAAGTCAGAGGGTAATGTGAAGTGTTCATTCTTACCACTCTTTTTATTTGTTTAAGACAGGCTTCCTACTGTGTATCCTCCTTATCTGGGCCCTAAAATGTCATGGTTTCTTCTTTGTACCTTTGCATAGATGCATTAGGATTATGCATGTGTGGTATTGTGTTGAGCTTTACATGTTTCTGGAGGTTTCAGTCCTCATGCTTTTGTGGCAAGAGCTATTTTCTCCAACCCATAAATGTTATTTATTGACATTTTAGGATTATATTTGGCATTATCTACCAGAACAAACAGATCTAAATCAATTTTAGCAGATGCATGTGTGTCAATCTGTATAAAGGAAAATACTGTAGAGAAAATGTTGGGAATCTTAGAAATCGCATGGAACATTCTATATAAGATTATTTCTGCATACTCTTAAGATTCAGCTTCTCTATGTACATGGAGCACAACCCAAAGAGCAGACTCTCTAACAGTTTGGCAACCAGGATCTTTTGGAATTCCGCTGAAGTATGCATGAGAACCTTGGTTGTACAGAAGCTGTTGGCCACAGGATTACTATTGTATTCTTAATACACTCTTCTGTACATAAGTTATTTTTCAAATACATGGAAGGTCTGCTCCTTTGAAAATCTGAAGCAATTTCAACACTAAAAAAATGTGTTTGTATGTCCAATTGACAATGGGCTGTGATAGCTAATCTTGACCACAGCACTGACTGGATTTGGAAACACATCTGAGGGTGCATCATGAGGGCAGTTACAGAAGAAACTAACTTCTGAAAATAACACCTTGAATGTGAGCAGCAGAATTCTAAATGCTGAGGGCATTAATAGACTACAGAGGGAAAGAAAGCAGATAGTTAGTGTGTGTGTGTTTAATGTCTGCTTCCTTGTTTCCATGACCTGAGCTGCTCTGCTCTGCCTTATCACCATTGCCAATATGGATTGAAACCTCTGAAACCAAATAATTCCTCTCATAAGTTGGCTCTCTCTTGCATCCACGTACTCCTCAATATGTATAATTTATATAGTTTGCCTTTTTCTCACCACCCCTTTTGTCTTATGAAACTATTTTTGAAAAGAGTGCAGCTCTTTTATATTTTCTGCAAAATTTATATTTTGTTGGTTTATCTTCAAAGGAAGCAGGTTGGATGCTTTTTGAAGTTACCATGTTGGATTATGCTCCTCATACATTTACTCAAGAGTTTGTCTCCTGTCTTTGTCAGCTTACATATGTGAGGCAGTATTGAAGCCAGCCCTCAAGAGAGGCCAGCCATGGTAGCATTTTAGTCTTTAACTTCTAAGCCCTCATGACCATGAGAATTGAGTGGTGTTTAAGCCAAGCAATGTGTACTGTTTATGTTATAGTACACAAAGTAAGATACCGAGGAAAAGAAAGAATAACTGCATGTATATTTTTCAGTATATCAAATATCCATCATTAGAAAAATGTGATTAAATTTTCCATTATTATGCTATTTTAAGTTGTAAATTGGTTAGTAAAAGTGCTAATAATTTACCAATGGTGCTGAAAAAGAAAGGCAATTAGATCTTTGTTAGGAAAAGAGCCTAAGTACACTGAATAGAGGACCTTTAAAAAGATTAAAAAAGAGAAAGGCAATGCACTATTAAGGCAGTATATGTTGAGGGACAGGGAAAGAAGTAATTATATTTGTGATGTATTCTAGCTATTAGAAAGTAGCCTATTTCAGTTATGTCTTAGCATTTGTTGGTTGTCCAGTACCAAATGGTCAGCTCTGAATATATACAAGTAACCTTGTATATATGAGTAAAATAACAATTGATAAAGAAATGAAGAGACCATAAGTTTGAAGGAGATTGAAAAAGGATATGTAGGAGGACTTAGAGAAAGGAAAGTTGGAATGAAAATACACTTTCAAAAATTAATTTTAAAAAAAGTAGGAAATAATTTTAGACTTCATTTGAGGTGAAATAGAAGGTCATCATCTTACTTTTCCTATTGTGATAAAATACTCTTGACAAAAGCATCTTACAAAAGTGTTCCTTCTGGCTCACAGTTGAAAGGCACTTTGTATCATGGCAAGGGTATCAGTGTACCAGTGACTTGAAGCAACTGGTCCCATCATATCTACTATCAGGAAACAGAGAATAATGAAATTCTGTGGCTTCTCAGCTTCCTTTTTTTGTGTATACAGTTCAGGATCCTGTCAGAAACTATGCTGCTGACAGTGGCTAGATTTTCCCACCTCAATTAGTATAAGCAAGAAAATCTCTAACAGGCATGCTCAAAGGCCCATCTCTCAGGTGATTTAAAGTTTTGTCATTTTTGACAATTAACAATAATCACCATAGCTATATACAAATACTGTACTTAAAATTCTAAAATAAGATTTTTCTAGAGTGTAAGTTTTGATTTGATCAGAAAAGTGTATTTTAGTAGTTAAAGCTAGTGATCTTTTGATAAAAGATGATTTAATGAGAAATATATTTAGCAGTTGCAGTACGCTGGCACTTTCATTTTAAGCAGATCATAAACCATATATTTTCCAAATACAACCTGATGATGGCAAATCTAGGTACCAAGAAGGTTATGCATCAAAACACAGATTGGTGAAATAGATTTTGTCTAAAGTGCATTGCGACCAGATCTCTTGAGTTATCTACTCAATCTGTGGATTGTGACCCCTTTCAGAGCTGAAGGATGCTTTCACAGGATTCATTTATATATTCTGCAAATTAGATTTTTACATTGTGATTTATAACAGTAGTAAAATTCAGATATAATGTAGCAAAAAATAATTTTATAGCTGGGAGTCACCACAATATGAGGAACTATGTTAAAAGGTTGCAGCATTAGAAAGGTTGAGAACTACTGATGTATATAGAGAATGGCTGTTAGAGCTGAAGAAACATTGCCTTCTTTTAGTTTAGTGCTTGTCACCTCTGAATGATTTTCGGAGGCCAAAGAGACCACAGTAAAAGCTGTGCCAATGCTCTTGAGAAAGGATGCAAGGCTTTTCACTAACACATGTTTTATCTTGCCATATCCTACTGTCTCCCTTTAATATTACTTTCCTCTCTTCTTTGAAATAGATTTTCAAAGAGGTTGTTAATAAAGTGTGTAAATTTAGGTCTTTTCTTGTTCAGCACTGTCTGTGCCTGATCTTAGATTTTTATCTCGGGCTCTTTGCAGCTATTATAAGAGAGTGGGTTCTTAAATTCACTGAGCAATGTTTAATCTTCAGTGAAATCCCAGTTATTCAAGAACATTTTCTAATGTCCAGCTCTAATGTTCTCAATGTTTGGCAGTGTGAGCCAGGAATGCGTCATTTTGAAGTCATGTTTTCTTCCAATGAACACTACGTTGTTCAGACTCCTATGTGATTGCTTGCTTCAAAATTGATCTCTACACACTGGTGAAGCATAAAGGTCATCTTGACCTTTGGTAACATTTTCTCCAGATCTTCTCTTTGCCATCCTCCACAACTGGAACCCAATCCTCAAGTCCAGCTGTTATTGGACTGACATGAGCTCTGAGCATATTCACATGAAAGCACTTCTTTCTTCTGTGTCAACATCTGATGCCCAAACTATCTCTGCTCAAATAAATAAAGTAAGTCCCAGGTTCTCAAGAAACTATATCAGCTAGCTTTAGGATGGGATTAAAACAATTTTGCAAGAATACTCACAATCTTCTCTGAATGTTTGTCACTGAGTTGTTCATAGACTGGAGGAAAGGGGCGGTTTTTATTCTGTGACTGTCATCTGTGAGGATAACTGTTTTCACAAGAAAATGCCAATCTGGACTCCAGATCTCATGTCTGGTAAAAGAGGTAGAAATGTGGGGAGGTTGGTTAAAAGACAAAATGATTCACTTCTACAAAATGATTCTGCTCTAGGAATTAATCATACAGAATGATGACCAAAGTGAATAATGCCATAGTACCATAGGATGCTTAAAATTTCCTAAGAGAGCTCTTAACACATACACATACACACACACAGACACACAGACACACACACACACAGACACATACACAAATACTATGGGAGGTGATGATATATTAATTAGATTTACTATTATTTCACATTGCATATATATATAATCACTAAATTGCATCATATGTAAATACAATTCTAATTATATACAATTCTAATTATATGCAATTCTAATTATCAGTTTATACATTTGATAAGGCTAAAGACAAAAATATGATAATTTACATGATTTTTTTTTTCTCCAGAAGAATGTAAGAGAGTAAAGCTTCAAGTTCTTCTACTAAAGTATCTGAATGTATTCCTATAGGACATATTTAACAAATTACACTGGTCTCATTAAGAAAGATACTTAACCTTATTGTTCTTCTTTTCATACTTGCCTTAGCATGATAGTATTAAGTAAGGATATATGTATAAAATGATAATCTAGAAGGGCATTTAATTAACAGTACTTATGCAGCATTATGGATTGAATAAAGATGCTCTCCCATAAACTTATGACTTGACTGTTTGGTCACATAGTAGTCCCGTTTTCTAAAGTTGTGAAATCTGGAAGTTACTGCATATGGGCTTTTGAAGATACATTATCTCATGCCATTTCTGATTTATTCTCTGTTTTATGTCCAAACGATGTGGACAGCAGACTCATGCCATGTGTTCCATGGCCATGCTGTTCTGTTTAAGTACATGGCAATCATGCATTGAATACTCTGAAAAGTGAGCACAAATAAATTCTTAAATTTTTAATTTGTTCCACTCAGGTATTAGCTTAAAACCAATAAAGACCCTAGTAAGACACCTATGGTCCATCATCAGTATTTTATAGTCACATTTTACAATGTTTATTTGAGCTTTTATTCTGATTCTTTCTTAAAAACATTCTTGTTTTAGCCTTCCCACAGTTTTTTTCTAGCTTTGTCTGCCCTCTATAACTTTCACTTTGGACTGCTTTTCATTTAACACTTCTTTAAATCTACTAATCCTTGGTCAGTTTGTCTGCTGATCCTCTGCCTTCAATGTTTTTATGCTTATATTGTTTCTGCTGTATTCATTTATCTACTTTTACTGTCTTAAAGAATCCTCAGCATAATTGAAGTAATTAGTTTATTCTTCACTTCTGCAGCTATTTTCTTTCTTTTAAAATATTTCTGGAGCTTAAGAATTGGGAAAGTGGTTACAGTTCTTGTAGTGTCAGAATGAAGACTTGTGTTCGGATCAACACCTATGTAAAAGCTGGTCTGAGAATAAGATCGAGGAGACAGCTGAATCCTTTGGGTTTCCTGAGCGATACTGTAGCTAAAACCTGAATTACTGGGTTAGTGACAGACGACTTTTTAAATAAAATAACTTGCAGAATAGAGAGAGACACCATACATTTGCCTTTGTGCATATATGCATACCCACATATCATATGTTGGATAGATAGACATATACCACCCATACACATATACACATGAAAACATTTTTTCTCATAACTTTTAAAGATGTCTCTTAAGAGTAGGGGGGACAAATAAATGCATCCACATTATTATTTTTATTTCTGGAAACACTGACTTTTAAATAATTACATATCATTATTTGCATTAACAATTATACATCACAGTGTATCAATACTTTTGTATCATTATAACCTATCCAAAGCTTTTCTAGTCAAACACAGAGTGTAAATAACAAAATGATACTTTAGTTAGGTATTCTAGTTAGTATTTGCTGTCAATCTGAAGTAGTTTAGAATCATCTGAGAGGAAAACTTTGAGTGTCAAACTGCCTAGGTCAGATTAGATTGTTGGTAATTTTAGGTTCACTTTGGGAGCTTACCATGATTATAAATTGATGCAGGAGGACCCATATTAATGTGTGTGGGCAGAATCATCCCTAGATAGGTGATCCTGGGCTGTATAAGAAAGCTAGGTAATCATGAGCCGCCGTTGAGTCAGACAAAGAAACCAATAAGTAATTCCTGCATGGTTCCTGCCCCGAGTTCTTGCCTTGCCTTCCCTCTGTGATAAATTTTAAAGATGCCTTTTAAAATACCATATTAAAAAGATAGAAAAACAAACTGTATACGGATAAGCCCAGTGGATTGCAGTAATGCCAGTGTTCTGGGTTTGGTGCTTTATTCTAGTGAACTAACTCAATCCTAAATTTGTACAATGGGTTTACAGGACTACACAGCTTAGATTTTTTGCAAACTTCATATGAGATTTTAACAGTTTTAAAGTCGAAATAAAAGTCAGTGAGTCAATGAAACATTGTATTTGAAACAATGAAATGGAGAGTGAGGTCACCTTGTGCCAATATAACAGGCACAGGAAGTACTTTGTGAGTGAGGAAGATGTTTATTTTCTACTTTGAAGAATACCATGGTGGCTTGAATGAGGATGACTGTTGGAACTTTTGCGAAGGATTAGGAATTGTGGCTTGCCTCTCTAGAGGTATGTCAGTGGACAAGGCTTTAAGGTTTCAAAACAATCATACCATCCTGAGTTTCTCTTTCTCTCTGCCTTCTTTTTATAATTCAAGATGTGAACCCACAGCAACTTCCCCAGTGCCATGCTTTATTGCATACTGCTATGCTTCCCACCATGACTAACTATTACCCCCCCAAAAGCTCTTCTATAAGTTGTTTTGGTTATTGTATCTTGTCACAGCAACAGAAAAGTAAATAACTTTGTACAATTACAATCAGTAAACATTTTCATTTTGTATAATTAACAACAGGAATATGACTTTTGCTATTATTGTTTTTTTGGGCAAATCTATGTATTAGGAAAAATGTTAAATGAAAGAAAAATTTTCAAAGTAAAAATCTGCCTATTTGTTAAATTCTTAAGAAGTTTGGATACTCTATTCCCAGTTGGTGAAATTATTTGGAAATTAGGAATTGTGGCCTTTCTGGAGGTGTTTCACTTGAGACAGATCTTGAGGTTACAAAAGAGTCATGCCATTCTGAGTTTCTTTGCTCCTAAGAACTTTTTAGATGTGTACAATAGAAATATGGTTACATACAATTCCTTATTTTCTCCTCCAATTCTACTTGTTCCCTCAACATATTTTCTTACCAACTTTTAACTGTTTTTTTTTTTAAATTTGTTGATAACTCATTAAGTACAATTAGTGCTGCCCATATGTGCATTGACTTGTGGCCAACATAGGATACCTAACAACCACCAACCCCTTGAAAACCACTTCCCCTTTACCTAGAAGAAGCCATCAACAACCTCTTGATCTACATACAGTAAGGGATGGAGCCTAGAGAATACCTTCCCCATCTGTGCTGGAATTTTGGCTGGACTGAATTTTTTGTTTGTTTAAGTAATCACAGCTGCTGTAAGTTAAGAAGTACTACCCATGTCACAGCTAGAAGATTGCATTTCACAACATTCTTCCCCATCCTCTTATTTATTACTCTGATTTATTTGTTCATATTTGCCATGTTACTTGATCATAAGGTGGTATGCACTGGATGAAAATAAGGTTGACAAATACTACTTCATTTTTCTGGTAGCATTTGTTACCTTATAAATATGAAAACATTTTGATGGCTTTCATAATATTGGGGATCTTAAATATTATGGAAATCTCAAAATGAAACTTTCTACTGGGCACACATATGTGAATATAGCCACATGAACATGAAAACACATGAGACCAGTGTTGAAGAAATGGAATATGAAAAGTAAAAAATAAATATCAATAGTACTTAAGCTAAAGACAAATTCTGTGTATGAGAGATAGGATGGATTATTATAGATGAAGAAATTGGGTGAAAGGACTTCAAATTTTTCTCAACAAAACTTCTGAAGTCCACCTAAGTTGTGCAAAGATGAGTTCCACTTTTATTCAAAAAAGAATAGAGCAAATATTTTTTTAAAATGATGCAGATCAGCTAGCCACATATTGCTGAACATAACTGTGATATAATATAAATAATAATTACCTGAGGACCCAGCTATACCACTCCTGGGCATATACCAAGAAGATGCTCCAACATATAACAGGAACACATGCTCCACTATGTTCATAGCAGTCTTATTTATAATAGCCAGAAGCTGGGAAGAACTCAGGTGTCCTTTAACAGAGAAATTGATACAGAAAACATGGTTCTTTACACAATGAAGTACTACTTAGCTATTAAGAACCAAATGATTTCGTGAAATTCCTAGGCAAATGGAGGGAACTAGAAAATATCATCCTGAGTGAGGTAACACAATCACACACACACACACACACACACAAAGCCACACATGGTATGCAGTCACAGATAACTGGATGTTAGCACCAAAGCTCGCAATATCCAAGATACAACTACAGACCACATCGATGTCATGGAGAAGAAAGACCAAAGTATGGGTGCTACAGTCCTTCTCAGAAGGAGTAGCAAAATTTTCATTGGAGCAAATATGGAGACAAAATGTGGGACAGACACTAAAGGAGGGGCTCTCCGGAGACTGCCCCACCTGGGAATCCATCCCATGTGAAGTCACCAAAGGCAGCCGCTGATGTGGATGCCAGGAAATTCAGGCTGACAGGAACCTGATATAGTTGTCCCCTTAGAGGTCTGCCAGAGCCTGACATATACAGAGGCAGATGCTCACAGCTAACCATTGAACTAATCATGGGGTTCCCAATGGAGAAGTTAGAAAAAAGACTGAAGGAGCTGAAGGGGTTTGTGGCCTCATGGGGAGAGCAACCATATTAACCAAACAGAGTTCCCAGGGTCTAAACCACCAGCCTGGGAGGGACCCATGGCTCCAGCTCTATTAGTAGGGGAGGATGGCCTTGACAGGCATAGGTGGGAGAGGAAGTCCTTGGTCCAGTGAAGGCTTGATGCCCCAGTGTGTGGGGAATTCGAGGGTGGGGAGTTGGGAGTGGGTAGGTGGATGGGTTGGGGTCACATCCTCATAGAAGCAGGAAGAGAGGGTGGAATATGGAGTTTCTTGGGGGGATGGGGAAAGGGGATAACATCTGAAATGTGAATAAAATATCCAGTAAATAATTTATATATATATGAAATTCCAGCCAAATAAATCACTGCAGAATAAAGTTCTCAAGAAAGTACACGTTTTCTGTGGGAAAGGAAATTTATTTTATAGTGGGGATGTCTATGTGTATATGAGTGTATGTTTGTGTGTGGGTGTGTGTTTCAAAGATCTATAGATTAAACTCCCTGGGAATTCTTGAAAAGACATTTTGCTAATCCCTTTATTGATTTCCCCCAAAATCAGAAACAGAGCAAAGGTGGTTCAGTAATCTATTTTGATAAATGTTATTTAAAATGTGAACATGTTATTTAAAATTTGGAATAGTTCTACTCTCTCTGTTTTCATTTTGTTTCTTTGATACTGGTTCTGGCTGTGCTGTCAATGCCTGTCTCAAATATTCAAGATGAAGATTGATCTATCTATCTATCTATCTATCTATCTATCTATCTATCTATCTATGTATCTATCTATGTATCTATTATCTATCTATCTATCTATCTATCTATGTATCTATGTATCTATCTATCTATGTATGTATCTATATATCTATCTATCTATCTATCTATGTATCTATCTATCTATGTATCTATCTATGTATCTATGTATCTATGTATCTATTATCTATCTATCTATCTATCTATCTATCTATCTATCTATCTAGGTTGAGATTTAGGAGACAAAGATCATAGACATTTATGCATGGAAATATAGAAATACTTGTATGTCTTGATCATATGTGCTGGTCGGCCACATGACTAATTTAACTTTTCAATTCTCATCATGGAAATTAAGAATGAATAGAGGCCCTGAATAGACAGTAATTTTATGGCAAATATACATGCTAATCCCTGAGGTTGTAATACTAGTACAGTGCCCTGCTGTCCAACAGCTTGCTGAGTTCCATGTTCTGAAATCTTTATTTGTAGGAAGAGACCAATTATTTGAAAGAAAATCAAGGAATACATTGGGTGGTTATTTCCTGTCAGTGATCCAGAGAGAGGTTAAATAAAAGAAAAGTCCGTGAGATAAATGAATTTTCTGGTGACTATTAAAATGATAAGGAAAAATTTAAGTATCAACAGGATTTGAGAATAAATGTAAGAAAATTAAAGAAAAAAACATTTGAAACATTGAACTGTTATCTTAAAATGATATTTAGAGATATAGTCCATGGTTTCTGAATTTTGAAAGTGGGCAATGGCCCCCAAATGCACTCATTGCTTCTATCTTGGTGCAAAACTATCAGGTAACAGAATTTCTTATAATAGACAAAATGATTTACCATCTTCATCACCCTCTACCATCCAGTAAATGTTTGGAAACTAAACAGGAACTGATCAGTAGCCATATCATACAGAGTAGCTACATATAGTCTGAGCCACAACCTGTGTTCATGTGAACTTCTTTGAAAAACATGTGCCTGAACAATCTTTGGATTATCTCAAGCTATCTTTATAGGCTCAGGCTTCACAATCCATATGGACACTACACAGATCTGGAAAATGGTCCAGAGCTTAAAGTGTCCTTGCAAATTATTAGAAATAATGATTCTGGCTTCAGTAATGTATTCCCTGAGGTTCTGTACTCTGTCCAGTCTCATGACAAAGGCCAATAATTTAAATTAGGGAGAAAAATATCATATCATCACCACCATCTTCATCATTGCATATATGTTTTATAGTTTATATAGTATAACCAAGATTAAAATGAATGGTATTCTCTCCTATACCTCTCATCTAGTCATTTATGAAGGTGTAGAGATTCTGCCTTCCTCTACTTCTAACGTACATGCTTTATTTTCCTTTTAGATTTTATACAATAATATAGCTTAAGACTCTGGATTAACAACTTGCATAATGCCATGATCTTGGTCTCAATTATTTTTTAAACATCACTATATTTTCTTTCACTGTAATTAAATCAAATAGATATTTCTATATCTCTCTATCTAAGAGACTTGTAGGTAAAAACAAAAATTCACCATCTGCTTGTTTTTCCAACAAATTTGTACCAGAGACAATTTAGTCTCATGTCTGTTGGTTCTCGTGTCCCACTTCTATCTAACATACCCATAACCCTCCTCGATGCCTATGGTGGCCAGAACTTGAATTATGAGGGTCCTGATATATAGGTACTTACTTGTCTGACATATTACTTGGTAATTGAAAAAAATTATGAAACTAAAATTCTACATCTTTTTTTCTTTTTTAATATCTTGAATTTAGCTGTCCCATATTTGTTGCACTAAAATATAAACACTAAAACACTGGATCTTTATTCTAGGTTATTTAATTCTGGTACAGTTATTGTCCTACTTATGATTTTTCCATATCACTCTCTTCTCAGTAATACCCAGTGCTAAGAGACATACCAAACCAAACAATTCTCAATGTTAAGAAGGCTCAAAAATGTCTTCTTTGTGACATGCCAAGCCTTTGTGAACACATTTTTAGCTGCTTACTGACCACCATAGTAATTGTATTATAAAGAGAACTGGGCCTTACTATGTTTCTTTCTCTATTCTTTCCTCCAGTGACATTCCTCTACAAATTCTAAATGATATCTCCCAAACACTGTCTAATTCGTGATCTCTTTCCTCATCTTTCCTAATCTTCTCCACAACAATTTATCCTTTCTTTTTAAACTTCATGACATCTTGTGGCAATGATCTTTTCTTTTTCAATATTATTATTCTTGCTATCAGAACATAAGTTTCTCTAGGGAAAGAAGACTCTTCCTCTCCACTCCCCTTACATTTCTCAGCACTGAAATTTAATAAATATTTATTATTGAACTTCTTTGATGCTTGGAATACTAAATATTATTATTTTTGTACTGATTTTTGAAAATTAGGTAAGATTTGCATTACTATGCATGTTTATGAAGGTATATAGTTATACATATAAACATGTATGAATATATGTTCATTCAGAACATTTGAAGCACATATAATGTACAAAGTCATTTGTTATTGTACTTCACAAAGTTAACTAAGATACCTTTAGGTTTATTTTTTCAAATGCTGTCTATTCTTTTGAAAAATAGGTTACTTTTTTATTTATTGGCTCCATTTTGCAGTTAGGAAATGATAGAAAATACTATTCAGTGATTCTTGACTATCCTACACTACAAATACATTATTAATTTATTCTTTTTTCCAATGAAGTAAATTAAAATTGATTACAATATGTTACTAGTTACCAAATATATAAGTCAAGTAAACATTGTTGTACATAGAATTTTGCTTCAGTTATTATGTTTCTTATAATTGATGACAAAAAGTAAAATGGGGGAACATGAACAATAATTTTTAAAATTTTTCCAAGAGTATTTTATGTTTATGTACCTTTAACAGACATGACAATTCCCATTTTCCAAGCCCTATTCAGAACAAAGCTGCCTCTAGTTTCACATGTGATAGATAAGTCAACAGTGTTCTGGAATATCCATTTATGAAGCTCTGTCTGGTTTTATTGTAATTCACTAGTTTCAGTTCTCCTAGAATATTTCGTTATGTGACTGGCCTTTAGGCAAGATTGGATGTGGGATCAGCAGTTGTGAATACACATTATTTCATGTAATTTAAAAGTCAAGTAGGTGACCTGATCCATTACTGATGCACACAGGTCAGTGTATGAGTAAGACATTCTTGCTGTCAGACTTATAGAAGCTATAAGTCTTAGTAAGAGCTGACTTAGCAACCTGTTGGAATGACTTTTGTTGGAAGATAGGTAATTTTATTATGTGTTCTCTTCTGTGAGGTTTTACTGAACTTGATGCCTAGTGAATTGTGAAAACATATGAGATCAGTTTCTATTATGTTCTCAGGGGTCCCTCACCTGATTGCTTCAGGCATATATTAATAGTCAAAGACAGAACTGACTCAATGTTTCATGTGGGGACTGCTGATTGTGGTGCCCTTCAATATATAATTAGTCTCCTTTGACAGAGAAACAACTGAGAGAACATTACACCTATTTTGCACATAAAAGAGGCATTCTGCTCATTCAGTTATTGGATAACTCAGTATGTTACAAGTTAGCTATTTGTATTAGCTCTCTTTTGAATAATAGTGGATTTATTATTAGAACTGATAAGCCAAGCATGTTACATGTTATTTCATTATATATGTATTCAAAATACAGCAAGAGAAAGGAAATACAAAGATTAACCATAGAGGTATTTTTCATAAATAATAAACATACCACTTCTCCTTACAAGTGATAATTTAGTGGTGAAAAGTGAGAAATTTAAACAACTCCACTATTTTTTTATGTTTAAAAATCAAGATAAAATTGGAAATTATGGCATGCATTATATATAGTAATGACAGGACATAAAAAGACCCTTAATTAACATGGTTCAGTAGAATTCAGCCTTCGGTAAGAGGAAAGCCATGCAATGTTCTTCTCTGGACATGTAAGTTTCATGAACTAGAGTAGCCCTGACAGTCATCATGGGCTTAGTGATCTGAGAATATTCTTTCTACTTTGTTGGATGGCACCTAACACAAAACAAAACAAAACAAAACAAAACAAAACAAAACAAAACAACAAACAAACAAACAACTCCAAACTTACCTTATTTAAATAATGAATGTTGATTGTACTTATCAAAACAATGTAGCCAAATGCCACTACCTTCCAAATATTGTTTGATACTTGGTCTCCTTATGGTATGTATCTATCTATGACCATTTGAAGGCTATATTCCAGAGGATTCACTGTTATAACAGTTCTGCTAATGGTGTGCAGTGGGAAAATATGTCCCTCCACTGTGCCCTTCACATGCAACCTATCTTTTAGGCAACACTATTAGATTAGAACATCATGTCTAATTAATTTAACAAAAAATGCCCTGGACAAAACTGAAAAAAATATTAGATTCTTTTGTAACTGTACAGAAACGGAATACCAAGAAAGAACAGCAGCAACGGGAAAAAATTTTTTTGTTTCTGTGGGCCATGGTATCATGAAGTTTTTCTTAGCCAACTATTAATGGTAAAACGAGAGCTTCTTGTTGTTATTATTGCTGCTTTTTGAGACAAAGTCTCACTGTGTAGCCCTGGAGGGAATCCAACTACTGATAATCTCCCTGTGGATGAATCAACAAGCTCGATAGAACTTCAGACCAACCTTGTTTATGAATATCATTACAAAAATAATAAAAATTCTTGCAAACTGAATCTCAAAAAACATCAAAACCGTCATTCACCACGATCAAGTAGACTTCATCCTAGGGATGCAAGTTTGGTGCAATATACGAAAATCCATTAATGTAATCCACTATGTAAACAGACTCAAAGAAATATCACACGATCATCCACTTAGATACAGAGAAAGCATTTGACAAAATGCAACACTCCTTCATGTTAAAAGTATTGGAGAAATCAAGAATTCAAGGCCCACACATAAACATAATACAAGCAATTTACTGCAAACAAACAGCCAATATCAAACTAAATGGAGACATGCTTGAAGCAATCCCACTAAAATTGGGGACAAGATAAGGATGCCCACTCTCATCATATCTATTCAATATAGTGCTCAAAGTGCTAGCTAGAACAATAAGACAACAAAAAGAGATCAAGAGGATACAAATTGGCAAAGAAGAAATAAAGGTATCACTATTTGCAGATGATATGATAGCATACATGTGACCCCAAAAATTCTACCAGAGAATTTCTCCAGCTGATAAACAACTCCAGCAAAGTGGCTGGATATAAAATTAACTCAAACCAATCAATAGCTGTCTTTTATACAAATGACAAATAGGCTGAGAAAAAAATTAGGGAAACAATTCCCTTCACAATAGCCACGAATAATATAAAATATCTTGAGGTAACTCTAACCAAATAAATGAAAGATCTGTTTGATAATAACCTCAAGTCTATGAAGAAAGAGATTGAAGAAGACCTTAGAAATTGGAGAGATCTCCCATACTCATGGATTGACAGAATTAATATAGTAAAAATGGCTATCCTACCAAAGGCAATCTACAGGTCTAATAAAATCTCCATCAAAGTCCCAAAATAATTCTTCAAAGACATGGAAAGAGCAATTCTCAATTTCATATGGAAAAATAAAACCCCAGAATAGTGAAAACAATTCTTAACAATAAAAGAATGGCTGGGGAATTTACCATTCCTGACTTCAAGCTTTACTACAGAGCAATAGTGATAAACACTGCATGGTATTTATACACAGACAGATACTTTGATCAATGGAATAGAATTGAAGACCCGGAAATAAAACCACACAGTTACAGACACTTAATCTTTGATAAAGAAGCCAAAAATATACAATGGAAAAAAGAAAGCATCTTCAATAAATGGCTATCTGTATGTAGAAAAATGTATGTAGAAAGCTATATGTACAAAAATGAAAATAGACCCATATTTGTCCATTGCACAAAGCTCAAGTCCAAGTGGATCAAGGACCTCAACATAAAACCAGTTACACTGAATTTAATAGAAGAGAAAGTTGGAAAGAACCTTGAGCTCATTGGAACAGGGAGAAATTTCCTAACAAAACTCTAGTATCACAAATTGAAAAATGAGACCTCATGTAACTGGAAAGTTTCTGTAGGGCAAAGGACATAGTCAATAAGACAAATCAGCAACCTGCAGATTGGAAAAAATTCTTCACTAACCCCATATCTGATAGAGGGCTAAAATCCAAAATATATAAAGAAATCAAGAAGCTAACTATCAAAAAACCCAAACAACTCAATCAAAATAATGGGTTATAGAACTAAACTGAGAATTTACAACAGAGGAACCTTGAATGGCTGAGAAGAACCTAAAGAAATATTCAAAGTCCTTAGTGATTAGAGAAATGCAAATCAAAACGCTCTTCCACTTTCCACCAATCAGAACGGCTAAGATCAAAACCTCAGGTGACAACACATGTTGGCAAGGATGTGGAGAAAGAGGAACACTCCTCCATTGAAGGTAGGATTGCAAACTGGTACAACCACTCTGAAAGTCAATCATGAGGTTCTTCAGAAAATTGGAAATAGATCTATCTGAAGACCCAGTAATACCCAAAATATATCCAAAAAATGCCCCACCATGCCACAGGGGCACGTGTTCTAGTATGTTCATAACTGCCTTATTTGTGATAGCCAGAAGCTGGAAACAGCCCAGATGTCCTACAACAGAAGAATGGATAGAGAGAATGTGGTTCATTTACACAATGGAATACTACTTAGCTATTAAGAACAAGGACAACCTGAGATTTGCAGGCAAATGGATGCAACTAGAAAATATCATCCTGAGGTAATTCAGACACAGAAGGACATGCATAGTATGTACTCACTAATAAGTGGATATTATCCCAAAAAAGTACAGAATACCCAAGATACAGTCCATAGAGCTCAAAAGGGTCAATAAGCTGAATGGCTCAAGTAAGGATGACTCAGTCCTACTTGGAAGAGAGAAGAAAACAGTCAAGGGGGGGGCAGGAAGGGAGGGAACTGGGAGGGAAAGTGGCTCGAGAGGGTATGGGAACCTGATCTGGTCTTGGGTGAGGGAAAAGACCGAAGCCCTGAGGGCCAGCAGAAAGAATGGAAACAGGCAACCTTGGGAGATAGAGGTTTGGGGGGGACCCTCTAGAATGCACCAGAGACCCGGGAAATAAGAGAAAGACTCTCAGGACTCAAAGGGAGAGACCTTAGATAAAATGCCCTACAGTAGAGAGAGGGAACTTACAGAGTCCACGTCCAGTAGAAAGACAGGGCATCAAGTGAGGGAGGGGGTTGCTATTCCACAGTAAAAAACTCTGACCCATAATTGTTTCTGTCTGAAAGAACTGCAGGGATGGAAATGGAGAGGAGCCTGAGGAAAATAAGGTCCAGTGACAAGCCCAAAGTGGGATCCAGCTCAATCAGAGGTCCCAAGGCTGGAAACTATTACCGGGGCTACGAAGTGTTCACAAAAAGGGACCTATCAGACTGCCCTCTGAAAGACCTAACAAGCAGGTGAAAAAGTCAGATGCAGATATTTGTATCCATCCAATGGACAGAAGCTGCTGACTCCAGTGGTTGAATTAGGGAAAAGCTGGAAGAAGCTGAGGAGGAAGACCAGCAGTCTCAATTAACCTGGACCCCCAAGATCTCTCAAACACTGGGCCACCAACCAGACAGCATATACCCATACCAGCTGATATGAAGCACCCAACACAAATAGAGCAGAGGACTGCTGGGTCTGGGTTCAGGCAGTGAAGATGCACCTAACCCTCAAGAGACTGGGGGCTCCAGAGAGTCTAATGGGGTTGGGTGGGGATTGGGGACATTTTCCTGGAAACAGGGGACCAGGGAGGAGGAATGGGTTGTGGAACAGTCAGATGGTGGACCAGGAAGGAAATAAAATCTGGAGTGGAAAGAAAGACAGAAAGAGAGAGAGAGAGAGAGAGAGAGAGAGAGAGAGAGAGAGAGAGAGAGAGAGAGAGAGAGAGAAAGATTTTTAAAAATGATGAAAAGTTAAATACAATGTCAGAAGTGATGTATATATAGTTAAGCACAGTATGTATTTGGTGAGATGTACATACTGACGTGAATTTATGACAGACAATCAAAACAATAGCAGATATTTTGTTCTAAAACAATTACAAGGCAAACCTTGAAAATCAGTCCTCTGATTCAAACTTGCATCTCAAATGTTATCTATGTATTTGTGTGTATTTGGGTTAACATTTAAATGGCTGACAAGCAAAATCATTTCAAAATACAATATTTCAAACATCAAAAATCCACAAACAAACTCTACTTAGAAAGCCACATAAAAATCAAGTCAGTCTTTTCTTAACATTTTTTAAATGATTCATTTAGGGCAAATCCACATTACTTTTTTTTCTTTTCTTCTTTCTTTTTTAATTCAAGCTGGAAACATTTGTTCCATTTGTTGAATTCAGAAAAATATACTGGAAAATATAATGATAGAGGGTAAGTGCATTACTTTGATGCTTAGAGCATAATGAAAGTAATACGAATGTAAGAGCATTGTAAAATGCACAGTAATGTGATGATATGAACATTTGTCAATAAAATAAAATTATTTATGAACATGGACTTGATATTGCAATAATTAGCTGAATGCAAGACCTAGCTGTATTCTGAAGTGATACTGGACTGAATGAAGTTGGGTATAAGAACATCCCACTATTCCTTGAACAAATGATGTGAGCTTCTACCCTACACCAGTCTTCTTGACACTCCACCACCAAAACATTCTGCTTCTCGATGTTTTGATGGCTAATGCTCTCATCTCCCTGACACCTTTGCACAGCTGTTCATTTTTTCCAAGACTCTATTTAGTAATGTGACCTGCTGTCTTTCTAATACAACCAGAACCACTTAGTATGTGCCTATTTTTTAAATCTTATTTGTTATGTTTGCTCTTTATTTTTTACTCCTTAAAGTTGGATATTTTATTTATTTACATTTCAAATGTTATCCCCTTTCCTGATTTCCCCTCCAGAAACCCCCTATTTCATCCTGCCTCCCTCTGCTTCTATGAGGGTACTCCCCTACCTCACAGTTCTGGCATTCCCTACACTGGGGTTTTGAGCCTTTATAGGACCAAGGGCCCCTTATTAAGACACTTAAATTAAGACACAGATTTGGTAGATGAATGATGAGCATATAAATATGTGGTTTGCATACATTTTGCTACACAGATTGATATTAGATAAAAAAATCACTATATGCCACTTATCTTTGGAGGTTGACTTGATTCTTATAAAAGGACTTTGGCTCTTTATTTTGTTTTAACTAGGTTTTATTTCCTCTTCTCTGTGATAAACTACCAAGTGTCAAATAGCCTTATTATAGAATATGTGACTCATTATTTTCCCTACAGATAGATGAGCACAATTTGTTTTACTTATTGCTAGACAATTGCTTCTATATAATGTTCTGCATCTAACCAAGTTCATTGTCTGCTTGGGTAGCATGACACATTAAGGAACAGGTAGTAGCTACAAGAAAGGAGATTAGCTATAGTAAGAGTACAGTTGGAAGCTGAATCCTCTTATATGTATCCTATGAGGATCAGTCTCTTTGTTTTCCAACCCATTATTTGCATCCATTTAAGTATAGTGATTACTAATTATAAGGCTGGAACAGAAAAAGACATTCTTATTAGCTGGCAATTGAATAGTTTCTTGGTGGTCTTTCCTCAGTTTGGCACAACACATAAAAGTTGGAATGTGGGGTTGGGGATTTAGCTCAGTGGTAGAGCGCTTGCCTAGCAAACATAAGGCTCTGGGTTTTGTCCTCAGCTCTGAAAAAAAGCTGGAATGTTTGTGCTAGAACAATGTTGTGGAAGATAATGAACAACTTGTCTGAATTCTCTGTCCAGAAACAATGATGAAGGGTGTAAAACCACATCTATAATCTACTTCTTTTCTTTTGCAGATGATAGCAATGTAGGGGTGGGAGTTTGGATGGTGAACAAGTGCCAGTTTGAGTTCTTTCAGGAATCTGACATTTTTAGCAGATGAGATATACTTAGTAAAAACTATGAAATATGGGTGTAATAGTTTCCTACATTACCATACTATTCAGAAATGATATCTCCACAAGATGTATTAAGGGAAGCAATATGGTTAGCATGTCAAAGCACAGAAATTGTGGTGGGTTTAAACACAGTGAAAGAAAACTAATAGAGAGTCTGGGAGAGAACCAGTTATACCAACTGCTATAGTAATCACTTGTACTTCCTACATTATGGCACAAAAAGTAATATTGTGTGTGCTGTATATCTATGGCTATTATGAATACCTATTATTACAGTTCCAAAGCTTCTTTATAGAGTTCCATGTCATGTATATAATGCTTAACTGAGTAAGATTGGAAACGTAGACCAAGATATTTATAATAGTGCTTTTGTTTTTAAACTGTAAGAACATGAGTGGTGCTTTAAATAGTATTTAAAAAATAGTAAACACTTCTAAAAACATGTATCACTTTATATCACAACAATCATAAAGGTATGATGCAATGATTTATATTCTAGTAAAATTTGAAGAGTAGATGCATGTTGCCAGGCATGTTGGTACAAGCTTGTAATACTAGCTATGTGAGAGGGTAATGGAGATTTTAATTTCAAGTTCTCCCTGGATTACAGAGTGATTTCAAGGGCAGTTTAGGCAAGTTAGACAGATTTTTCCTCAAAATTAATGACAAAAGTAGTGAGTCTGAGTTGGGGAGACATGTGGAATGTGTCAAAGGAAGGAAAGGAAAGAGGAAAATACTGTAAAAACTACTTTAATAAAAAATTGTTAAAGTAAAATAAGGCTGCAGGGAAGTAGGTGAATGCTACAATGCTATCCTATCTAGCAGAATACTGTATGTTCAATTCTCAGGTCTACAAGAAATAAAGTATGAAATTTGTAATCACTGTGTATTGATTGCTAAAGTTTAAAATTATATGTGTATTGTTGTGGTACACACAGTGTTTGAAGTACTTCAAATTGCTTCAAAAACATGGAAAGAAACCTTGACATAATTATGAATGAGTAAATTACAAATACATCTTCTGACAAGTAATGACACTTCTTAAAACTACACATTTGTGTCATAAATTCTAGACTTAAATGGTTCCAGAACTATGGCTTCTATTCTTATAAAGTGGTTCATCTGCAGCTTAATAACTACACATCCTGACTGTATCAGAAATTATGTTATTCTTTCCCACTTGGCAACACTATTAACAGTAATATTACAGTTTTGTATTCTAGAAAATTAATTTACAAATTTGAATTATCATAATAATAGTTCAAAATCTCTATCTAAGGCAGACATTATTGTGAGAAAAATAGGCAAAATTTCCATATGAGCACTTCTGATATGCACATGTATTAGATATATGCTCTCCTCATTCACAAAGTCTGGAGAGTTGGATAAAAAAATAGAGGTTTTGCTTTTGACACATCTTCATCTTGTAATTATTTGTAATAGTGTCCACTTTGGAGGGAACTTATGCTGAGTGCCGGGGCTACTTCTAAATCTATCATTTGACAAAGGAGGATATTTGCTTGAGTGTCTTGTTAGCAGAGGCTGGGAGAAATCCTGATGTCAGTGGGATGTTGGTGGGTTATTCTCTATTCTCTCTAGCGTTGAGACAATAAACTCTGTGCATCGTGCACTAAGTGCTCTGCCCAAGAAAAACCATAAATGAATGGGAACGGGGAGCCAGTGGGAACTCTTAGAAGATATAACTCATATATTTTCTTCAACCTATTTTGAGCACATCATCCCTAATTGAATTGCATTTTTTTAATACCCTGTTTGCAGGGTAAAGCTGGGATTTACGCATGGTCAATGATAGGCACCTTGTATGTTATCCTGTATTCTGTAGTTGTATTCTGGGCTGACAGACTGCTTTTCCCCCTTATTATTTATTGGATATTTTATTTATTTACAATATAGATGTCATACCTTTCCCCCCTTTCTCCTCCCTAGAATCCCCTATCACATTCCCCCCTCCTCGTTTATGCTTTTATACCACTTTGATTGCATGCATGTATTACGGTCAGTTCTAGGTTGAGATTCTACCAATATAATAGATGCAAATAGTCAAGGAACAAGCAAGACTATAAACACAAATAGGAAAAAGCAAGGCATTAAACCCAATTACATGAACACTCCAATGAACAGTTTCTAAGTACTTATCAGGATGACCAAAATATCTGAGCCTATTTCCCTATCCTAGCTCAAAGTCATTTTCATGTCTGAGGTCTCCTTCCTTGTTCTTGCCTAAAATTTAGATTCCTGACTGATATTACTTCTTTGTTCTAGCCTAAGATTTAGATTTCTACCTGAAATCACTTTTGTTCTAGCCTCATTTTAGATTCCTGCCTGATACCTACTTCCTTGTCCTTGGCCAATGTCATATTTATTCCAAGCCGCCCATTTCCTTGTACTAGGCCCATGTCGAATTCTTGCCAAGCAGCCTAAAGCTCTCCATTTCTCCCCATGTTTTATTTTATTAACAAGACTGAGCCTGTCTTAGGTCGTTCTGACAAGAATGCCTTCCTTACTAATTATGGAATATGCATTATCAAAAGCAATGCACTTCTGTCTTAGGTTGGTAAGGCTCTGTGAAGAATCTTACCTGTCCTTGGCTTGCCAGCCTGTTACTTGAATACCTGTTTGGGGGTCCATTTTCAGATTCAAACGATGACCTTGGCTGCCAACATGTTGATGTTGTTGAAGAAAAAATTTAACACAATGGGCAGGAATAAAAGTATTCCCAGGACAAAAAGGGCTAGCATGATCGAGCTATATATGCCATTTTTGAAGATGGACCAAAATAGATATACTGACCTCAGGCTATGGGTAATTTTATCTGCAGTATCTAAAGAATCAATGCTCAGAAGAACAGTATTCTTAAAATTCATAAGCTCACTATGCAAAGTTAAAACATCCAGATAAGTGTTAGAATTATGCCAAATACACTGAAAGTGTCTTTAAACTTTTTCTTAATTCTAATGACTACCACTGTAAATTGTAGAACTAACACTCAAGATGGCTTTTTACCCTTTAAATCTTAACCTCCTTTCAGTAATTTGAATAGGATAAAGAACACCAATCCATTCTTCCAAATGCCTATCTAAATCCTCTGGTATATTCAACACATAAGTAACACTTTTTGCTAAAGGATTAACAAAAGTAGCTGTCTTAACTAATTGTGTCACAGCAATTGCAGAAGCAGTGGTGCTAGCAATTAATGTAATTAAAGCTGTTATACCAGCAATAATCAATCCTGTTACCCTCTTGCATCTGGTTAAAGCCTGATTCATTTCTTCCAGTACTTGCAAGCTATATTTAGAATACCAAGGTTCTGTGATACTCAGGGCACTAAAACAAAAGCTGGTTGATAGACCTCCATAACTGACATGCCAGATTTCAAAAACACAAACACAATTAGAAGCTATACAATTAATGCTACTTACATTAAGTATTGTAAAAGAAACAAAACTATTTTTAACTTGACAAATAAAAGAGCCTTAACACATTTGCTAACACCTGTTTGAAATCCAGAACTTGCCCCAACTTTATCTCTTGCTAACATAACATCATAGAGAACTGCAGCTAATTTCCAAATATGTCTCTGAAAATGTCCAGAACCAGACTGTCAAGTGAAGACTGTTATTTCTAATATTGGATTGATTTCTGGACCAGTCTATGATTGAGTCTTTATAACAGGTCACATTTAATAACAATACAAGGGGCATTATAACTTCTCTTTTTGATTCTCTGTTCCACAAGGTCTAAGAACTTGAGGCAAGGCAACTTGTCTCAGCAGGAGTATAGGTAAGCAATGGTGGGTTGGGAACTAATGTCCAATACAGCGTCCAAATCACCATTGTCAGGGCACTCAGCAAGCTCACAGGTCAGCATCATTCTTTGTCCTGGTATCAGCACATCTCAACCATTGCTCTGGTGGCCACCATGCTCCTTTAGCATCCTGCAGAAAAAACACAAATATGCCCTCTTCCCCATATTTAATACCTGATCAGGATCATGCCATATGCCAGAAAGTGGATCCTTCCCTTTTACCTATGCATAAGTATGCCTAGCTGTTGAGCACCATAGACACTCAGCAGAAAGTTCCTTGGCATCCAAATTTTTTAAAAATTTAAAATAAAAAAGAAAAATAATACAATTTAAATAAATTTGTGGTCTACAGGGGTATATCTCCCCCCTTTTTATTTTATGAAGATATTGTTTTAAAGTTCCATGGGCCCGTTCCACTGTCTCTTGTCTTTGACAATTATAAGAAATCCCTGTAATATGGGTAATGTTAAATTGCTGCTAAAGAGTCTCAAATGTTCGACTGTCATAGCCAATTCCAATATTTGTTTGTTTGTTTTTCTTCTTTTTTAAAAGTTGGGTACTTTATTTATCTACATTTCAGATGTTATCACCTTTCCTCATTATCCACCTCCAGAAAACCTACCTCCCTCCTCCCATTTCTATGAAGGTGTGCCCCCAACCACCCACCCTTTCCCACCTCTCTCCTCCCTCCAATTTCCCCTCACTGGGGCATCCAGCCTTCAATGGACCAAGGCCCTCCTCTCCTACTGATGTCTAACAAGTCCATCCTCCTCTACAAATACAGCTAGAGACATGGGTCCCTCCATGTGTGTTCCCAGGCTAGCAGTTTAGACCCAGGGTTGGTATTGCTGCTCTCCCCATGGGGCCACAAACCCCTTAAACTCCTTTAGTCTTCTCTCTAACTCCTCCACTGGGAACCCTGTGATAAGTTTGATGGTTAGCTGTGAGTATCCACCTATCCGGCTCTGTATATGTCAGGCTCTGGCAGTGCCTCTCAGGAGACAGGTTTATCAGGCTCCTGTCAGCATGCACTTCTAGACACCCACAAGAGTGTTTGCATATGGTGATTGCATTTGGGAGGGATCTCCAGGTGGGCTGTCTCTGAATGGTTTCTTCTCCAGTTTCTGCCACACACTTTGTCTCATATTTGCTCCTGTGAGTATTTTGTTACTCCTTCTGAGAAGGACCAATGCACCCATACTTTGGCCTTTTTTTTCTTGGGCTTCATGTGGTCTGTGAGTGATGTCTTGGTAGTGTGAGATTTGGGGGTAATATCCATTTACCAAGGAATATGCGTGCTAATGTGTGTTCTTTTTTTGATAGGGCTACCTCACTCAGGATGATATTTTCTAGTTCCATCAATTTTCCTAATAATTTCACTAATTTATTGTTTTTACTAGCTGAGTAATACTCCATTGTGTAGATGTACCACATTTTTTTTTGTATCCATTTATCTTTTGAAGGACATCTGGGTTCTTTCTAGCTTCTGGCTATTATAAATAAGTCTGCTCTGAACATAGTGGAGCTAGGTCCTTGTTATATGTTAGAGCACCTTTTGGGTATATGCCCAGGAGTGGTATCACTGGATCCACAGTTAATGTTATATTCAATATTCTGAGTAACCGCCAGACTGATTTCCAGATTGGTTGTACAAGCTTCTTTTTCCACATCCTCACCAGCATCTCCTGTCATCTGAGTTTTTAATCTTAGCCATTCTGACTGGTGTTAGTTGGACTCTGTTGGGGGCCAACTTTTAGAAAAAGCAGAAAGCAGCTATCAGCTTTGCAGCCATCTTGAGCCATATACCCTGACATGTGACTTGGATTACAATAGCCTACAACAGCTGAGCACACTCTGATAATCTTGGTTTAGATACCTTGAGATTAAAGGTGCGTGAGATTAAAGGTGTGTGAGATTAAAGGTATGTGACTTAAGAGTGTAATTTAGAGATAAGATTTAGAGACAAGACCTAAGGGCAAGATTAAAGGTGTGACCACAAGGCGTGGCTTAGAAGTGAGTCATATAAAAGGCAGAGACAGAACAGATCAGAATCAGACACATCAGACATTAGGAAGACACAGAGGAGAGAACCAGACACAGCAGAGAGAAGACAGGTAGCAGGCACTTGGAAGAGAACTTGGAAGAAGTAACTTGGAACTTGAAGGGACTAGGAGCTAGGGACTAGGCACTAGGAACTCAAGACTTGGGACTTAGACTGAAGAATAAATGGGATTGAATTACACTCTGTCTGGTCTGCATTCTTCGAGTCCGTCCTCACTCTCTCTCTTGCTGAACCCCGACCTGAGGACCAGAGCGGCAGCTTGGGCCGGGATACAGTGGCCTCCCAAACGTGGGTCGGACCGGGCCTCAACATTTTGTTCGGGCTGGGACATTTTTGGCCGCCCGAACAGGGACTAGTGTGGTTCCCAACATTATTTTGGCCGTCCAAAGTGGGCCAGCTTAGGTCTCAACAGGAATCTCAGGGTTGTTTTGATTGGCATTTCTCTGATGACTAAAGATGTTGAACATTTCTTTAGGTACTTCACAGCCATTTGATATTCCTCAGTTTAAACTTCTTTATTGAGCTCTGTACCCCATTTTTAAATAGGGTTATTTGATTTTCTGGTGTCTGACTTCTTGAGTTCTTTGTAAATTTTGGATATTAGCCCTCTATCAAATGTAGGATTGGTAAAAATCTTTTCCTAATCTGTGGGTGGCCATTTTGTCCTATAGACAGTGTCCCTTGCTTAAAGAAGCTTGGCAATTTTATGAGGTCCCATTTGTTAATTCTTGATCTTAGAGCATAAGCCATTGGTGTCCTCTTCAGGAACTTTTCCCCTGGGCCCATGTGTCTGAGGTTCTTCCCCACTTTCTCTTCTATTAGTTTCAGTGTTTCTGGTTTTATATGGAGGCCCTTTGGAAATGATTCTCAGCATATTGAACCAAGTGTCAAGTTTGGGAGTGATCTGGGTTAGGAATCCCTTTACCCTAGGCACTGGGCCACAGGTAGGCAGAGTAGACCTCTCTTCATCACTCTGGGCTCAAACCTACCCCAGGGATGCTTTGCTGAGAAGAAGTAGGCTTTACTAGAGTACCACTTTTCTCCATTGGAGTGAACTCAGAGTGCCTTTGATGTTTATTTAACCTACTGAACGAATCCTGAAAATTCCTGCACCACAACCTCAGGTTTTTGTTTTCCTTAAGCATGATTCCTTTTTAATATATAAATAAGAAAAGGTGAATGTTTACAATAAAGTGTAGAAATAATAGGAGGATAATAAGGTATGTTTTTAATGTAACTCAACTGTGCTTTAATTTAATTTTTAAATTTTGATGTGATTAGGAGTATAAACTATGTTATAGTTGTGGATGTCAGAGGTCACATTATGGAAATTGCTTATTTCTTTTCACTAAGTTAGTTCCCATGCTTAAACTCAGGCTATCAAGTGACTTTACCCATCCCACTGAGTCATCTTATTTATTTATTTATTTATTTATTTATTTATTTATTTATTATTTACTGTGAGGTCAAAGGTAGGTGGGTTCATCAGAGTGTAAGTTTGAAAGTCAAGGGACAAACTGCATTTTTCTTCTTATGTCATATATAGGTCCCAGGAATTGAACTTAAATCTTGAGGCTTATGATATTATTAAATAATATGTATAAAATATATGTATAAATAATTTAAATAAATCACTTACTCTACATAAAACTAGTACTTAACTCTTTTTCTAATATGTTTATTTTCTATATTTCTGTGATGGTAGTAACTTAGAATTTAGCGGGCTTAAAATACACAGTCTGAAAAATGATGTTCTTTTCAGCAACCTGCTCTTTGAAAAGATTTGATTTACTGCGCATTGTTTTAATGTCTTATGAGAGTCTTACTGTGGCTAAGCTTGATCCCTTTCTTTAGCATATGATTAACACTTTTGAATGACATGTAATATTTCCTGAACCATACAGTGTAGAAAAACCTGTTCTAACATCTATACCTTTCTTGTTCTAGGACAGCTTCCCTGCAAGATTTGGAGGAATTCATTTTGTCAATCAACCTTGGTATATCCATGCCTTGTATACTGTGATTCGTCCATTCCTGAAAGAGAAGACTCGGAAAAGGGTACTTTGTTTCTTTGTTTTAAAATCTGATCTCTGTCCTCACCCCCATTCAATGATTTGTTATACATAGCTGGTTTTTAATGTCAGCCACGATAAAATTTCTTTTATCCTTTCATGTTAATATTCATCATAGAAGACATTTTTAGATTCTTAGATAGCCCATAAGCTCTCTGAATTCTTAATAATGTTTCATGAATGGGATATTTGAAAACAAGTTTTCCTACTTTCTTACCAAATAATGAAATGTCAGTGTAAACCTCAAAAACCCCTGCTATGTTATTCTATTATTGTTGGTACCCTTAGTTTTCAAGTAAGATCTAAATGTAAATCATTATTTTATTTACTGACAAATGAGTGCTTGTTTTATAATATTTATTAAAATGAAGTAAATTTTGCAGACTCTGATATATTTTTGTAATGACAATCATGATCAATAACTATATAATTATTTAAAACATTCAGTACTAGCATCATAGTACATGTTAAATTGAGTAGGTATTTTTATTGAACACAGAATCTTAAAATGTATTTAATTGCACAGAATTTCAATTATCCATTTAACAGCTGTGTAAAGTAGATTTAAAACATTGTTCAACTATGTATTTAAACATATATACTTCATAAACAATTCAAATGAAGGTAATCATATATATCCCTTTAAAAATTAGTATTTCTTTGCAGTGAAAACATTCCAAATATTTTTTGTAGCTTAAGAAATACATACATACATACAAACAAACATACATACACACACTCACACACATACATATAGTGAACTATCTTTAGCTGGCGTCATCATCTTATTTTCCTTATAGCCACAGATCAACCAATTCCTAGTTCTTCTTTGCCAGGCTCTGATTACTGATTTTATGCTGAATTCTGAAAAGTAAATTTAGTGAACATGCTCTCCTATTTCTGGGCCGAGAAAGGAAGTTTGAGAATTGATAAGCAACTTGCTTCCTAATAGACCCAGATGGGAAAATGTCAAGCCAGAATATTCCTTCAAAGCCTCCAGTTCTATTTACCTTCCTGTGCTAATCATCATGAAACAATTAGTGACACTGTAAAGTATACTAATTCTAAACCTATGTGGATGACAACAGCAATGCGAATCTCAGTGATTAAGCACTCCATGCCTTCCAGTCTTGCAAAGTCCTCATTCCAAGCATGAAAGCACAATAATTATATGTTCAGATCAAGCAGTAGCAAGCAGAGGGTTGATGGTGTGTGAATTTGTTAAAAATATTCTAGTGCTTCAGGAGAAAGAACTCTAAAAACAACTGTAATTTATACTGAATTATTTCTACCATTAAGTATGAAATTATGCATATTTTACAATTCAAAAGTACATAGCATTGCTGAGCAAATGCACCTTCAAGCTTTGTTTAATGAAGTGGCAATCAAGCTATCCCAAACATTGGCTGGGGATTTTTTTTTTAGCACAAATTCTACTTGTGTGTGTTCACTCTTGCCACATGCTGTTCTCAAGGCATAATGTGTGTTTCATTTAACACTTTCAACAATGCTGTAGGGTAATGTATACATGTCTGTGTGTCTCTCTGTGTGTTACAAACTGCAGTAAAAAGGTGTTATATTTTCAAATAACCTTGTTTACCATGAGGCAGGTGAAATCTTCTACCACTGTAATAGCCTATTTAGAAATCTGTTCTGTACATTTTGGCCAAGGTTTGCCTCATATCTGTTTTTAATCTTCCATAAATTGTGAAAAATATTAGTGTATTGATGAATGTTTTTCCCCTGAGTTTACATAATGATATGGATATATTTTTCTATATATTCACTTCTGTGGATTGTAAAGGTACAGACAATAAATATGAATGTAGTTATTCTGTTCATCTGTTACTTATAAACTATACTCTTAAAAGAAATATTATAGAAATTTGTGTATAATATCAATGATGCCTTTTTGAGAGGTATATCTATACTTTTGTAATGATAGAAACGAAAATGAAGAAAACATTACACTTTAAAAATCTCTCATCAGATTGGGAATAAAAGATACATAACTGATGATGAAAACTTTTGATTAGAAAGGGAGACTTGCCAGTCACATACATTTGAACTTTCCAAAATTCGATTTTTGACAATTTTACACACATGTGTATGCACATAAAGGCATAATGAAATATATGCACATGTATATGCATATATACTGTATTCTGATTACTGTCACCCATTTTCTCTTGTCTCTTTCTACCCCATCACCTTAAACCTCACCTCCTAATTCACTGTGTTTAACCAGGGTCTTCTCTATGATCCTTGAAGCCTGTAGTCTCATAAGTGGGCATACAATTGCAGAAGATGATTAATCCCATAAGAGCTACTGTCTAATAGGTCAGCAAGAAAGGGTAGGATCATGTGAGCATCCCCTTCCATCTCATGATTATCTGTTGGTAGGCCTAATCTTATGCAGAGTAGTTGCAATGCAACTACAGGTACTATGAGATCATCACTTCATTGAATAGGCCATGTCCAGAAAGTATAATTTCTGTGGCTATTACAATCTTTCTCTGCTTTCTTCTGCAATGTTTCCAGAGCCTTGGATGAAATAATATAAAATATCTTTTTAAGGCTGAGCACTCAATCATCACTGATTCTCAGTACCTCTTTTTTTAAAATTATCTTTAATCTTTTGTTTCCAGTCCAGTCGTTATCCCCCTCCTGGTCTGCCCTCTAACAGTTACTTATCCCATTCCTCCCCAGGCCCCCTTCTCCAAAAGGATGTCCCTACCCCATACAAACCCACCCATACCCTAGACCAGACCTCCCCACTCCCTGGGGCTTCAAGTATCTAGAGAGTTAGGTGAATCTTCTCTCATTGAGAAAAGATCAGGCAGTCCTCTGCTGTATATGTGTCAGGGGGCCTTGTATCAGTTAGTGTATGCTGCCTGGTTGAGATCTCAGAGATCTCAGGAGTCTGGGTTAGTTGAGACTGTTGGGTTTCCTATGGGGTCACCTTCCTCCACAACTTTTTCCAGCCTTTCCCTAATTCAATGACAAGGGTCCCCTTCTCAGTCCATTGATTGGGTGTAAGTATCTGCTTCTGTCTCAGTCATCTGCTTGTTGGACCTCTTGGAGGGGCAGCCGTGTTAGGCTTCTGTCTGTAAGCACACCATAGCACCAGTAATAGTATCAGGCCTTGGAGCCTCCCCTTGAGCTGAACCCAATTTGGGGTCGTCACTGGACCTTCTTTCCTTCAATCTCTTCTCCATTTTTGTCTTTGCAGTTTTTTTAAGTCAGGAACAATTCTGGGTCAGAGTTTTTGACTATAGGATAGCAACCCCATCCCTCCACTTAATGCCCTGTGTTTCTACTGAAGGTGAACTCTTCAAGTTCCCTCTTCCCACTGTTGGCCATTTCATCTAAGGTCCCTTCCTCTGAGTCCTGAGCACCTCTCACCTCCCAGCTCTCTGGTACATTCTAGAGGGTTTTCCCACCTCTGACCTCCAGAGGTTGCTTGTATTCATTCTGCTGTCCTTCAGGGCTTCAATCCTGTTCCTCCCCCTGCCAATACCTGATCCTCTTTTCTTCTCCCTGTCCCCTCTCTCACACAGGTCCCTCCCTCTTTCTGCCCCCCCATGATTGCTTTTTTCTCTTTCCCAAGTTGGTATTGAAGCATCCTTATGTGGGCCCTTCAGCTTTTTAACCTTCTTGAGTTCTGTGTATTATATCTTGGGTATTCTGTACTTTTTTGTCTAATATCCACTTATTAGTGAGTACATACCATGAAAGATGTCTTTTTGGTCTGACATCACTCAGGATGATATTTTCTAGTTCCATCCATCCATTTGTCTGCAAAACTCATGATATCTGCATCCTTAATAGCGGAATAGTGTTTCATTGTGTAAATAAACCACATTTTCTGCATCCACTCTTCCATTGAGGGGCATCTGGGTGTTTCTTTTTATACCCATACACTGATTCATCCTTTAGCCATATTTTTTAGTATCATTTACAAAGGATACATTATGAATTCCTTCTGTGAATCGTGTTTCAGAACTAATCTAAGAACAAATGGATGCCTCATAACAGTTGTACCCGTATTATACCCGTGGGCAAATTTTGCCCGACAGGTTGGTATAGCACTTAACAAGATAGTAGCAAGGTAAGACTGCTGATGTCTTTTTTTCCCAAGCAGTATTCACAGCACCTTCAGAAACTATAAGATCCAAGATCCAGCCAACAGGTAGGAAACTTCCAGCTCAGTTTCATATATATATATATATATATATATATATATATATATATATATATAGTGTGTGATATTTCCTTTAGAGACCTGACTACTAATAATAGTGTGTATTATTAACTACTGAAAGTTGTGCTATATTCACTGGCATAATCTTATTTCATGGAAAGTTTTGTTATATCAATATGTTAATAAATGGAGTTTTAATAATTGTGATGTTAAAAATATTTTAAAATAGAAATATATAAGTGATTCTTAACAAAAAGAATGGAGAAATTGGTGCCATTTGATAGAGGTAACATATAATTGAGATTGTGACTTTAATTAGTTTTTATCTTAAAAAAATACTCTGTTGACAATAATACAAATGATTTAAGTATATTTATGATATGTTCCTTTTCAATTCATTGTTCTAATTTTCATTTGGACAGTGAATATGTAAATCTCTAAAATAGAGGGTGCTGACAATAATTCAGATCACACATCCTCTGGGACATGGGCCTCACTCTGTTGTTTCTTATGAGGATTCTAATTTAATCTTCTTTATGGCATCCACTTCAAATTATGAAGCGACAATAGAGCAGTAACAATATTCCGATTTTTATTGACAATAAATAGAAACAGCAGCTTTTGGCTTTGAAACCTTGGATGGCACTGGAACTGATAATTCTCTCATGGGAAGAGGCTGACTGAGCAGCATCCATTATGAATATGACCATGTTTGCACAACCAACACCAAGGTGATGTGGAGCTTAGTTTCTGCTCATGGTCCTATCAAAGAAGCAGAAAATCAAGTTTGTGATTCTAAGTCTTTGGCCCAGTAACTATCTGTACTTCCAAAAACGAAACATTCTTGACCCTCAGGATCTTTATATGAAATGCTAGATGATGGTACAGTCTTGTCTGCTTAATAGAATAGAGGAGAGACAAGAAACGTTTAAGCCTTTTGAATTTGTTTTTCTAGCCTCACCCCTTCCCCACGGCCTTTGGATTGTATTTAGTTTTTTCTCTATGTGTTTCCTCCCTGCCTCTCACCTTGCATTTCTAGATATTTTTGCATGGTAACAACCTGAACAGTCTACACCAACTAATTCATCCTGAGATCCTACCTTCTGAGTTTGGAGGAATGTTGCCCCCATATGACATGGGGACATGGGCACGAACCCTGCTAGACCATGAGTATGATGATGACAGCGAGTACAACGTGGATTCCTATAGCATGCCTGTGAAGGAAGTGGACAAGGAACTCTCTCCAAAATCCATGAAGAGGTATGCTATGGAGAGACCAGGAAGGGGCAAAGCTGGTTGGAGAAGGCAGGCCGAGTTTAACTCCCCCTCCTCACCATAAATGTTTTCATTTTTTTTGTCTTATTTCCTTTCAGATAGCAATTTAAAGTCTTGTAGTGACAAAGATATATTTATTCGTGCAAATCATACACAAAGGCACACAAACAATACACACACACACACACACACACACACACACACTTTCAAACACTACATTCAAACTTGTATTACCTGTCAGTATTTCAGCCCAGTCTGTTTGAAGGTAGCCATTTTGTGTGCCAAGCTCTCTCTCTATCAGTATAGGCTTAATCATCAAAAGGTTAACTGTTGAGATAGAACCTATCTTCCTGTTTTGCCTCAGAATGGTTTATGCCGCTAGTGGGTGGGAAAATGGTAGACACATTCTGCTCAATTGCTTCCGCTTCCTGTAGCAAACAATATGATTGAGTCTCAGGCATCTACAGACCCCAGGAGAGTGCAACATAATGATGATTACAGATAACTCAAATCTAATCATCATTCATAAAAGTGTGTCATTCCCAGCTACCTCAAGGAAGACACAGTTCACTTGTCATGCTAAAGCCTATCTTGCACCCTTTTCTCATGAAAGCTTGGTGGTTCTTTGGTTTTGGTTTTGATTCAGGTAGTATCATGAATGGTCCTAAAGACTCTCTTTCCTTTCCTTTCCTTTCTCTCTCTTTTCCTACCTTCTTTTCTGTCTCTGCCTGTCTTTTTATGTTTATTTCTGTCTTGTCCTTTTGTCTCTGTTTGTCTGTCTCTCTCTTTCTCTCTCTCCCTATCTCTCTCTGTCTCATGTGTATATGCACATACAAGTATATTTGTGTAATGATGATGATGACGATGATGATGATGATAGTGTTAATGATGATGATGATGTTTTGCTCACTACAGGCAACTGAACATCTCCCGGGAGTAAAAGTAAAGAAATGGAATGCTTCCCTGCAATCATTTTCTCATGTGTTAACAAGTTTGTCTTTAAGCCAACTTTAGGCTTCAGTTGACATCTGTATACAATAAGTATCAGTACACCCGAGGATTCATTAACCTCCTGAATTATTGTTTGATAGCTTGTGAAGATTCTGTTCAGTGCTGAGTTGCATTTAAAATTAGAAATTATGTAACAAAATCTTTGAGTTTCTCCAACTCTAAGAGAGTCTCTAAAACAAAAATCCGTAAAGTAATTGCTGTTGGATAACTGTCATCTAAGAGAAGCAAATCTACTGAAATTTGTCATTATACTCCAACATTTATCATAAAAGGCCTGTGTGTCTCTTTTAAAATAATATATTTAGTTCTCATGGAAACTTGTATTCTCACTGTTTTTCCCCACTTCCTCTGTTTGTGTGTTTGTTTGTGTCTGCATATGTGTATGTGTGCGTGTGCGTGTGTGTGTTTGTGTGTGGTGTATAAGTTTCATCTGGAGACTTTCAAATTGTTGAAAGAAAGCCTGTATACCCTTTTATGACAGTGTGACTTTCCTCTCTGGAAGTGAGCTATATAAAACTTAGGAGACCTTTTTCCAATCTGTGGGTTGCCATTTTGTCCTGATGATAGGGTCCTTTGCCTTACAGAGGCTTTGTAATTTCATGAGGTCTCATTTGTCTACAGTTGATCTTAGAGCCTGGGCCATTGATGTCCTGTTCAGGAAATTTCTCCCTGTGCCAATGTGTTTCAGACTCTTTCCCATTTTCTCTTCTATTAGATTCAGTGTATCTAGTTTTATGTAGAGGTCCTTGATCCACTTGGACTTGAGCTTTGTACAAGGAGATAAAAATCTATCAATTTGTATTCTTCTACATGGTGGCCACCACTTGAGCCAGCCAGTACCATTGGTTGAAAAAGCTGTCTTTTATTCACTGAATGGTTTTGGCTTAATCCTCACACCAGTCAGAATGGCTAAGATCAAAAACTCATGTGACAACAGATGCTGATGAGAATGTGAAGAAAGAGGAACACTCCTTCATTGCTGGTAGGATTGCAAGCTGGTGCAAGCACTCTGGAAATCAGTTTGGCAGTTCCTCAGAAAACTGGACATAGTACTACATGAGCAGCCACATATACCACTCCTGATCATATACCCAAAAGATGCTCCAACATATAACAAGGACACATGCTCTACTATGTTTATAGAAGCTTTATTTATAATAGCCAGAGCTAGAAATAACCCAAATGTCCCTCAACAGAGGAATGGATACGGAAAATGTGGTACATTTATACAATTGAGTACTATTCAGGTATTAAAAACAATCACTTCATAAAATTCACAGGCAAATGGAAGAAACTAGAAAATATCATCTTGAGTGAGATAGCCCAGTCACATAAGAACATACATGTTACGTACTGTAAAACTATGTAACATGTATAAGTGGATATTAGGAAAAAAGTAATTGCTCTGAATTATAAAGGAAGCTCTAAATACCCATGATACAACTCACAGACCATATGAAGTTCAAGAAGGAAAACTAAAGCTGATGTTTCAGTCTTACTTTGAAGGGGGAACAAAATAATCATGAGTGGTAGAGGGGGGCGAGGGACATGGGACGGATAGAAGAGGGGGAGGGGACAAGGGGGTAGGATCAAGTGTGGGAGGAGATGGGGGAAATTAACAGAGTGTCAGGAAATTGAACTTAGATGTATTGCAGTGAGGGATGGAAAACTAGGGGTAGCCACTAGGAAATCCCAGAGCGTAGGTAAGTGAGAAGCACCCAGGACCTTAGGGATGACATTAGCTGAAATGCCCAACAAAGGGGAGTGACAACCTGGAGAGACCATAGAGGTTAGGCACAGTTCCAGTTGAGGGATAGGACCATCCACCCATCTCAAAAATATTAACCCAGAATTGCTCCTGTATAAAGGAAAAACAGGGATAAAGATTGGAACAGAGACTGAAGAAAAGGCCATCCAGAGACTGCCCCACCTGGGGTTTCATCCCAAATGCAGCCACCAAATTCAGACACAATTGCTGATGCCAAGAAGTGCTTGTTGACAGGAGCCTGATATAGCTGTCTCCTGAGAGGCTCTTCTAGAGCCTGACCAATACAGATGGTGATGTTTTCAGCCAATCATGGGTGTGAGCACAGGGACCTCAGTGGCTGTAAACTAAATATCATACTAGCCCCAGTCATTTCACAGCACAGCTAAGTGGTATTAAAAAAAACATTTACAGGGAATGTGACTGATATACAATTACTACAATGAGCAGCACACAGGAATGGTTGAGACTGGGTGGTTGAAAGGGGACAAGGACACTTTTGAAGAGGTAGGAGAAGTTCTGAAGTAGCTGAAAGGGTTTGCAACCCCATAGGAAGAACAACAAAATCAACCAACGAGATTACCTAGAGCTCCCAAGGACTAAACTACCAAGCAAAGAGTAACACATGGAGGGACCCACGGCTCCAGATGCATGTGTAGTAGAGGATGGGCTTATCTGGCATCACCAGCAGGGGAGGCCCTTGGTCCTGTGAAGGCTCGCTGTCCCAGTGAGCTAATGCCCAGGGATTATTATATTAGTTTAATAACGATAGGAAAGTCATATCAGCTGCAAGAATCAATCCTGAGATAAAGTCTCTCCAGGACCTTGTCATTGAGCTCATGCATTGCAGACCATGCAAAAAATGGGGGACCGCCAGGAAGGCCACCTGCTAGTCTTAGCCTATCCTAGATGGCTCCTGACAATTTCCCTTCTCTCATTTGTAATCCACATGGAAATCCAAAAATCCTTTTAAAAAATGTGATTTAAGTCATTATATACAACTCTTATTTAAAATTTAAACGACTGTGGATTATATCATAAACGACTCATTATGGCTTTATAAGACACTGCATCACCTGCCCTGTCTACACTCCACTGGGTAATCGTATCTCTTTCCTCTCCTACTTACAGATCTAGTAACTATCTCTCTGCTCTTCAGCTTCTCCAGCTTCTCTCTCTCTCTAAATCCTTTACTGGTCACCTCTGGCTGGAGTCCTTTCCACATGGCTCTTCAAATGGCTCAGTAGCCGTCAAACACCTCTTCAAAAGTGTCCCTGTCCCCTTTCAACCACCCAGTCTCAACCATTCCTGTGTGCTGCTCATTCTAGTAATTGTATATCAACCACATTTCCTTTAAATGTTTTATTTTTCATACCACTTAGCTGTGCTGTGAAATGACTGGGGCTAGTTTGATATTTAGTTTACAGCATAAACTTTATGGATTCTATTGTGGCTGTGTTTTTCTATTGTCTGAATCCTTTGTTCCTGGAGAAAGTGGGCTCTTTGAGGTGGCACACTACATACTAGTTGAGAGAAAGAGTGGGGGAATTTTCTGGCATTCAGTGGTAGTCTATCTTCAGTATTTATGACTAACATGTGACATTTGAACTGGGTGTGACTAGTTTACCTAGGTTTCTTGTGTAGATCTTGTGAGCTTCTATTCTATCAATAGCTGCTATTGCAAGAAGTCAAAGCGGGTTGTTGACTCACATTGATAGCCTTAAACTAGCATTCTACTAGTCTACTAGTCACAACCTTCTAATGATATGTTTTGCATTTCGCTTTATTAAAAAAACATCATTTTGATGGAGTAACATGTCCTTGTTAGATAAGCTGGATAGCCATAATTTGAATCAGTTTGCATCCTGCTTCTTTTGTCCAATTAATTGGGGAATTTCGTTTCTTGACTACCAGGCTTTTAGCCCACTCACTACCCAAGCAGTATTTTTGCCTTTGCTGTGAGCTGAATAGAATTTTAAAGGTTCTTTTTCTTTCAGGTATGCTTATAATGTGGGAAGGTTCTAAAATCCTATTGGGATTTTGTCTTGCTGTTGGAATTTGTCAGGGAGAGAACATGATTAGTTGAAAACATGCAAAGTTCACTAGAGTATGTCTGTCTTTAGTGCTTGAGATGTCATTTACGTTATACCCTTCAAGTCCTAAGATAGTGCCTGACAACGGTAGGATTAATATATTTTTGTTGAATAATAAGTAACCTCTCAGGGACTACTATTCTAAAGAAAACTGACTCTTTCTTAGAAGTCACCAATTGCCAATAGTTTCTCAGTAAGGATTTAGTACCCCATGAGTTGCAGCTATTCCAACACTTCCTGACCGCAACTGCTCATCCATGCAGGGACTTTGGCTTGCTTGTTCTTACTCAGGTATTGTGCATGCAGTCATAGCCACTATGAATTCATTTAATCTGAAAATGCTGTTTTGCTGCAGATATTCATTTTGTTGAAAGGTATGAACACTTATTGCTACATGTCAGTCTGTATTCTACTGACTTGCATAAATCGACGCTCATATTTCTTGAAGTTATCTAACACGATAGTACTAGTCTCATCTTATTAATAAGGAGAGTAAGATACAATAAGTTAAGTGAATTCTAGTTCTAATTTCAGTTAACTGACAACCTTGTTTTGTGAGCTACTTACTTTACCCTTTCTGCTGGTCATGTGTGCATGTGAGGTTTAGGTATGTGTTATTATATTTTATCCTCACAATCACAATGTAAAGTAAGGTTCTCCCACAATTATACATATAAAAGAACATAATCATAGGAGTTTTAATAGCCTTTCCACAATTATAGAGCAAGTAAATTAGCTACAAAAGCATCCAGTATTAAAATACTTGACTCTGAAATGCAGATCTAAAATATTTTGGTGCAACCTATTATAGCTGCATAGTTACTGAATAAATAAGTATTGGATTACTAAATTTAACGTTCTAAGTTTTATCATGTGCATATCTACATAATGTTCATATGTGTATGAGTATGTGTTTGTGTGTAGGTGTATGTTTATGTGGGTTGGTGTACGTGAATATGGAGTCCAGAGGTCAATGTCAGGTGCCTTCCTTGACTCCTTACTTTATTGTCTGAAACAGGGTCATTGAATTGGGAACTCAACAATTTGACTTCACTGGCAGGCCAGTGACCTTCAAGGATCCTCCTATCTCTACATCCACAGTTGTGTTTAGAGGCACTGGTAATATACTCAGTTTGTAATTGGGTGTTAAAGAATCTAAACTCAGGTCCTCACATAGGCATGGCAGTAATTTTACCAGCAAACTTATTTCTGTAGTCCTTAACATTAAAAAAAAATGGAATAAGTTATTCACTGCAAAGACACAAGAGTTAAACAGAACTTCTGGATATAATTGGTAAAATTATGAAAGAGAGTTTCCTTTAATGGGTGGAATAATAGTAATAGCTATGATCTTACACAAACCATTCTCTTCTTTCATATATGCTAAGTACAGTACAGTTGAGGCAACTAAATACCAAAGGCAGCCTTAATCATCTTTCTGAGCACTTTTCTTTTCTGAAATTGTGTACATGGAGGTAACGTTCACCCATTCACTATTCTGATAACTGTAATGCCTGAGGAAATAATGTAGCAATTTAATTCTAGGTTGGAGAAGAAAATTACCATATTTTTTATATTACTAAAATGTCAGATTCCATCCAAGCTTCAAACAATATATGTGTGTATCTATCTATATGTGTTTTAGCAAAATATATGGCAAACACAAATAATTTAATGGTGGGCTTTGTGCAACTTAAACAGCTTTGCCATTTACATATTGAAAATGATTAATACAGAATACAAAGTGTAAGCAGTAGATGCATTTATTTATTTATTTATTTATTTATTTATTTTTTAAATTTTTGGTTTTGGTTTTTCGAGACAGGGTTTCTCTGTGTAGTCCTGGCTGTCCTGGAACTCACTCTGTAGACCAGGCTGGCCTCGAACTCAGAAATCCGCCTGCCTCTGCCTCCCAAGTGCTGGGATTAAAGGCGTGCGCCACCACTGCCTGGCAGTAGATGCACTTATGTTGTTTTGTTGTAAAGAATTAATTTTTCATTTTTCTTGTTGTTTTTCACTATGAATACGTAATACTATTGTTTTTGTTTGGAAATTCATTTGTAAGTTCAGAGATTAAAATATTCCTATGAATCTTACCCTGTGATTCTTCCATCTGCCTACTCCCTTTTCTCTCTGCCAACTTTTTCTCCTTATCTGATATCTCTTTCCCCTGAGAAACACACAGAGAAACACAGCAAAACTTAATCACATGATCTAATATCTAGCACCTATTTAATATTCAGATAAAGTGAAATTGACATAAGAAACAAATCTTCCCACTTAAAAAAAAAAAAAACACCCCTTCATGTTAAAAGTCTTGAAAAAAATCAGAAATTCAAGGTACATTCCTAAATATAATAAAGAATATACAGCAAACCAATAGGTAACATCAAACTAAACTTAAAGAAACTTGAAGCAATGACACTAAAATCACGGACAAAGACAAGGCTGCCTACTCTCTTCCTGTCTATTCAATGTACTACTCAAAATTCTAGCCAGAGCAATTAGACAACAAAAGCAGGGCAAAGAGATAAAAATTCAAAAGGAGAAAGTCAAGATAACACTATTTGCAGTCTATATGATACTATACATAAGCGAACTCAAAAATTCCACAAGAGAACTCCTACATCTGATAAACAACTTCAGCAAAGTGGCTGGATATAAAATTAGCTCAAACAAATTAGTAGCCTTCCTCTACTCAAAGGATAAATGGGCTGAGAAACAAATTAGGGAAATGAAGCCCTTCACAATAATCACAAATAGTGTAAAATATCTTTCAGGGACTCTAACCAAGCAAGTGAAAGATCTGTATGACAAGAATTTCAAGTTTCTAAAAAAAAGAAATCAAAGAAGACCTCAGAAGATGAAAAGACCCCCCGTGTTCATGGATTTGCAGAATTAAAATAGTAAAATTGGCCCTTTTACCAAAAGCAATCTAGAGATTCAATGTAATCCCCATCAAAATTCCAACACAATTATTCACAAAGATATAAAGAGCAATTCTCAAGTACACCTGGAATAACAAAATACCCAGAATAGTGAAAACTATTCTCAACAATAAAAGAACTTCCAGGGATATCACCATCCCTGACATCAAGTTGTAATTCACAGAGCAAGAGTGATAAAAAGGTGTGTAATATTGATACAGAGACACGGAGGTAGATGAATGGAATAGAACTGGAAACCCAGAATTAAACACAGACACCTATGATCACCTGATCTTTGAAAAAGAAGCCAAAATCATCCAGTGGATAAAAGACAGCATTTGCAACAAATGGTCCTGGTTCAACTGGCAGTTAGCATGTAGAAGAATGCAAATTGATCCATTCTTATCTCCTTGTATAAAACTCAAGGCAAAGGACACTGTCAATAGGACAAAACAACAACTCACATATTGGGAAAATATTTATTAACCCTATATCCCATAGAGGTCTAATATCCAAAATATACAAAGAACACAAGAGGTTAGATTTCAGAGAACCAAATAACCCTATTTAAAAAGGAAACACAGAGCTAAACAGAGAATTCTAAACTGAGGAAACTCAAATGGATGAGAAGCACCTAAAAAAATGTTCAACATCCTTAATCTTCAGGGAAATGCAAATTAAAAAGACCCTGAGATTTCACCTCACATCTATTAAAATGGCTAAGATCAAAATGACAGCAGATGCTAGCAATGATGTGGAGAAACAGGAACACTCCTCCATTGCCGGTGGGACTGCAAGCTTGTAAGCTGGTAAAATAACTTTAGAAATCAGTCTGGCATTTCCTCAGAAAATTGGACCGAGTACTACCTGAGGAACCAGCTATACCACTCCTGGTCATATACCCAAAAGTTGGTCCAACATATAACAAGGACACATGCTCCACTATGTTTGTAGCAGCCTTATTTATAATAGCCAGATGCTGGAAACAGTCCAGATGTCCTTCATTAGGAGAACGGACATGGTACATTTATACAATTGAGTACTACTCAGCTATTAAAAACAATGAGTTCACGAAATTCACTGGCAAATGGAGGGAACTAGAAAATATCATTTTGAGAGAGGATACCCAGTCACAAAAGAACACACCTGGTAGCTATATACTCACTGATTTGTGGATAGTGGGAAAAAATTTCAAAATACCCACAATACAACTGAGAAACCATATGAAGCTTAAGAAGAAGGAAGAACAAAATGTGGATACTTCATTCTTACATAGAAAGGGGAAGAAAATAATCATAGGACATAGAGGGAGGGAGGGACCTGGGAGGAAAACAGGAGGGGAAAGGAAAAAAAGGATGGTAGGATCAGGTATTGGAAGGAATAGGAGAAAAGTACAAAGGGTCAGGTGATTGACTAGAAATATGTAGCAGTGGCAGATCGGGAACTGAGGGTAGCCACTAGAAAGTCTCAGACCCCAGGTAAGTGAGAGGCTCCCAGGACCCAACAGGAGTGACTTTAGCCAAAATCCCCAACAAAATACAACCTGTAGAGACCACCTCCAGTAGACAGACATGTCCTTCAGTTGAGGGATGTGATCACACATCTATCTCAAAATTTTTAACCCAGAATTGTCCCTGTCCAAAGGAAAGACAGTGACATAAAAATGAAACAGAGGCTGAAGGAAGGGCCATCCAGAGACTGCCCAACCTAGGGATCCATACCATCTGCAGACTTTAAACCCTGACACTATTGCTGATGCCAAGAAGAGCTCACTGTTAGGAGCCTGGTATGACTGTTTTCTGAGAGATTCTATCAGCACCAGACCAATACAGATGAGGATGTACATAGCAAACCATCAGACTGAGCATGGGGACCCCAATGGAGGAGTTAGGGGAAGGATGAAAGGAGCTGAAGGGTATTGCAACCCCATAGGAAGAACAATATCAACTAACCAGATCTCTGAGAACTTCCAGAGACTAAACCACAAACCAAAGGCGAGATCTCCAGATACATATGTAGAAGAGGATGGCCTTATCTGGCTTCAATGGGACAGGAGGCCCTTAGTCATGGACACTTGATGCCCCAGTATAGGGAGATGCTAGACCGGTGAGGCAGGAGTGTGTGAGTGGGTAGGGGAGCACCTTCATAGAGTCAAAGGGGATGGGGAGAGGGGGTATGGGATAGGGTGTTTGTGGAAGGGAAACCTGGAAGGTGGATATCATTTGAAATGTAAATGAATAAAATTATTAATAAAAAAGAAACCTATTTTCCTTTTCTTTTATGAAACAATTGTTTATTAAATAAATCGAGTCTTTTCTGGTGAATCTTGTACTTTTAATAATATAACTAGTTCCATTACATTTGTTTTTATTAGGAAGTGCAATTATGATTCAGCCCAGAGTCTTCCTTTTTGGGAGTTAATGAAGTCTGCTAAGAAGCATATTACTACAGCAAAAAGCAATTAGGTAGAATGCAGCAGTGTGGAAGAAATTACTGGAGGGGGCTTTAAAAGGGCATCTGCTTCTTAATGCTATAGGCATTAAAATGGGTTCTTCCTGCCACTATAATAGCATGTGTCATTGTTTTCTCTCCTCACCATTTTAATTCTCTTTCCTAATGAGTATCTGCAATACAATTCCACATTACTAATAAAAGCACATACATGTGTGTATGCATATATGTATATATATACACACATTTTGTATATGTATACATGCATATGCATATATGTGTATATATGTACATGTATGTATGTATAACTATATATGCATATATGTATATATGCATGTATGTATGTTTTCAGTCATGTATATGTTTCTATGCATATATGTATATGTATAATGGGCATATGTATGTATATATGTATAATTGTATGTGTGTACACATGTATATGCATAGTATATTCATATAACATATGTATATACATACACATACACACACACACACACACACACACACACACACACATATATATATGGGTTTTCAAATCATGTACTTTCTCTTTTTTAATCTGTTTACAATTAATTTATTGTATTTATTTACATTCCAAAAGCTGCCTCCCTTCCTGGTACTCCTTTCCTCAAGTTCTTCCCTCCCATACCCCCACCCCACCTCTGAAAGTGTAATCCCCCACCTGCCCTCCCATGCCTACCTCAATCCCACCAGTATCCCTTTTCCCTGGGGAATCAAGTTTCCACAGGATTAAGCACATCCTTTCCCACTGAAACCATACAAGGCACTTCTCTGCTACATGTGTGCCCAGGGCCATAAACTAGCCCATGTGTGCTTCTTGGTTTTTAGCTTAGTTTCAGGGAGCTCAGAGGGATGCAGGTTAGCTGACACTGCTGTTCTTCCTATAAAGTTGCAATCCCTGTCAGCTCCTTCAGTCCTTTCTCTAACTCTACCATTGGGTTTCCAACCTCAATCTAATGGTTGGATGTAAGTATCTGCATTTGTCTCAGTCAGTTGCTGGTAGACCCTCTCCGAGGACAGCCTTCTGTCTACACACAAAATAAGGCTTCTGTCTACACACAAAATATGGCCTCAAATAATAGTGTCAAGATTTGTTGAGCACATATGGAATGTATCTCAAGTTGGGCCAGTCCTTAAGTCTCTGTTTCATTTTTGCCCTGCATTTTCATCCATGTCTTGACCAAATAAATATTTTTACTTTAAATATCTTTAACTATTTCTTGAAACATTCAAGCATATGGTTTCTTTTATTTGGATACTCTAGTGGGAAACATAACAAAATTACACTGAAATTCTGATTTTTTTGGTTGACATCATAATTCTAATTAAGAGATGATAAAAAATAAGTTATAAATATTTTGGATTTTTCTAATAGGATATTTTAAAGCAGGAATAAAGTCTCTTGCTGATGGCAAAATCATCTTTCCACTAGTTTCTTTTTCCATCCATAAATATTTTATCAGAAAATATCTGTCCTATATTAGAAAATGTCAGTATTTCAAAGCGAATATTCTGGTTAAATTATCAGAACATCAATCCTATTATTCTCTGCATAGAACCTCTTGCTGCTCACTACCCTGGAGGCCAGGAGATTGTCTGTTCACTCTAATGCCAAACTCTACATGTATGCATCCATAGTTCATAAATATCTTGATGCAGGGGAAGAGAATTCAGGGCCATCTGGGACGCAGTGGTGAATTTAAAAAGCTGAAGAGAATAATTGTGGGTAATTACTTGGGCTGCATTGACCTTGGCATTATTCTTTCCAGATCTCAGTCAGTAGTGGACCCTACAGCACTGAAACGCATGGATAAAAGTGAAGAAGAAAACATGCAGCCTTTACTTTCTCTGGACTGAGAACTTCTCCACCCTTAGACCATGGATTAAAAATGGGAGGCCCTGTGTTTCAGCAGCAGGGACAGCACTGTGGATTTACCTGCGGGAAAACATTATTCATGTTCATGTAGCATAATGCACAAGGCATCTGGCTTTCACATTTGCCTAAACCATGGGTGCCCTGGGCTAGATTTTAAAAGGTCAATAATTTATTCTGTAAGTGCCAAGTTCTTTGTAAATACAATATAGTCTTCAGATCTAGTTTGTAAATTTTGGTAGTAATTTAATTTGGGAAAGATTGACTCACATGTTTGAGCCAGTGATATGGACTATAATAAGAAGAATAAGGACACATACCCTATAAAATTTAATGAATTGTATCCCTGTTTCCTATGAAGCCATGTATCTGCTATCATAGGGAATTGTTTCAATGTCCAAAACATTGTCAGTATTCAACATACTTTGGTCACAGCAAGGTCAATTATTTCCAGGAAATTGTTATGATTAATGTTTTCCTGTTTAGTGATTTTTGTTTCAGAGAAACTATTCTGGAAACATCCCTGAAGAAAAAGAGTGATTGACGAGCTTGGAAACTGAAGCAAACCTGAGCTCTTCTCTGTTGTTTGATTTGGAGTTTTTCAAGAAAATGTGTTTTTACATGTTAAGATGAGAAATTCTGTTTTTGTTTGTTTGTTGTTTGTTTTTTGTTTTTTGTCTAAATACCTGTCTTCACAATGTTTCTTTAATTAAGTTCCCATTGTAACCCCTGTCTGATGTGCTTTAGAACATATGTTCACCCAAATCTTTGACAAAACAAATGAGAATTAGCTCCTGAATCATTTTGACAGACAATTTTGAACACAAAATTTATCACTTACAAATGGGGGCTAATTTCAGATCATCGTGGAAGTGTTAAAAGTATAAATATCACTTACAACATATACAATTTTATTGAGTTCTAATAAATTCTTGATATGACAGGCTTTGAGATGTCATGGAAAATGACGGTTGAAGTAAACAGAAATGAAACCATGTGACAGACTTCAGGACACCTACCTATTCAAGGGATTAGTACATCATAAAATAAAATCTTGAATGTGTATCATCTTAATAAATGTGGTTGGTTTTACTTTCATTTTAAGAATCAACAAATCTCAATGTGACACAGGTATCAGGCAATGAGGAGCAAAAGAGGTTTTCTTACATTTAAACTAATTATCCTGTTGTTTTCATGCTTGCCTTTTCCTTTGAGAAAAAGGCAGAAAGAGTAGATGACACCTGGCAAATACAATTTGAGTGATGGAGAACACTGGTGACAACATATAACAGTTTAAGTATAGACTCAAATTTGTATATAATTTAAAGACTTATTTCATAAATTATAATTATACCCAATGCTAAACATCTTAATTTGAATGTCTAATTCTTGTGTAAAAAGGCAGCAGTTTCATCATGCTCTTGGCATGATGAATTTTGAGATTGAAAACGTACCACTCTTTGTCTAAAAGAAAAAAATATCTCTAAGATATTTTCCCCATAGGGGAAACAAGTATATGTAAAGGCATCTCACAGTCCTGACAGACAGTAGCTAAAAACTTCAAAAAAAAAAAAAATCCAGTTATAATTATGCAGCCTCAAATCTCAAAGTTGAATCAACAAATTTTGTAAGTAACAAAATTACTTACAACATTACTTACAAAATTACAAAGATAATGAGTTTTTCAAAACAGCTTTATTCTTAAAGTAAGAATGACAACCTTCAGTTGGGTGCAGAGTAATAGTGATTGATTGTCCTACATCATGTCACAGATTGGAATGAAATGAGGATTAAACGCCAGGGCAATTCTATTTGAGCAGAACTGATGCACCTGTTATTGTGGTTGTCTACATGACATAGATTCTGTTATAAACATGCATCTGGTACTAGGAGTCATTGGAATGAAGCAAGAATAATGTAAGTGTTGACAGGCCACCTTATACTCTTGATATGAATCATTTGTTGACAGTTTTTCAGAACACTACCAGCTTCAGAAGTCACCCAGCATGGCCAGCATTCTTCTCCTATTGTAAAGTTAGTGTTACATATAAAAATAACTAGTATTATCTACATTCTCTCCTAATCCCACATCTGGCTTTGCCAAGCATTTGCTCTTATTCACATAAGCAACTGAATTTGGCTAGATGGTATAGAATATTTATAAAATGAATGAACAAATTAAAACAATGATACCTTTTGATTTTCTAGCCATGGGTTGAAAGCTGCTGAGCTAAAGACTATTTATTGAAATGTAAAAAATTTGTTTAGGCAGACTTTCCCCCATGTAGTGTTTTACATCATGTAACAGTGCTTATGGTCCATGATCTAGTGAATAAGCATGCCGGTATTCTTTCAGACTAGATGGTCTTGATGGAGTCTACTCTTTGCTTTGAATTCTATAGTTCACCTTTAAAAATTGTCTCAATACTTGACATTTGTGAACTTCAAAGAGATACCACTTCAATTTTAAATAGTCCACTAGATAATTGTTGTGTACTTTTTAAAAATAATGATGGGCATCGACCCTAGTCCTGAGTGTATAAGGCAGGCGTTTTACCCTTGGAGACTTATGCCAAATCCTAAATTATTTTTTCACTTTGTTCCATTGTTTATATCTTTCTTTCAGTTGTTTCAAAAACAACTGCTTCCAAAACTGGTTTAGAAACAAAGAACACTTCTTACCATGTTCTTGGTGACACAATTTGTTGAATACTAAATAAAATAATATTACAACATATACTCTAAGGAATATGAAGTAGTGCCTCTTAAAAAAAATAGAATAAAGCATCAGTCATGGCATACTCAATTTATTTGCACTCTGCTTTTAGAAAAACCAACATATCAATATGTTCTTCAGTATTGTAAATGTAACATGTAGAAAACACTTGAAGAAGGATATCCAAGGAAGTGGCTTAATGATTTTCATACATTATTGTTTGTTGTGTAAGGTGAAAGTAGTAACATCAATCCATGCTATTCAAAACAGAGCACTATGTTAAAATATTATGAAGATATTAAGTAAATTTTAAGCAAGTTGTTGAAGTGGGTATGCATGCTTTTTTGTTCAGAAAATAGTTTGCATTTGTGTAGGCAGAAACATTCCATAAGCCATCTCATAGAAAATGCTCACTACAGCTATTAAAATTTTCATATCCCTAAAGAGAAAAATCATGTAAATTATTCTCTTTAATATGGATGTGCAGGTCACATGGTTCAATCAAGCATTTAAGGTTTCTGTAACATTCCCAAGGGAACAGAACAGACACTATAGACCATGAAAGAATAATCATTTTAGGCTACAAGAGAAACAGATATGAGTCATCCCACAAAGAAACCTTTAGAACCATAGAGGGCTGTTTCTATTTCCACATGCAAATTTAGGTTTATCAGCATACCAATGGCCCTTTAAGGATGCTTTATTAAGAAAGTCTGCTGAGAGACTATATATCTGCCACTTTATTAAAATCTGCCTAGTTGGGTTGGTTCATGTTATCCCTTTGTTCCTTTCATTGAGTACATATATATTAAATATTCTTGAAAAGTTGCCATGAGCCATGATGGTATTCCAGAAAGATTATCAACACACAGAATAAAATGACCAAACCCAAGTCACAGCATTTGCTAATTCAACTTTTAGTGCATACGATATTGATACTTGACATCAGTAGGCCATAGGCATTCCAGCTTAACCCTGCTATGTGTACAATGAGCCTGAAATAACAGTGCTCTTTGAACCTGTGAGGCTGCTGCAATAAAAGGCACATATGGAACAAATGGACTTTCCTGTTTTTATGTGAGGAAAACAGCTTCCGGTGCGTTACTCTAATGACTTGTCATTGCGCAGCACTTCATATTGGATGGATAAATAGAAACAGAAGCAAGCCTTGCCTTTGCACAGTTAGTAGCTCACTGACTGACTTTACAGTCTAAAGAAGAGTTTTCATGAATCCAAGATTTTAGTTCATAAAAATTCAGAGGTTACTTAATTCCACACACACTGTTATAAAGTTTGCTATTTAAAAAGTATGGGAATTAATCCACCTAGACTGTAGATAAAAACATAAAATTTAAGTTGTGAGTAGCGAAATGCTCAAATTGGACCTATTGTTCAAAGGAGTTCAAGTGTTACTGTAGAAATAAAAATTATTTAGAAACCAAATTTTTATATCTATAACTGCATTTTAGAGCAAGAGTTGGCCAGTGTTGACAATGTAGAAGGTATTTGTCATTGTTTGATTCAGTTTCAGATCTCCATGCAAATTTTTCTGTTCTTTGTTTTCAGAATTGTTGATTATGACATTATTTTTTTGTGAATAAAATTGACCTAGATAGAATCTTAAATTGAAGTTAAACAATATCTTTAGCATGACCCAACCCTCAATGATTTTGAAAAATCTCAATATCTATATAACTGATTGACATATCACAGGTTCAAGCCATTGTCTTATCCCTGATCTAGTTTTGTTTTAGACTTTGTGTCATTGCATGATGTTTTTTAGTTGCAAAGTTTTATAATAAACAAAATACATTTAAAGATAAAGCTAAGCATACATATTCTTTGTCTTTAAGGTTCCAATAATATTTAAAATAAAAGTATACAATTTTTGCAAAAGTGCCAGACACTTTATTATTTCCTTAAATTTATTAACTATTTCTATTATATATTGTTTTTACTCCATTATTCATTATTTACTATTAGATCTCTTGAGGGAGTTCTTTGTGGTAAAGCATTATGATAAAACATATCTCTTACATTCTAAGAGACTGAGAGCTTTGCAGGACTTCATAGAATTAATAATATACCTTGAGGTCACTGAAGATTTAACAATGCTATCCTACTGTGTGCTCAGCCTGTTTGTACAATTTTCTCTGAACAATGTAACAACAAACTCACTTGCCTTGGGTTTCCCACGTAATCAAGTTTTGCAATCTATGACAATGCATAGCTGTAATCTTATGTACTCTTACATGCCCTGACATAGAACAATGCATTTGTATCATTTGCTGAAAGCAACAAATACAGTTGTTGAAAACAGTCTCCTAAAATGAATATCCACCATAAATTTTGTGCTCAAGTTTGGACATTGATTAAAAAACAATGATATTCTTAGTATTGTTTGTTATCTGGTCAGTTGGGGTATGTTGAAGCCAGTGCCTTATTCACTTGTAAAACCCTGATAAAGATTTCTGTAAAATATTCCTCATTCCTTCTCCATTAGATGTTTTCTATACTGGCCAGTAAAGCAAGCAAAGCCCTTTGGTAGACACAGAGACAATCACACAAACAGACAGACACATTGGAGAGAATCACAAGACAGTCTTCAATCAGGGGCAAATTCAGAGTCATATAATGGAGAGACAAAAGCCAGAAGGTACTGGGAGCACAAAGAATTCAAATATGGACTCTCTCTTGGTTAAATGACTCCAAAGGGAAATACTTTTATTTCTTTTCTTAGAAATGTGACAAGGATGTAATATTAGTAATCTCGAGTAAACTTTTGATAAGCATAATGTACTTAGTAACTTATTCTAACAGAGAAACATTAAAGAGCAAATATTTTTGGTAAAAATACAGTTCTGTCAACTGTATTTGTTTTATATAGGGTATCCATTGAGTTTGTAGGTGTTGGATGGGCTACATTTGAAAACATATTTACTAGTGAAACATATTCAAAGTGAATGAGAATTTTATTTAAAGAGATTATTCTTCCCACCCTCCTTGGCAGGAATGCCTCATTTTTTCCTAATATTTGTATGTTTGAAACAAAGGGAAATATATAATTGCATAATTCACTTCACTAAGACGTTACTTAGCATCTGAGCAGTTTACAATCCTTCAACAGAGTGTGAAGAAGTAAAACAGTGTGTACTGAGAAAAATAACCTTATACATGGTATAACTTTCACTTCTTTATAGAAAACAGTTGGATTAGGCAAGAGTTCAAATTCAGAAATTAGGATTATAAGAATTATATATATATTTATTTACATAAATATAATTGAAAATAATTTCAGAAGGAAATGTTAAGTAAAATAAAATATTCAGCCTCACTGAAGAGCTAGTATTTTCCCAAACTTCCAATTTTCTATTGTATGTTTGAGTGTGTGTGTTTGTTTATGTGTTCAATCATTATCTTAATGTTTGCTTTTCTTCTCTTATGCAGCCTATTAAATCTGTGCAATATTTTTCATTTAATGGATAGTTTCTTCAAAATAGAAACTACATTAAAATAAGATGAGGCCATCAAATATTTAGCAGGGGGTAAAGTTTTGTTCAGAGAAGATTAATTCTGAACATATGCACATGTGTGTGTATTTCTTACTTCTATTTTTCTTTCATTGATAACATTTTTATACAATATATTCTGAGTATAACTCCTTTCCCTTAACTCCTCTAAGATCCCCTCACCTCACCTCCCATCTGAATCAAAATCCTTTCTGTCTCTACTTAGAAAACAAGCAGGCATCAAAAGAATAATAATAAAATAAGATAAGATACAAAAAAAAACCAAACAAGCTTAAGTTGGACAAAACAACCAGACAACAGAAGAAAAAGAGACAAAGAAAAAATACAAGAAACATATATAGATGCGGAGACACACGATTGTACATATAGGAGGCTTCATTTACGGATGAGAGATGTTGGACCAATATCATTTAGATTGCCTTATACATTTATGTATATTTTAAATTTTTTATTGGATATTTTATTTATTTATATTTCAAATGTTATCCCCTTTTCAAGTTTTCCCTCTATTAACCCCCTACCCCCTTCCTTCTGCTTCTATGAAGATGCTCCCCTACCCACTTACCAACTCCTACCTCACCACCCTGCAATTCTCCTACGCTGGGGCTTCAAGCCTTCACAGGACAAAGGGCCTCTCCTCCCATCGATTCCAGATAAAGCCATGCTCTACTACATATGCAGCTGGAACCATGGGTCCAGCAATGTGTACTCCATGTACCCATTTTAAGAAGCATGTACTATATTAGATTTCATATGGCTCTCAAATAGCCTCTAAGTTAACTGTCACTCCCCAAATTTCTTCCACTGGCCTCTCTTTTCTCCCTCTTCGTCTTTAATCCTCCTATTCCTGTACCACTCTTCCTCATGCACCCATAACTATTCTATTTTTTCCCCATCTACCCCTTCTATTCCTGTACTATATTCCTAACTTCTGTGGTTATATATATTATAGCTTGCTTATTGAAGAGTTGGCATAATTTATTTATTAATTCTTTTTACTGTAATTGTGTTTCTATTTTACTTATTTCGGTCCTTTGTTTGAATTTTTTCCTTACCATCCACTCCTATTAGATTTCATTTTTCCCCTTTCTCTAGAGCTTTCATGTATGCCATTGAGTTACTAATATGACATCTATCCAATTTTTATGTAGGCACTTAGTACTGTAAATTTGTCTTTTAGAACCCCCTTCATTGAGTCCCATAAGTTTGGGTATGTTGTATATTCATTTTCATTAATTTCTAAAACCATCTTTAATTTCTTACCCAATTTCTGCCCTGCCCCATTTTTCATTCGGTACTGACTATTCAGTTTCCATGAGTTTGTATGATTTCTGTTGTTTCTTTTGTGACTGATAGCTTTAATCCAAGTTGATCAGATAGAATGCAGAGAGTTATTTCAATTTTCTTGTGTCTTTTAAGATTTACTTTGTGTCAAGTTTGGAGAAATCTCCATGAGCTTCTGAGAAGAAGGACAATTTGTATGTGTTTGGGTAAAATGTTCTGTAAATACCTGCTATGTCCACTTGATTTATGACATTATTTAGCTCCAAAATTTTTCTATTAAATTTTTGTCTGGATGACCTCTCTATTGTCAATAATGGGGTATTGCAACCAGCCACTATTACTGTATGAGTATCAAAATATGATTCTACTTGTACCAGTGCTTCTTTTCTTTCTCCATTAATTATTTATTTTACATCCCCATTATAGTTCCCTTCTCCAAGTTCCTCCTCACAGAGCCCTTACTTCCATCCCCACTCCCTTTCTCTTCTGAGAAGGTGAGGCCCCCTGGGTATTTGTCTACCAAGGGGCATTAAGTCTCTGCAGGGTTAGGCACATCCCCTTCCACTGAGGCCAGACATGGAAGCTCAGTTGAGGAATGGATTATACAGATAGGAAATGACTTTAGGATTAGCCCCCATTCCAGTTGTCACAGGACCTACATGAAGACTGAGCTTATGTTATGTGCTGGGGAAGGGGGTTGCCTTTGGTCCAGTCCATGTATGCTCTTATGCTCTTTGCTTGGTGGTTCAGTCTCTGAGAGCTCACAAGGGTCAAGCTTACTTGACTCTGTCGGCCTTCCTGTGGAGTTCCTATCCTCTTCAGATCCTCTTCAGGAGATTTTTTCCTCAAACTAAAGTCCCTAAGCTTCATCCAATGTTTGGATGTGGGTCTCTGTATCTGTTTCAGTCAGCTATTGGGTGAAGATGCTCAGAAGACAGTTATGTTAGGCTCTTGTCTACAAGAATATCAACAATGTAAGAGTATCACTGATAGTGTTAGGGATTTGATGCTTGCCCATTGGATGGGTCTCAAATTAGGCTAGTTATTGGTTAGCCATTCTCACAGTCTCTGTTCCATATTTGTCACTGGATTTCTTGTAGACAGGACAAATTTTTGGTCAAAGGTTTTAACAGTGTGCTAGTGTCATTATCCTTACACTATAGGCCCTGCCTGGCTACAGGACACCTCCTGTTTCTTTTATGAGCTTGGGTGACCTTGTGGTTTGTTACAACATTCTCTTGATGAGTTTGTCTTTTGTTGAGTACATAGCCCTTCCCTATCTCTTCTACTTGGTTTTTGTTTGTAGTTTATTTTGTGAGACATGAAAGTATCTACACCAGTTTACTTTGTGGGTCAACTTTCTTAGAATAGTTTTTTCATCATTTTATCTTGGGGTGATGTCTATCAGTGATGGTAAGGTCTGTTTTTTGGGTGCAATAAAAAGATAAATTCTGTTTTCAGATTCAATCTGTTAGTCTATACCTTTTTCTTAGTGGATTGAGACCATTGATAAGTGTTAACAGTGAGCAGTGTTTTTGATTATGTTATTTTGTTGTGGTGGTGCAGGTTTTTCCCCTGTCTTTTGACTTACTGATCTGATTATTTATTCCTTGTTACTTTTTCTTGCATGTGGTTATATTTTTCAGATTACAGTTTTCCTTCTAGCACCTATTGTAGAGCTGGAATTTAGATAAATACTTCTTGAACTTGGTTTTATTGTGAAATGTCTTTCTTTCTCCATCTATTGTGATTGAATGCTTTGCTTTTTAATCCGTGGTCTCTTCGAGTTGGTATAACATCTGTTCAGGCCCTTCTGGCTTTTAAAGTCTTCATTGTAAATCCTAATATTCTAATAGGGATAAAAATGGAGCAGAGACTGAAGGAAAGCCCATCAAGAGACTGCCTCACCTAAGGAATCCATCCCATCTGCAGACACCAAACCCAGACACTATTGCTGATGCCAAGAAGTGCTTGCTGACAGAAACTTGGTATGACTGTCTTCTGAGAAGCGCTGCTAGAGTCTAACCAATGCAGATGCAGATGCTCAAAGCCAAACTTCCATCAGACTGAGTACAAGGACCCCCGTGGAGGAGTTAGGGAAAGGTCTGAAGGAGCTAAAGGGGTTTGCGACCCCATAGGAAGAACAACAATATCAACCAACCAGACCCGCAGAGCTCCAAAGGACTAAACTACCAACCAAACAGTATACATGGAGAGACCCTTGCTTCCAGCTGCATATGTAGCAGAGAATAGCCTTATCTGGCATCAATAGGAGGGGAGGCCCTTGGTCCTGGGGAGGCTTGATGCCCCATTGTAGGGAAATGCTAGGAAAGCGAAGCAAGAGTGGATGGGTGCCACAAACCCTTTCAGCTCCTTCAGTCTTCTCTCTAATTCCTCCATTGGGAACCCCATGATCAGATCAATGGTTAGCTGTGAGCATCTGCCTCCGTATATTTCAGGTTCTGGCATATCTCTAAGGAGACAGCTATATCATGCTCCTGTCAGCATGCACTTCCTGGCATCCACATCAGCGTCTGCCTTTGGTGACTGTACATGGGATGGATACCCAGGTGGAACAGTCTTCAGATGGCTTCTCCTTCAGTTTTTGTCCCACACTTTGTCTGCATATTTGCTCCCACGAGTATTTTGTTAATCTTTTTGAGAAGGACTTAAGCACCCACACTTTGATCTTCCTTCTTCATGAGATTCATGAGCTAAAAGGGTTTGCAGCCCCATGGGGAGAGCAACAATACCCACCAACCAAAGTTCCCAGGGTCTAAACCACCAGCCTGGGAGCACATAGGGAGGGACCCATGGCTCCAGCTGTATATGTAGGGGAGGATGGCCTTGTAGGGCATAGGTAGGAGAGGAGATCCTTGGTCCTGTGAAGACTGGATGCCCCAGTGTGGAGGAATTCGAAGGCAGGGAGGAGGGAGTGGAAGGGTGGGTGGGAACACATCCTCATAGAAACAGGAGGAGGGAAGATGGGATAGGAGGTTGCTGGGAAGGGTGGAAATGGGGAAATGAGATAACCTCTGAAATGTAAATAAAATATCCAATGAAAAAAGAGTGGCTGGGTGGGTGGGGGAGCTCCCTCATAGAATCAAGGGGAGGGAAGATGTGAACTCCCTAGTTTGCAGAGGGGAACTGGGAAGGAGGATAACATTTGGAATGTAAATAAATAAAATAACCAATAAAATGTTATTTGGCCTTTTCCCCTTATAGCTTTTAACACTCTCTTTGTCCTGCATGTTTTATATTTTGATTATTATTTGGCATGAGGAATTTCTTTTCTGGTTCAGCCTATTTGGTGTTCCATATGTTTCTAGTATCATGATAGACATCTTCTTCTTTAGGTTGGAGAACTTTTGTTTTGTGATTTTGTTGAAAGTATTTTCTGTGCCTTTGACCTGAGTTTTGTCTCCTACTAATATTTCCTACTATTTATAGATTTGGTCTTTTCATAGTTCTTAGATTTCCTGAATGTTTGGTGCCTGAAATTTCTTCTATCTTGCCTATAGTGCATAGTTTTATTTTGTTGGTTGGCTTGCCTCTGAGTATAATTCTTGAGTTCCTGTATTTTTCCTTTCCAGTTTTCCCTGTGATTGGCTTTCCTTTAGTATTTCCATTTCAACTTTTATGTCTTGAACAGCTTTCTTCATTTCATTTCACACTTTTTATTTTCATAGAGTTTATTATTGGATTTATTTATATCCTTTTAAAAGTCCATGAGCATATACACAACAGCTTTCTTGAAGTCGTTTTTTATGCTTCAGTTATGTTTTATTTCTTAGGGTTTCTAGGATCTAGAGGAGACATTTTCTGGCAGTTATTGACTGTTATTTTACACTGGCATCTAAGTATCTGAGTCCTGTATGATCAAAATTCTTGGTGCTGATAACTAGTCTTGTGGGGGTTTGTTTGTTTTGATTATGTGTGTGTGTGTGTGTGTGTGTGTGTGTGTGTGCATGTGTGTGTGTGTATACTGAGTTCCTTGGTTTCTGTTACCTTCGCTGTTTCTTAGGACATGTGGTATCTATAGGTTGCCTGGTAGTGTTTCTGATATTCTACTAGATTTGACCACTGAGAATCACATGAAGAATGTGTTCCTCTGCATTGGGAACTGACACTAAGGTATAGAGATGGGCTAGAAGTGAGGAGACTAAGATGGTTCTTAGGTAGAAATACTTGATGTGCAATCAACACCTAGATAGACTTCTTGGAATAGGGACAGAGAGGAAGGCAAGGCCATAGTCAGTGGTCTGCTATAAACTGGGAGTCAGTTTGGTAGATTATAATTGGAGAAGATAAGGGAAAGGGAAGATCACCTACCTCACTCATTCCCTGGCTAGCCTGACTGGCAGGTTTCAAAGCAGTGCTTGTTAAAGTTGGTGGCAGAGATAGGTGGAGAAGGTGATGGAAAAGGCTATAGGATATCTGTGTTTTCTGCTGGAAATAAGGCAGAGAGAAAGGGGAGGCTGCAACAGGTAGTCTTCTACAGAGCAGGGAATAAGAGTGTGGGTTTAGAATTGGAGGGGCAAAAGGGGAGTGAAAATAGCCTATCTGATTCCCTGGCTCCGGTGTCTAACAGGTTTCCAAGGAATACCTGCATTAATTGGTAGATGAGATAAATTTCTTCTTTTTTATTGTTTAACTTATGTACATTCCTAATCTTGCTCCCCTTCCAGGTCCCCCTCCAAGAGTTCTTCACTCCCTTCTCCTACCTTTGCTTCTGGGAAAGCACTCCCCACCACCCCCATCCAACTTCCTAACCCACCTACCCACTCTCACCTCATCGAACCCTCACCCCATGCAAACTTGTGTATTTTTGGAAGACAAGTCAGGTAATAAGACAAAATAAAACTCAGTTACATTTAACTAAGTCTTTCTGTAAGATATTTAATGACTTTATTTGGCTCAAACCTAAGAATATTTTTTCATGTATGTTTTTTGAGGTTATTAAGAACCAACACTGTCACTTCCTAAAGTCACCTCAGAAGAAAGAAACCAAGTTCTCAGCAGGCACTGCAACTATTTCCTTACTGGGACAAGCTGGAAATTCAGGAGCATTCTGTATTTTATGTTACATAAAGTCTTTACTTTGACATTAAGGAGACTATTTATTCCAAGCATACTTATTTTTTTAAAATGCTCTTATTCACACATAATTAAAATTCACTGAGTTGTATGTGACTAGAATGTTTGCATGATAATTAAAAATTACACAAAATGTATAAGTGAATAAACTTGAAGTGCTGTAAGATTTTGAGACATTCTTTGAAAATGGAATTTGTGGAGAAGACATGTTGGGCTTTGTTTTAGATTTGTTCTCAGATCCATAAAAATGTCCAAAGCATCTCTAAAATCAAATTTCATGTTATCTCTGAGCTACTTCCTCTACAGTATTACAACCTTACCAACAACTAGTTCCTACCTTCTGACGTCTAGGGCTAAAATAAGCAAAGTGATCCTGTGTTTATTTCCTTTATTTTTCTTAATTTCCATGCCATCATCTAACTCACACTATTGGCTTTCTCTTCAACACCTACATGCACACACACAAACATACACACACCCGCATGCACACACATGCAGGAGAGTACTCTGAACACATGTGTCACTATCCTGAGGATCCTGGTTACTAGTCCGAATATTTTTTACCTAGAGTGTTTCCATAACCCACCATAAGATGCTTTGCTTCCCCCACTAGTCCCGTAGTCCATTTTCAATATGTTAGTAAATATAAGCCTGTTAAAATGTAAGTCAGATACTATCTTTGTTTCAAAAATCCTCCAAAAGTGAAACTCAAAGTCCTTAATGATGAAGTATGAGGAGGACTGCAATGCCAATAACTTCCACTGTAGCAGAAAGTAACTTCAGTGGCATGTCCTCATGCTGACTACAAAAGCAACTGTTAAATACTTTATGTTTTGACAACTAAAGTCCCCCCTCTTCCATCTTTCAGTTTTCTTTGGCCCTCTCTTAAGAATCTCTTTATTCTGTTATTCTGTTGTAAATGACCATGTCTACTCTTCCAGGAACTCGCCCAGTGCACTTCTACCTCATGAGATTTGGTCCTTCAACCCCTTCAGATCTTCATTTAAGTGTCCTGGTCTCATGGGGCCTATTAAGAAAACAAAAACAAACAAACAACCAAACAAACAAACACCTTATGGATATGCTTCTTCATAGGCTTCTGCTCATTCCCTATGACATATCTTGGTGGAACCTCCTTATGATTGACTGAATTTATATCTTTACTAGTGCAACATTAATTCCACACGGGCAGAGATTTGAGGCTGTTTACTGTCTCATTGTTGGAACCCTGGCCAGTACCCCTTAGCTAATCCAAGATTTCATTGTGACCTTAATTGGTTTAAGTTATGACACATACAAGCCAATAATATGCATTTAAAGAAAATGCTTTTCCTTGTTTTCTTAGTAAAATGACCAACTCTATGTTTTTCATCTTTTTATCTTATACATCAGTACCATTATACTACCTTTCACCACCTTTCCCTAACTCATCCCATGAACTTTGTCTCTTTCTCAAATTTATGACTTCTTTAATTATTGCTGTTGTTTATTGGAAAAGGGTTCCAGGTCAGTTCCTGCCTCAATGTCTCAAAGTCCTGTTTTCATAGTACAGTGTCCTCAGGGTGGTTTTACCTTCAACTTATATTAAAGGAGAGATTTTTCTTCTTTCTTAGTAATTCAAACAAAACTTCTATTACTATTTTCAGATACAAGTTTTATCACAGAAGACAAGACCTTTACCTTTCTCAGTGGACATGGTGTTTAAATTTTGTTTGAAGAAATAACTCCAATTCAGCGCTTGGCCATTGACTTACCATGTATGTGGATATTTCTTTAAGAGATTACAAAATATCTCAGATAGAATGTCATTTTGATTTTATAATAGTGACTTGTGAACAGTTTCACACTTGTAAGTAAATTACCACTGAGGCAGATTGTACTTTTGGGTAAAAACTGTTGGAGGAGATATTATTCCTTAGGTAAACAGAAGCACTGCTACCTGGGATAAGATGGTAGGGCTCTTTCTTATAGGTATCTGAGGACACAGGGTTTTTTATGCCCTGTTGTTAATGAATGGACTACAGTAACTGCTTATAGACAGGCTTTCCATGAATTAGCATCAAGAGGAGGGAAGGCAAGAATCCAGAAAAACAATTCACTTCAGTTCTGAAAAAAAAAAAATCTCTAGTATAAGGAATTATCGTAGTTCGATCAGTATAGAGGAGTTTTACAAAATAATATGCCCATGATTAAGAAAAACCTTTTTTATTGACTCACAGATTATTTTAGTTAACTCCATTGTCTTTTTAAAAATTAATTAATTAACTAATTAATTTTTTCACATACTGAAAGCCAGGTTAAAAGAATGTGCCGGAAGATACTCATAGAGTCATTTTTACAGTATAAGAGAAGACATGGAAACCACAAGAAGGAAATTTGATTGTTCTGCCGTTCTCCCCTCACCCCCCCCCCCCAAGTAATACAAATGAAAATACTGTTTAATCATTTAAAGATTTGTTCTTGATATGGAAATTATTGCAGCCATCTATTCTGAAAGCTCTGAAGCGTTGCCTCAACTGGGTTTTATATTTGATATCTTTATGTTTGACTTTGAAGCATGAGCTTCATTTCTGAGTGTTACTAAGCATGTTAGTAAAACCTGGCCAAAAAAAAAAAAAAAATCATAGAAGCAACTGGAACCCATTCTACAGGCTGTGAAGAATCAATTTGTCTAACCTGATGAAACTAATTGCTAAGTATTTGTAAACTGACATACTACATGACTCATTGATCAACAATATCTGACATACTACACAATGAGAAACATAGACCACCAATTCCAAAGGCCACCAAAAGACTGGCTAACTTTTAAAAATATTTGGAAACATTCATAATATACTTCAGTTATGAATCAGTATCACCTGCTAATTCCAATTTCTTATTTTTGGTGTTTTCTTGATAGACTATCCAGTAGTAAATCAAAAAGACTGGAGGTTTCAGTGATTTAAACATTGGAAAAGGCATACCAATGTTGCTGAGGAAATAAAAATGATTTCATAATACTCTGAGAAGATGATGGTGTTGGCCAGTAGACATTTTAAAGGGAATTATCTTGCTTTTCTAATTAGTTACAGTTAAGAGAGCACAGCCTACTGGAACACTAAGTAATATGACTCAGATAGAGAGAATTATCAGGAAGGGAGCAAATATGGCCAAGATGACTCAGTCTACTTTACAAGGTTGCTTATGGCTAGCTCTGAAAAGTGTTCTGTTCTTGACTTAGTCATCTTGATTCTCAACCCTTAAACTACAGTTTTAATGAACAGATCTTTATATATATCAGAAGCCACTGTTCCTGGGTTTAAAAGTAACTCTGGATAGATTTTTTTTTCTTTTTCTGTAAGGAATTAGCACACATCATGCGTAACTCTAACTCAAGGACACAGAGGTTTCCATAAAAGTTTTCACACAGTAAAGAACTCCCATCAGGAGTGGTGGTCCATGTCTTCTAGTTTAAGTGTTTGAGAAATATGCATATGAGTATGTGTGTGTGTATACTACATATGTGTGTGTATATACAATATATAGATATAAAATTAAAATATAAAAATAGAGATGCCAACATGTATGTCGGTGCAGCGAAAACATGCCTAGCATGCAAGAATCCTAAAAGTAGGTGTTAGATATCCTAGAACAGTAATTACAGACAGCTGTAAGCTGCTCTGTAACTGTTGGGTTTCTAATATAGGTCTGGTAGAAGGCATCAAATGCTTTTCACAGCTGAACTCTCTCTCTCTAGCCTTGTACTTTAAACTTTTAGAAGATTTATATTTTCTTGAAAAGGTATTTTCTGTTTACATGTTAGATGTAGCTTATTTAGTTAAACCTCGATTGGTAATTGAATCTATATATACAGGAATTTGGAGCTTCTATAAATAAATAACCAACCCCCTCATTACTTTGCATTATGTTAGTGCAATGTTCTAGACAATATGCCAAACACTTAGATACATACTGACATGCTTAATCTTCTATGTAGGTTATATAGCACTAAATCACATATGAGGAAATTGAGGCTCATAGTGTTTAAATCAGTTTTCCATGTTCTCACAGATTATCCATGGCATGGAGTTCATTTCTAATTTGACTTTATCTAAAAAGCCACTATTCATACTGAACAATTATCAAATAAATCTTTTTGGGGGGAGAAGGGAAAGAAAGACACACATGGTGTCTATTTCTTGTTGTACTGGTAATAACTTCACAATAACAAGTTTTCTTTCTAAACTGTAGAAAGGTTTTTAAATATATTTAATTGACAAAAGTTTATTTTTCTTTTGTTCCTTCTTTTCTTTTTTTTTTTTTTTTGCATAATAAGCCAACAGTCACAATCAGAGAAATAAATATGGGTAAAGAGAATTTTCTAAAGTGCTATTTTTAGCAACAAGGGTGGTCTCTTTTCTCCTTAACATGCTTAATTATTTGGATTAATTTTGGTGAAGGAGGCAATTTTATAAGCATAGTACTCTATAATTAGTGACCAGCTTTTCTCTCAAGGTGCTAATTTTCTATTAGTGAACAATTGCTGTGCTTGATTGGCCTTGTAAAATGAAGTGTGCACTTTAAATTAGCTAAATTAACTGATTGTGATCCTACCAGGAAGTAGCGTTGGAAAACTACTGAAATTAACCTAGTTTTTATGATTATATTACATGATGCTATACATTAATTAGTATAGTTTTTAATGTATATATACTCAGACCACCTATTGCAATGGTCCATAATGGATCCTTTTTGTTTTTGTTCTCTTGAAACCTCTCTGCAAATAAAAGAATGTTCGAGGTAAAGACAAAAACAGTCTTATTATTTTCATCTTCTTCTACAGTAAAAATTAGCTTAGATAATTTTTGACAGTCTTTCTCTGATCTTCTCATGCCTGGAAATGGAGGAACCCATAGATACAAGTGCATTTACTATATTAAAATGAGAAATGAAGGTTAGTGTGACCACTCAGCGTTCCTCCAAATAAGATGTACCACTGACCTCCAACAGCAGTTCTTTGACTGAAATGAGTTACAATTCTTAGGATCTGCATATAGATTAAATGTATTCTCAGATTCTCATGGAGAACATTTAGGGTTCCCTTATAAGCATGAAGAAGGGCTGCCCCTAGAAACTTTCTGGCCATGGTGGCCAAAGCCTTCCTTCCTCAGTCCATCCCCTTTTGTTTTTTGAACATGCTCAAATCAGATCCCCCTAGACTCAGAAGCATTCCTTACCAGACAATATACAGCTAGAACATAGATCCAGAGGTAGCAACAGAAGTAAAGGATGGAAAAATCTATCCAAGAAGAGCAAGACCAGACACTACTGCATAGAATTACTATTATCCCAAATCTAGATGCCTAAACTCATCATAAAAACACAAATAAGAACATTCAGGAAAATATGTCATCACTAGAGCCCAGAAAGCGTAGTACATTGTGTTCTGAGGAAAGGAATACAGCTGAAGCACAAGACAAGGACTTCAAAATACCTATAGCGTGTATATATGCTTAAGAACCTTAAAGAAGACACAAATAAGTCCATTAATAAAATATACGAAAACATAAACAAACAGTGGGGTGGATAGCTTTATCAAAAAAGATATTCAATACATGGAAGTGAATAGTAACAATAAAGAAAGTATAAATGAGGGAAAAACTGTCAATGTAAACTTAGAACAGACTTAAACTTAGTACTTAAAATAGAACAGTATTTTGCTCCCCAGCAAAATACAAGAGATGAGTAGAGAGAATTTCAGGCATTGAAAATGAGACAGAAAAATGGATACCTCAGTCAGAGAAAATTTTAAATAAAAAAACCTAGACACAAAACATACAGAAACTCTGGGACACTTTGAAAAGACCAAATCTAAAAATAATAGAAAGAGAAGAAGGCAAAAAAAAAAAAAAAAATCAAGGCAAAAGGCATAGAAAATGCTTTCAACAAAATTATAGAAGAAAATTTCATTAACTTAAAGAAGGAGAAGTCTATCAAGGTATAAAAGAAGCATACAGGACACCAAATAGACAAGACAAGAAAAAAATTTCCCTAAGCACATATTCAAAACACTAAGTGTACAAAACAAAGACTATTAAAAGCTGTAGGGGAGAAAATCAAGTAACAGATAAAGGCAGACCTATTAGGATAACAACTGAATTCTCAACGGATACACAAAAAATTGAAAAAGGCCTGAGCAGATGTTTTACAAACGCCAAAACACCACAGATTTCAGTCAAGACTACTATAACCCTCCAAAAAGCTTTAATCACAATAGATGGAAAAAGAAAGATATTCTGCAATAAAACAATTTACGCAGTATCTACCTACAAATTCGGCTCTTCAAAAGTTACTAGAAGGATCTGAAAGGTGCTTTCAACTTGAAGAGATTAATCACATTCATGAGGAAAAAAGGAATATATAATCTCAGAACTGTAACACTAAACCAAAATAGATGGGTAAAACTCACACCACAACAACTGTTCAATGGTATTTCAACATTAATAGTCTCATATTCCAATAAAAAGTTACAAAGAAACAGAGTGGATATGAAAACATAATCCGTCCTTCTGAAGAAACATCTTACAAATCATCTCAGCATTAAAAGATGGGAAAATATTCCAAAAAATGAATTTAAGATGCTAAACAGTGTAACCATTTTAATAGTTGATAAAATAAACCACAAACAAAAACTAGTAAGAAACCAATAGGGAATGACCGTATATACCCCCACTCCCCACAAAAAAAAAAAATCCACCAGGAAGACATTGCAACTCTTACTGTCTATGCACCAAACTCCATAATACAAACACTACTACAGATAAAAGCACTTTAGACTCTCACACACTGATAGTGCATGACTTCATTATCCACTCTCACTAATCGACAGATAATCCAGAAGTAAAAGCGAAACAGAGATAACTAATGTTACAAACCAAATGGACCTAATGGATATTTACAGAACATTTCAGAAAAACATACAAGGAAATGCCTTCATCTCTGCAGTTAATGAAACTTTCTCCAAAAATTGACCACATCCTGGGACACAAAGCAAGGTCAACAGATACAAGGAAATTGAAATCGCACATTGCATCCTATCTGACCACCCTAGAATAAGGCTGCATATCAGAAAAAAACAGAAAGATTACAAACTCGTGAAAGGTGAACAACATGCTGGTGAATGAAACATGGTCCAAGACAGAAATTAAGAAAAATATTGTTTGTTTTTTTACAATCAAATGTAGCATTTTGCAAAAAAAAAAAAAAAAAAAAAAAAAAAAACCAAAAAAACAAAACAAAACAAAACAAAAACAAAACAAAACAAAAAAAAAACCAAAACCCTATACAGTAATAACAGCCAGTATATTAACATTGATACAACTTCTGTCTTTATTCATTTTCCTGACATTGCTGTCCTTGTTTGTATTTAGAGAGTAATATGTATAACCTATTAAATGTAGAAGTTTGCATATATATCACCACAAATAAAAATAAATAAATAAATAAATAAATAAATAAATAAATAAATAAACAAGGTTCTTTAGGCTTCCTTCTGTAACTATCTTCAGCTCCCTCTTTCTCAATCTTTAACTTCTAGAAAACACTGGCAACAACTAATTTCATCTCCATCTTTCTAATTTTGTTCCTTCCAAGATATTCCATAACTGCAATGGTAGAGCAGTTTCTTGGCGTTTACATTTTCTCCAATGGCCCAATTCTCTGAACATCCGGACACATGACAAACGCATCCATTTTTTCTTCCCTCTTCAGTGCTGTGTCATACTCCATACCACGGCTATACTGCCATTTATTTAAGTATTCAACTCAGAACCCAGGGCTTTCTATGGGTGCCTTGAATAATTTTTAGGATTTTATTCTGATTAATTTAGGCTTCTAAGTATAGATCTTTTAGTGGTTTTAGTAGTTGTCTTTCATATTACAGTGTGTTTTTTTTTTTTTTTTTTTGATATGTCTGTTTGTGGCTTATTATTATCAAATACAGTGCTTTTTGAAAACTTTGCAATGTAGTGCACTAATTTGTTCCTCCACCCTAATGATTTTAAATATGGTTGCATTTATTGTTAAAAGTTACTAAAATTATCACCATCTTCTCAGAGGACATAGTCACATATCTGCGCTTTTCATTCTTCCTTCCTTCGTGGTGACGCTGGCTTCTTTCTGTGTCATTCACTGTCTGTTTTGTTAACCTCATCCATCTAGTCTTAACTGGTAAATTTGCTGCATTCGCGTCACTTCCTTTCTCATGTTCGTCTCTGACAGGTGATGTCACTAGGTATGTTGTGGAAGGCTGAAAATATTTTACATTTGAATTCTATCCTTGACTCTTAACTGGACACCATTGTTTCTGGTGAAAGATTTGCTGCCCTTGGAATTAGTAGACTAAAAAAATCTCCAGACGGCCTTCAACATTTCCTCTCAGTTTTCTGCAGTGTAATGATTATATGATTTAAGATCAAATTCTGTATTTGGATTTGCTTATTTTGACTAAGTAGTTTGATTTTTGACAAGTTTTACATGTTGTCATGTTAGTCTACAATTAAATATTTTCAGATGCATTTTTCTTTCTCTAATGTTTTCACACAAATGAAATCAATATCAAATCTTTTGATTTTTCCAGTAGATACCTGAAGGTCCATAAAATTGTTTATCCAACCTATTGTACTTTTATCACATTAAATTTAAATAAATTGTATCATACCTCCTCATAATTCATAATCTATTTCTTTGTACTCTTATTTTTTATAAGGATACTGGTTTAGATAATGACATGTTGTAAGTGATACTGTTTGCTTAAATAATAAACATTTATTTTTTTTACCTTTAGTTTTATGGTTTAACTATTTTTCTAATTTATTTTAAATAAAAAGTAAAACTTTAAACATGTATTAATGGGTTATCTTTAATATATGAACTAGGTCTGCACGGCATAAACATTTGTCTCCCTAAGCATCATTTCTTTGATAGTAAAACTTTCAAAATAATTTCTTCCACCTTCTGGATACTTAAAATACAGTATTGTTATCTATGGCTAAGCTGCTGTGCACATCAGAAATTACTGCTCCTCTCACACAGTAACACAGGAATACTGAGGAGCAGTTCTCCATCTCCCCCTTACTCCCTGTCCTCAGTCTTTAGTGACCATTGTCTCTCAAGTGATGTGAGGTGAAAATTGTTTGGACTTCGTTACAGTTGAGATTTACCAAGTTCTTGTCCTTATGTGTTTTTCCTATTTTAATTCTCATGATAATACTCAGTTCCTCTTGTGTTACTGCTGATGACAAGTTTTCATTTCCGCCAGTGTGGGTGGATCTTAGTCCCTTGTCGGTATCGTCTAATGATGTCTTTCTTTACTGACTCATTAGTTCATGGGTATTTACATTGATCTCATCTTGTGGGTACTGGGAATAGTGCTCCAATTAGCATGGGAGTGAAGCTGTCTCTTACATATAAGTTTCATTTTCTTTTATATATATGCCATGAGTAGGTCTGTTGGAGCCTGTGAGTTCTATTTTAAATGATTTGAGGTTGTTCCATACTCTTTATTACTTTAGTTATACTAAAATCTTTAGGATATTTATCCGTATTTCTTTAGAAAAATTTTTGATATATTCCAAATTATAATTTATTTTCAGTTTCGCTTTAGATCTTGATATATAGTCCTATCTGGCCAGAAACACTCTATGTAGACCAGGCTGGCTTCAAACTTGGAGAAATCTACCTGCCTCTGCCTCTCATGTGTTGGAATCAAAGGTGTATGCCACCACATTCAGCTCAGTTTATATTCTTAATAAAGAACATTTTCTCCCTTGACAGGTTGTTTCTATACTTTACAATATTTTGTTTCATTCAGATACTTTACAATATTTTGTCTCATTCAACGTAGTTTGAAAAGCTTGTCTCCATTCTGAAGATTGTGTCTCCACTGCGCAATTGTTTTTATTTGATGTATTCTTATTCATATTCTTTAATTTTTGTTTCTTATGCTGTCAGAATCTTTTAAGGAAACAAAATAAAACACACACACAAAAAACTTGTCTTTGAAGCATTCAATGCCTCCTTTCTAATAGTAGCTTTTGGTTTCAGACGTTTAACCCATCTAGATGTGAGTTTTTGTAAAACAAAATCCCCTGATGACTGTTTCTAAGGGCTTATTAGGATGACCATAATATCTGAGCCTACTTCCCTGTCCTAGCCCAAAGTCATTTTCATGCTTGAAGCCTACTTCTTTGTTCTAGCTTAAGCTTTAGATTCCTGCCTGAACTTACTTCTTTTTCTAGCCTTATGTCAGATTCCTGCCTGACACCCATTTTCTTGTCCTTAGCCAATATCAGATTCCTGCCAAGCAGCCCCTCTTCCCCTCTCTTATTTCATAAACAAGACTAAACTTGTCTTAGGTCATTCTGACAAGAGTGTCTTCCTTATCTGTCATTGAATATACATTATCAAAAGCAATGCACTTCTGTCTTACTCATCCTTGACTTGCCACCCTGTTAATTTAATAGCTCTATCTGGGGGTCCATTTTCAGGTTCAAGACATGTACTTTGGCTGCCAACAGGTTGGTGTTGTTAAAGGTAAGCTTTCACATATTGAGCAGAAATAAAAGTATTCCCAGGACAAAAAGGGTTAGCATGATCAAACGATATATATGTCATTCTTGAAGCTTGACCAAAATGGAAATACTTACCTCAGCCATGGATAATTTTATCAGCAGTATCTGCAATATCAATGCTCAGCAGAGCAGCATTTTTTAAATTTATAGTCTCACTGTGCAAAGTGAAAACATCCAGAGAGGTGTTAGAATTATGCCAAATGCCCTGCAAGTGTCTTTAAACATTTTTTGTAATTATAATGACTGTCATTGTAAATTTTAGGAGTAACAGAAATCCATTAGTATTTAGCATAACACTCCTTACTCTTTACTCCTTACACTTAAACTCTGAACCTCCTTCCAATAATTTGATTAGGCTAAGGAGCATCAATCTGTTGTTTTATTCTTAACTGTGCTCTCTACAGTCTAAGCAGGCATTCACTTGCTTAGATATGCCAATGGGTTTACTTTGTATTTTTATTGCAAGCTTTTATATTTGTATAACAAGTGTTTTATACTTTAAGTGTGCCTGTGGTTCACAGTTTGTGGCTACACATTTTAAACTCATAGTGCAATTCCTGCTTCAAAACTTGTATATTAAATGTATCTTTATTCATCTTGAGTATAAGTGCATTTAAACCTACATTGTCCCTCCTTGTGGTTTTCTATTTATTCTGTTATTCTGTGTTTTTCTCATTTCCTTTGATTTCCACTTCTCTGCCTTTTGGGGAATTCTTTTGAAATATTTTTTAAATCCTTTTTTTTTTTTTATTTCTTACTTAGCTGTAAGTTTTTTTTCATGTATAGAATTACATTCTTAAAATTTTATAGCTTATCCTACTTTTAATTCAACTAAGCTCAAAACCAATATATTTTTCTAGGTGTTCTTAAGATTTGTAAAATACATTAAGTAGTGTTATCATAATGTGTTTCAGTCTAATGATTGTTTTTAATTTTACTTATGGAAAATTAAAGATATGGACAGAAGAATTGAAAAGTAGCATAATGAAGACCAATTAATAATAAGCAGCACCTAACTCCTGTCTAGACTCGTTACATGCTTACTCTCTCCTTTTACATTATTTAGAAATACATGAAAAATCTTCAATCTAATTTGTGACTATTAATTACTAAACCATTTTTCCCCCTTTAGGGTAATTGATTTGAAGAAAGGCAATTACCCTGAATTAACCATGGAGGTTGGGGGGCAGGGCTGAAAGCTCTCAGATATAGTTCAAGAGGAACACTGAGGTGGGTTGTTGAGGGTAAAGCATTTATTAAAAGTGTTATTAATGGCATGGACAGACAATAGCATGAAAGGGGGTCTGAAGTCAGGATCCATGTGACAAAAGTTTTGGTCCCTTTCTGAGATGGGAATACTTTTACAGCACAACCTTATGAAAGCATGTTGGATTTTAAAGATCTAATAAGAGGTGACCTGCTCCCCCAGAGAACCCACAGACAGGACTTGCTGTAATAACATGAGGTTATTGATACTGGTGCACCAGGACTCTCTTGTATGCAGACAAAAAAGAGCCCTGAATTAGAGTTGGGGCCATTTTTATACCAGTATCCACAAGGCTCATAAAGGCAGTTTTACCTCTTAATCAATAACTACAAGGGCTGACTTTAACATCCATTTTCAAGCTCAGTTGCTAAGTAACCCAATTTTATATCTTATTTTTAAAAGAAGGTCAGCTTAAATAGCCTCTATTTACGCAAATTTTACTGTGTTAAGGGCTCATAAACTCTTTTGGGTTTTTCTTCCTCTGGAATGCCTTTGAAATATGCTTCTCCTGGGACGTGTCCCTGGGGGAAGTTAATGTTTGAGTTTAAAACCAATGTCAGAGCTTTTTATTAATTTTAAGTTTCTACAAGCAATGATTCCTATGGGGAAAGGTAAACTTGGTGAGCTATAATCATAATTTAATGCAGCATTAACAAATCACCATGAAATAAGTTGTAGGAAAATAAATCTTTAAGGCTTGGACATGGTACCAGAGGATCAAATCTCTTTGGAATTGTATAAGTATAATAAATCAGGTGGACTAAAAATTTATTCTTAACATGTTTATCTGCAAATTAATTTAGGCTTTCCTACATTCAGGCAACAGCGAAATGTTGACATTTTTTGAGACTATGAAGTGGGTTTTTCACAGAGATAGAAAGTTAACTTTTGAGGATGTTAACTTTTCGAGACAGCTCCACTGCCATCTAGCCACTCCACAATTTTACCTCTACTTTCAAAACTACAGGTTTTGAAATCTAGAGAGTGTCCTTTTTTTTTTTGAAATCTAGAGAGTGTCCTTTTTTTGAAATCTAGAGAGTGTCCTTTTTTTTTTTTTTTTTTTGATATCTAGAGACTGTCTTTTTTTGTCGGACATGTTCAAGGTCATTTAATGCTCCCTGGTCCTATTCATGAGGGTAACTGCATGGTTGTTTCTCTGACTAAGGTTGCTGCTCTTTCCATGGAGGCAGATCACAGGAGTCATGCAATACATCACCAGAATGTGGCTGCACTCTGCTTTCAATTCCCCCTCCCCGCCCCCCAGGCTGCTTGTGCTATTGTACGAAACTGCTCAACATGCCTTTCACATATACTTGCTCTCCCTATGGGGGTCAATCCTAGAGGCCTGTATCCTGGTGACATATGGCAAATGGATGTTACTCATGTCCCATCCTTTGGAAAATTAGCCTTTTTGCATGTATGTGTTAATACATTTTCACATGTAATTTGTGCCTCAGCATGGGATCTGGGGAGGCCTTTAAAGATGTGATACAACATTTGTTTTATTGTTTTACAATCCTAGGAATGCCAAAGGCTTTAAAGACAGGCAATACAATACGCCTGCCTATACATCTAAAGCCTTTAAAAAAACGGTGTTTAACTTTCAATATCAAACATTCCTCTGGCATTCCCGATAAACCCCAGGGACAGGCCATTGTAGAGAGAGCACATCAGACTCTAAAAACTCAAATATTCAAATTACAAAAAGGAGAATATAAATATTCCTCTCCTCATCATATCCTAAACCATGCTTTATATGTAACAATTCATGGCAATATCACAGAAAATAACATAAGTCCCTTTCTTAGGCATTTTGATATAGGATCTAGCCCTAAGCCATTAATATAATGGAAGGATTTATTAACTGGACAATGGAAGGGACCAGATGTTTTGTTGGCATCTGGGAGGGGTTATTCTTGTGTATTCCCACAGGATTCGGATTCACCACTATGGCTGCTTGACCAACTGATAAGACCTTATGGAGGACCAACCCTAGACCAGACCAGTCAAAAGGCTTCTTGCTCCAGCTCAAAAAACGGAGATGATCATCCCTGTCACCTCTTCCACGCCCACCTTGACTGCCTGCTGTTTCAGCCAAGGAGGACGGTGAAAGCACAGATCCTGATTCATCAGAAGCACTGGCACGCTTCATGGATAGCCTTCAACTCCATCAGCCATTGCCCAGCCAGCCTACATGGAGGACGGCAGTCTCTAACCGCCAAAGTCAGATCCCTTCCTGGGGTCAAATCAAATGCCTGACAAAGAATGGCACCCAGATTTTGTTGTCTCAGGGAAAAGCCCTTACCCCTGAAAATCTGTTTATTGCTATGCTTGCCCTTTTAACCTTTCAGGCATCTCGCTCTTTGCCTAGTGCGAGTCCTACTGGGCCTATGTTTCTGACCCCGCCCCCCGCCCGCTTATTTCATCCAGCTACCTGGGATTGTGAAGAAGTGAAGGTTGTTACTAATAATGCCCTTGCTATGGGGGGAGAGGGGTCAGGTTTTATTCATCCTCGTAGTACTGAGCATTTTGGCTTTCTAGGACACGCAGATAGCCTTTCCTTTGTTTTTTTCACCTGTTTGGCTACCCCCTTACCTGAGTGTTTGCCTTTAACTTATAGAACACCAAGAACTAATCAGCCTGTTTATTCTAGGGGATGGTACTTTCCCTGGTCTATAGATATTCTTGCAGCTGTAAACTGGGAACAGTTGATTGTTGATTCTACTCCCCCTCCAAAGGCCTTTCCTGTTTGTGATCCAATTCACTTCAATCATACTTGTGATGGCATTAATCTTCCAGATGGGTGTATATCCTAACAACGGTGTAATCTTTCACCCTTATGGGGAGACCCATATGGGGATACATGACTGCTCTGCCCCTGCTCCAAAATCTTCTGTAACTCACTGGTTCCAAACTAAGGTTGGGTTGCTCCTACTTACATGGCCTTGCCTTCTCCTTCCCCTAAGCTGCAGGGACAACTATACTGGCTTTTTGCTGCTCTTGATATTATTTTGAAAAGGCCTTCAGGGTCCCCAAGACATCTTAAACTCCAGTCCTGTGTCATATCACCTTTTGCTATTCTTTATACAGGAGATATAGGAACCATGAACATAACCACAAGTGGATGTGTGTATAATATTTCTTGTAAGAACTGCTTTATGACTAATTATATAAATTCCACTATGAGCCCAATGTTTTTCTGATTGTTTGACACAATTACTACCTGTTAATCTCCTTACCATGGTATGAGGACCTTGCCTTGTTTGCTTTGGAACAGATTCTTAAATCTCTTTCACGACCTAAGAGATTTATAGCCGGACTTATCTTAGGAATTACTTACCGTCTTAATTGCTATCTTAGTGTCAGTTGCAGCTTCTGCTGCCTCCCTAGTTCAACAGGTACACACTGCTAATCATGTTAACTCCTTGACAAAAAATATTTCTTTAGTACTGATTACCCAGGATAAGATTGATAGAAGTTTGACAGATAGAGTCAATGCTTTAGAGGAAGCCATCCTTTACATAGGAACTCAGGTTCAAAATATTAAAACATGTTTAACTACCTCGTGTCATGGCAATTATAAATAGATTTGTGTAACCCCTTTGCCCTACAAAGGGTCAGAAATGTCCTGGGAACAGATACAGGCACATCTACATAGTGTGTGGAACAATTCACAACTTGCTATTGATATAGATACTTTACATTCTCAGATCAGTACCATCAGTCACTCCAGACTAAAGAGTTCCTCAGCAGTAGAATTGGCTGATTATATTTCAAATTCAATCATAAATTTTGTTAAAGAAAATTCTTTTTGCAATTTTCTTATAAATTTGGAAATTATTATAGGATTAGTTATTCTACTTCTGTTTCTTCTTCCAGTCATCTTCAAGTGCTTAGTGTCTGCTATCAGGACTGCCAAAGGGAGACATATTCACTTCATTTATATTATTCAAAGGAAAAAGATATCAGGAGCCATAATGGGACAAGCTAACAACTAGCAGGTGATTATCCTGAAAAGGCCTGCCTTGGATTATTAAATAATCTGTGACAGGTGTGTTCTTATTTAGCAAGGCTGTAAGGGACTCATTTTAGGAAAGATTCCTGCTATTAATATGCTTTTCCTATTATTGTTAAACAGATATAACAATCACTAAGCAATAGCACACCCCTTTGGAGTAGATCTCTGCAGATTCACGAAGATGTACTGTCTTGTAGTGGTGCTATATAGAAAAATAGATGACTTTTTAAGTCTTAATGATGATTGTTAATTGTTAGAAGAAGTCCGACCGCAGTTCAGAACAGACCACTCCAGACCACACGGTTCCAAGGGGGACAAGGTTTATTCAGGAGAGAGGGCAAAGGTGGGGAGAAGGTGGAAGGATAAGAGAGAAGAGAAGTAGAGGCCGGCCATGACCACGTGAAGAGAGAGGAGGGGGGAGGAGACAGAGAGGCAAGAGGGTAAGAGAGAGAGTAAGAGAGTAAGAGATTAAGAGTAAGAGAGTAAGAGAGTGAGGAGGGGGCAAGCAGCCCCCTTTATAGTGGATCAGGCCTACCTGGTAGTTGCCAGGTAACTGTGGGGAGGAGCATACCTGGCTGTTGCCAGGTAACTGTGGAGGTGGAGTTTAGACAGAATACTAACAATGATCCTATAAGAATTCTTAAAATTATATCAATGATTATTAAGCTCTTTTATAATGGGACTGCTATTAGTTACTTTTCTGCTAGTCAAAACTGTGATGAGAACTCTGCCAGTCTCCCAAATGTCACCAGTTAATTGATCTTAGATAATAACCCGATTTTCTCCTACTCAGAGCACATTCCAAGAGGTTGTAAAACAATTAACTAAAGGTCATAAAAAGGGAACTAACGATTTATTATAGGTGCTGGGACAGAAGATAAAATATTGCCTGTGTTTATACAAAACTTCACAAATAACTTAGTTATAGTTTTAAACCTTCAGTGAACTTGTGGAGCTAGACAGGTGATGGATGTTTAGCCCAATAATTACTCCTAATGGATATGCATGTAAACATTCTCTGTTGTAAACTTCTATTTCAATTTATGCTTTGATTTTTGGTGTGAACTTGTGTTGAACTTTGTAATATGTGATCATGTATTTTGAAAGATGTACAAGTACTGAAGACAAAGACAATGAGAGGCTTGTTTCTTCCTTTCCTTTTCCCCCACCTAGGAGAATTTTTCCCTTACTAGATTTTATCCCTTTCTCCACTTAGGATCTCTTTGCTTTTCCCTTTAGATAGCTTTCATAGGAAACTTTTTACACTTAGTAATAAACTCTATAATTACGTCTCCAAGTGTCTTTTTTTCAGACTAGCCAGGCATAAATTAGAGCCCAACAGAACAGTTCCTGCTGAGATAGGACAAGGGCTATTTACTTAATCCTTTACTGTTTTTAGGATGAGGTGCTAAGTGCCCGAAACTTGTAGTTTCTGGCCTCAGAGGATCACAGAAGGCAGGTCAGCTACAGTAGCATAATAACTTAGATGAGAAAACTTTTATTATACAGCAACCCTAAATACCTCATAAGACAAAGTCTTACCTCCTCCCCACCCCATGCTCTACTCCCTATGAAAACTATCCCCCCAAGCTGGGCTGGCCCCCAGCATAGGTCATTCTGCATTATTATAAGTCTCAACATTTGTTTGCTTTAGAGCCTCTAGTGTAGGCTAATTCATATCAGAACCATGGCTTACTTTTAAAGGTGAGTTGTGTATAAAGCATGTCACATTAATGGCATAAGAGTCAAAGCTTGACAAACAGGCAAACTTGTGATGATGACAGTACCTGCTCTGACAGTTGTTATTTGAATCAAAATTCAATTTTAGGTGAGTACATATCATGTCAGTCTTTCTGGGTCTGGAATGCTTCATGTAGGAAAGTAGATATTAACTGTTAAGTAAAGAATAATGATACTACAATCAAAAGATACAGAGAAGTTAGATAAAGAGGAGAGGTCTAGAGGGAACACATGGATTTCCCTTGAAGGGAAAATAGAGTAGATTTTGTAAGTAGACTATAGAGCACTTAATTTTTTTTTCACTGAGAATAATGGATAATAACGAATGGGGCTTTGGATAAAAGCTGTTAAATGAAGAAAATATAAAATTGCAGCAGGTTCTATTTTCCAGGGATGGCAGAGACTTCTTGCTTCATTTGCAACATTATCTTGACATCATTAAGGGAAGGAAGCAGGTCCACTGTTCATTTGAAAAAAGGCTGTGCTACTTACTGAATAATAAAATATAAAAGACATGATTTTTGCAACAAAAACCCAAAAAGGCTAGGTAGCTTCCACATTTCTCTTGTGATTCTTGCTATGAACCTATATGCTCCTTATCAGAGCAAAGATGTCATGCTATAGGAGTTCTATCCTAATTCTGTCAATTCAAGTTATTGACTAGCACAGAAAATGAGTAAATTCTCTTTTTAAATTAATGTTTTATTGGATATTTTATTTACATTTCAGAGGTTATCCCTTTTCTCGATTCCCCTCCACCCAGAAACTCCCTATCCCATCCCCCCTCCTCCTGCTTATATGAGGATGTGCCCCCACTCACCTATACACTTTTACCTCCCTCTCCTCAAATTCCTCCACACTGGAGCATCCAGCCTTCAAGCGACCAAGGGCTTCCTTTTCCACCTATGCCTGATACAACCACTCTGGAAATCAGTCTGGTGGTTTCTCAGAAAATTAGACATATCATTACCTGAGGACCCAGCTATATCACTCTTGGGCATATACCCAGAAGATGCTTCAACTTATAACAAGGACATATGCTCCAATATGTTCATAGCAGCCTTGTTTATAATAGCCAGAAGCTGGAAGGAACCTAGATGTACTTCAACAGAGGAATGGATACAGAAAATGTGGTACATTTACACAATGGAGTACTACTCAGCTATTTTTAATTCAAGAAATTCTTAGGCAAATGGATGGAACTAGAAGATATCCTGAGTGAGGTAACCCAAACACAAAAGAACACACATGGTTTGTACTCATTGATAAGTGGATATTAGCCCAAAAGCATGCAATACCCAAGGTGCAACTCACAGACCACATGAAGCACAAGAAGAAAGACCAAAGTGTGGCTGCTTCTTAGAAGGAGTAACATAATACTCGTAGAAGCAAATATGAGATATGGAGATGAGATTGGAGGAGGGACTGCCCACAGAGTGCCCCACTTAGGGATCCATCCCAGGTGCAATCACCATATGCAAACACTGTTGTGGAACCTGATATACTTGTCTCCTGAAAGGCTCTGCTAGAGCCTGACATATACAGAAGCGGATGCTCACGGCTAACCATTGAACTGATCACAGGGTTCTGAATAAAGGAGTTAGAGAGAAGACTGAAGGAGTTGAATGGGCTTGTGGCTTGGTGTGATGAGTGACAATACTAACCAACCAGAGCTCAGAGGGTCTTAAACAGCTAGCCTGGGAACACTCATGGAGGGACCCATGGCTCCAGCTGTATATGTGGTAGAATATGGCCTTGTCATGCATCAGTGGGAAATGAGGGCCTTGGTCTCTTGAAGGCTGGATGCCCCAGTTATGGGGAATTGGGGGAGGGGTGGGAGTGGGTGGAGGCATGCCCTCATAGAAGTATAGGGAGGGAGGATGGGATAAGGGGTTTCTAGGGGGGAGGGCAAATGGGAAAAAATGATTACATTTGAAGTGTAGATAAATAAAGTATCCAATAATAAAAAAACAAACAAAAAAGAAAAACAAACAAACAAACATAAAACAGATAATAGCTATCACAGTTGAGCATTTGAGACATTTTGGCAGCAATTTAATACTATCCATATTACTGGAATTAATTGTCAAGAACAAGGTATTTTGGAAGGGCCCCATGGAACTTTAAAACAATATCTTCATACAATAAAAAATGGTAGGTATATCCCCATTCACCACATTTTTATTTATATCATGGTTTTTTTTTTAATTTTACATTTTTTTAAAAAAAATTGGATGCCAAGAAAACTCTCTGCTGAGTGTCTATGGCACTCTACAACTAGGCATACTTATTCATAGGTGAAAGGGAAGGATTCACTTGCTGGCATAAGGCATGATTCTGATCAGGTATTAAATACAGGGAAGAGGGCATGTTTGTGTTTTTTATGCAGGATGCTGAAGGAGGATGATGGCTGTTAGAGCGATGAGTGAGACATGCTGATGCACAGACAAAGAATGATGCTGACCTGTGAGCTTGCTGAGTGCCCTGACAATGGTGACTTAGAAGCTGTATTGGACATATGTTCCTGACCCACCTTTGTTTACCTATACCCCTGATGGGACAAGCTGCCTTGCCTCAAGTTCTTAGACCTTCTGGAACAGAGAATCAAAAAGAGAAGTTATGACTCTTGTATTTTTCTTAAATGTGACCAGCTATTTGGACTCGATCATGTACTGGTCTAGAAATCAATCCAATATTGGAAATGACAGTCTGGTTCTGGACATTTTCAGAGACATATTTGGAAGTTAGCTGCAGTTCTCTATGATGTTATGTTAGCAACACATAAAGTTGGGGGAGGATCTGGATTTCAAACAAGTGTTAGTACATGTGTTAAGGCTCTATAATTGTCAAGTTAAAAATACTTTTGTTTCTTCTACAGTATTTAATATATGTTGCATTGATTGTACACTTTCTAATTATGTTAGTGTGTTGAAATCAGGCCTGTCAGTTGTGGAGGTCTATCAACCAGATTTTGTTTTATTGCCCTGAGTATCACAGAACCTTGGTCTGAAAACAAACAAACAAACAAACAAACAAAAACTTGCAAGTACTGGAGAAAGTGAATCAGGCTTTAAGTAGAAGCAAGAGGGTATTGGGCTTGATTATTGATGGTATAACAGCTTTAATTACATTAATTGCTAGAACCACTGCTTCTGTAATTGATTTGACACAAGAAGTTAAGAAAGGTACTTTTGTTAATCATTTAGCAAAAAATGTTACTAATGTATTAAATATAAAGAAGATTTAGATAGGCATTTGAAACAATGGATAAATGCTCTTTATCCTATTCAAATTATTAAAAGGAGGTTCAGAGTTTAAGAGTAAGGAGACATCACAAGTATCATGCCAAATACTATTAGATTTATGTTAGTTCTAAAATTTACAGTGGTCGTCATTATAATTAGGAAAAAATTTAAAGACACTTGTAGTGTATTTGGCATAATTCTAACACTTATTTAGATGTTTTAACTTTGCATAGTGAGCTTATGAATTTCAAGAATGCTGCTCTGCTGAGCTTTGGTGTGGCAGATACTGCTGATAAAATTACTCATGGCCTAAGGTAAGTATTTATATTTTGGTCAAGCTTCAAGAATGGCATATACAGGTTGATCATGCTAGCCCTTTTTGTCCTGGAAATACTTTTATTTCTGCCCATTGTGTTAAAGCTTGTCTTAAACAACATCAACATGTTGGGAGCCAAAGTACACAGCTTGAACCTGAAAATGGACCCCCCAGACAGAGTTATTGAATCAACAAGCTAGCAAGCCAAGGACAGGTAAGATTCTGCACAGAGCCTTACCAACCTAAGACAGAAATTCATTGCTTTTGATAATGCATATTCTATGATGGGTAAGAAAGGCATCGTTGGCAGAGTGACCTAAGACAGGCTCAGTCTTGTTAATGAAATAAAAAAGGGGGAGAGGCAGAGAGCTTTTGGGGCTACTTGGCAAGAATCTGACCTGGGCCAAGGACAAGCAAATAGGCTGCTTGGAAGGAATATGACATTGGCCAAAGACAAAGAAGTGGGCTTCCAGCAGGAATCTGACATTAAGCTAGAAAAGAAGTAATTTCAGTCAGGAATCTAAATTTTAGGTGACAACAAGGAAGTAGGCCCCAGACATGAAAATGACCTTGGGCTAGGACAGGGAAGTAGGCTCAGATATTTTGGTCATCCTGATAAGCCCTTAGAAACAGTGATCATGGGAGTGATCACACAATTTTGTTTTTTGCTTTGCTTGTTCTTTGACTATCTGTATTTATTGTCTGTCCTGTTCCTTGGCTATTTGAGTCTATTGTATTGCTAGTTCCTCCACCTAAAACTGACCTTACTACTTGCATGCAATTAAAATGGTATATAAGCGAAAAGGAGGAGAGGTGATTCAATAGCGGCTTTCTAGGAAAGGGAAGTAGGGAAAGGGGATGCCATCTGAAGTGTAAATAAATAAAATATTTAATAAAAAATCCTGTTTAAAAAAAAAGTCAGAGCTGTGTGGGAGGATGACTTGCATCATGTGGTGTAAGAACTGGGACAGATGGCTGAGCTCTCTCTCTCTCCACACTGACTCTCCTTATTAACTGTCTACTTGTGTGCTCTACACATGTGCATCACCCAGGTGCTCACCTAAACAGCAAAAACTCTATAATCATCACAAACCATGTACTGGAAAAAACAAACAAACAAACAAAAACACTGAAAGTGCACACACACACACACACACACACAACCACCACCACCACCAACAACAAAAATGGTACAAAGGGTTTTTATCCTTTAGAAGTACTTCAACTCTGGCTCAGGGTGGAACTAGAGAGGCTGTAATATAATAGAAAGGAAGTCAGAAAATCTTCCCTGCTCCACAAGCTCTCACAGCACAGACACCTCGATAAAACAAAAAAGCCTCCCATGGAGTAGACCATCAGCCTGCCTTGAAGAGAGGTGTAGGGGTGGCCTACACTCCGCCAGCCATGGTACAGGTGAAATGCTCACACACAGAAAGCACTTGGAGTCTGAAGTTAGAGAAAGCACTTTGTCTTTAATTATGTCAGTCTCTTCGGAACTACTCAAGCTCCGGATTCTCTGCACACCTGAAGTCATGCTAGCTTCAGGTTTACCTGCCCCGACTTGTCCCTAGAAATCATCAGAGTGCCACTGTCATAAGCCGACTCCTCAGGGACGCTCTGGCCACTTGTGTATAAGCACTCTGACTTCTCAATTAACTTCTCACAGCAAGACCAGTGTGGATGGCCTGGGGGGTGGGGGGCCTTTGTGTCCATGGCCACAGACAAGGTACCCACCTGGGTAATACCAAGTGGGGAAGACAACAGAAAGTAGAGTCCAGCTGTGCAAAGCTAAACCTGGCAACATTCAGACTTAAAGCACTCAAGACCTCCCCAAAGGAGCTACGGAATTCAGTCCACAGTAATCAGAGCTATCCAGTAGCCATGGGCAGGCCAGGGTCTCAGAACTGTCCAGAATGCAACTGGAGATGAACGAGTTTGCACTTCAACTGCTAAAGAAAGTGGTTTGGAACTTAACTATATGCAGTGAGTGACATGAAAATAAAAGGGTAGATTAATGGAAAAAATTCAACCCCACCCCTCGAGAAATATCCCCAGAACAAGTGGATTAAGAAAATATTCAGATGAAATTGGGCATGTTTAGGGTTTCTGCGTGTTCTTATTTTAGCTTCTTGTATTGAGTTCAGCTGGTGTCCCTGGAAGACCTGCTCTTTTCTAGGGGGAAAAGGGGTTAGAGGAGTTGATCTGGGAGAGAAGGGAGGTAGTGGGGATTGGGAGGAGTGAAAGAAGGGGAAGCTGTAGTCAGAATGGATTTTACGAGAGAAGAATTTATTAAATAATTTTTAAAAAAACTTATTATTTATTAATTTTTTTAATTAAAAAGGCAGTTATTCAACTCTCTTCCCTGATGAGTCTACATTGTGGTAATTTGGACATCTAAAGTGAACTATATGGATTCTGGGAAAGGAAGTGGGGTCATCAGGCTCATTCTTGTTTGGTATGTACCTTTACCTGTTGAGCAACTTCCCTTTCTCTTACTGGACAGCCTTGGCTAAGGTCTTTCCTTATTCTTTCATCAGCACTAACTCAAATAAAGCCAAATTTAAAGCCTCTTAAAATAAATACAACATATGCATGTTTTTCATGTTTATAAGATTCTGAATGTCATTCTATGTTTTCAGGCAGAGCTGTCAGAAGTTAGGATTTTAAAGAATATACAGAAATGGGAAAGGAGGCAGGTGGAACACTCTAATCATCAATATCATTTTTAATTCAACCGCATCCAAAATGACACTATTAAGGACCTTAGAATATGTTTGCTAACATGAGAAACAAAAGCCTTACATTCTTCTGGAATCCTGTTTCAGGAGGCATTTGGATTTCCTTATGGGTAGTTGGCTGGGTTTCTCGCGGCATGGCCCCAATGACACGAGAAAGTTCATGAGTTTTACAGGGTTTATTTTCATGGTGGATGTAGATGGATCTGGATGCGCACACTGCTGTGAAACTCAGGGCAGACCTGAGTTAAATAGGGAGGGAGAGAGGGGGAGGGGCTGGGGAAGAATACTTAATTTGCTCCGAGCTCTGGCCTTTAGGCATCTCATTAGTATGTAAATCTCTCTAGGGCCTGAGGTCTGTTCCTCATGACTGATGGCCATAGACCTCTCTGTAGGAGGGGTTGTGGAGGGCTGAAGCTAAATGAAAAGAACCAGGGCCCAGGAGCAGAGCTGAACTTCTGCTGTCCAATAATGGTCTGGGTTTCCAGGCTTATGCTTGACCAAGCACCCAGCTGCTTCTCACAGCCCCACCGCCCCCACATTTCCTCAAGCTAAATTTCATCTACATATGTTTTCCAAACTGAAGCTTACCTTAAAATTTAGATCTTTTAGTGAAAAATATGGAATTAAATTATGTGCATTGTAAAGTGATTGAAATAAAACATATGTTCATAAATTTGAATCATTTGACTAAATCATGTATGACTTAACTCTGATAGTTGTAGTTAGCTAGTTTGCATTCATGTCTCCTCCTACTTCTCTTTTTAGTTCTATCCTTGATATCTGTGTTTTTTTATTTTTTTCATATGTCTTCTCATACTTGCATCCTTGGAATTCATTCATGGCCACAAGAAGGGTCTTTCTAGTTCCAACTCACTTTCAGGAAGATGTCTTTGCAGCCTGAACTTGCCTAATCAAGCAGACATGGTGAGGACAATTCAGGCAAAACCCTTGAAGGGCACAGGCATACTTTCAAGTCTTCTCTAAATCTCCAAGCTCCACAAGTGACTTCTTTCAAAGGCTTGAACAATACTCTGGTTACAAAATGCTTCTGTGTAATGTTACTAGTATTATAACTCTTTATATTTCAAAGGTTAATGGTTGTGTGCTTACTTCCTTAGAATTTGGGAAGTACCCCACAACACTGATAACTGTACAAATATTTATTCATCAAAGGAATTGAAACATTGATTAGTCAATTAGTTAATCAGTCTTTATGCCACTAAAAGGCTACTTATGGCAAGCTCTTTATTTAATGAATAATAATTATGTAGAAACTTACATTAATAGTTCATTATAACTATTCACTAACATCCCAGGATAAAAATAATTTATTTTTATAAATATATTATATTTATAAGAAAATATATTCATTGAAAAACTGTTATAAGTTAAGAACTCTTGTGGGTTTTTAGGCAACAGTGGTCAGTAAAACAGACCAAGCTTCCTGTCTTTAGGATGCAGAGAAAAGACATAGAAAAAGTCTAGGATAATAGTATGAGAATAATTTTTTAGTGTGTGATGAGGGGACTTTTTCCAGTTATAGTGAAAGGCCCAATTATTTATATATACATTTTAGAGAAGGAACTACTTAGTTTTGTTCAGAGAAGGAGTCTTTGTAGGTTTTGAGCAGAAAACTTTGACTCTTCACTTTATAGCAATTTTCTATAAAACTGGAAAATCTAGATAAAATGGATGATTTTCTAGACAGATACCGAGTGCCAAAGTTAAATTAAGATCAGGTAAACTATCTAAACGGTCCCATAAACCCTAAGAAAATAGAAATAGTCATCAAAACCTCCCAATTTAAAAAAAAAAAAAAAAAAAAAAAGCCCAGAGCCAGATGGTTTTAGTGTGGTATTCTACCAGACCTTCAAAGAAGAGCTAATACCAATACTCCTCAAATTATTACACAAAATAGAAACAGAAGGAACACTAATTAATTCATTCTATGAAGCCACAGTTACTCTGATACCTAAACTATACAAGGACCCAACAAAAAAAGGATAACTTCAGGCAAATTTCACTTATGAATATCGATGCAAAAATACTCAACAAAATTATTGCAAACTGAATCCAAGAATGCATCAAAACCATCCTTGACCTCAAGCCGTGCTACAAAACAATAGTTGTAAAAAAGGGATATGATAATGGTACAGAAACAGACAGATCAATGGAAGAGAATAGACCCAGAAGTAAATCCACACACCTAGGGACACTTGATCTTTGACAAAGAAGTCAAAAACCTACAATTTACAAATTTCTTGAACAGAACACCAGTGGCTCAGGCTCTAAGATCAAGAGTTGATAAATGGAACATCGTGAAACTGAAAGGCTTTTGCATGGCAAAAGACACAGCCCAATAGGACAAATCAGCAACCTACAGACTGGGAAAAAATGTTCACAAACCCATCACCTGATAGAGGGCTAATATCCAAAATATATAATAAACTCAAGAAGTTAACCTACAAAACCCCCAAATATTCCAATTAAAAATGGGGTACAGAGCTAAACAGAGCATCCACAACAGAAGAATCTAAATTACTGAGTAGCACTTAAGGAAATATTCAAAGTTCTTAGTCATCAAAGAAATGCAATTCAAAATGGCCCTGAGATTCCACCTCAGACCAATCAAAATGACTAGGATCAAAAGCTCAAATGACAGCACATACGCTGGCAAAGATGCAGAGAAAGAAGAACACTTCTCTATCGCTGGCGAGATTGCAAACTGGAGCAACCACTCTGAAAATCAATCTGGAAGTTCTTCAGAAACTTGAAAATTGTTCTACCTGAATAGCCAGATATACCACTCTTGGGCATATATCTAAAAGAAGCTCCAACATATAACAAGGGTATGTGTGCTTCACTATGTTCATAGCAGCCTTATTTGTAATGGCCAGAAGCTGGAAACAGCCCAGATGTCCCTCAATGGGAGAATGAATACAGAAAATGTGGTTCATTCACGCTATTCAGCTATTAAAAATGAGGACATAATGATTTTTTTGCAGGCAAATGGATGGAACTAGAAAATATCACCTTGAGGGAGGAAACTCAAGACCTAAAGGAACATATATTGTATGTACTCATGCATTAGTGGGTATTAGCCAAAGAGTACAGAATGCCTAGTGCATACCCAAAGACTAGAGGCAGAATGGCCCAAGTGAAGATGCATCAGTCCCATTTAGATGTGGAAAAAGATAGAAAATAATCAAGGGAGGCAGAGGGAAGGAGGGAGCTGGGTGGGAGAGTGGAGGCAGGGAGGGGAACATGATCAGGTATGGGGATGGGGCAGGAGAGAAGCCCAGAGTCACAGGGGAATGACTGGTAATAAGCAGCCCTGGGGGTGAGAGATGGGGGGAACTCTCTAGAAGGTACCAGGTACCAGGGAGTTGGAAGACTTTCATGATTCAGTGGGAGTGACCTTAGCCAGAAAGCCCAGAGGGAACTCAAAGAGTCTACCTCCTGTAGATAGACAGAACCTCAAGTAAAGGGACTTGTTTACTAATCCATGGTCCAAACTTTCTGATCCACAATTGTTCCTGTCTAGGAGAAATGCAGGGACAAAACTGGAGAAGAGCCTGAAGGAAAGGCAGTCTAATAACCAGCCCAACTTGGGAGGATCCATCTCATGGGGGGGGGGGGCACTAAGGCCTGACACTATTACTGATGCCATGCTGTGCTTACAGACAGGAGCCTGGCATGGCTGTCTGGAAAGGCTCTACCAACAGCCAACCGAGACAGATGAAGATACTTACACCCAACCATTGGACTGAAATTGGGAACCCCTATGGTTGAATTAGGGGAAGAATTGAAGAAACTGAAGGGGAGGGTGACCCCTTAGGAACATCTGCAGTCTCAACTAACCCAGACCCCATGGAAGTCCCACAGACAAAGCTAGCAACCAGGAGAATACACTAGACCTAGACCGTTCGAGCCCCCTGGCACATATGTAGCAGAGAACTACCTGGCCTGTTTTCAGTAGGAGAAGATATACTTAATCTTAGAGAGACTTGAGGCCCCAGGGAAAGGGAAGGTCTGGTGGGGGGGTAGTCACCCTTTTGAAGGCTAGTGGGAGGAGAAATGGAAGTAGAAACTGTGGGAGGGGGATTGAAGAGAGGGCCAATGATTGTAATGTAAATAAATAATATAATACAATTGAAAAAAATTAAATTTATGATGATGATGATGATGTTACCTTACAGGTTTTTCTGTATATATTACTAATTTTGATTTTTCATTTCTTTTGTTTTAATGAGGTTTCTCTTTGTGTGTGAATATGTGTCATGAATTCTTGATCTCATGTGGCTCTTTTTCTTCTGCTTGTTTGCTTTGTCCTATTCTGGAGTGGTTTTATTTCATTTAATCCTATTGTATTATTAATATTATCATTTTTAGATGTATGTTTGTATCCTGGTCAGAGAAGGGAAAACCATCACCAGAATGTATGACATTAAAAGATATATTTTAATAAGATAAGAGAACAGAAATTAAAACATTAAGTATAAATATCTTTTTAACTTCTCCCAGATGTGATATCATACCTTATTTTTTAATATGATTACCATTCAGTGTCATAGCTACCATTATAATTTTAAAAATGAGTATTTTTATAGCAAGGTAGCTAAAAAATTGACATGTAAGTTAATTATAATTAATCTTACTTTTTACCATGAAAACATTGAGCAAAATGACTTTAAGTAATATGATGTAAGGATTTATTTTATTTTATTTTATTTTATTTTGCTAGTGACTATGGATAAAAGGCAAGGATATAAGCTTACTCTTTTAGTAAAGTTGAATGAAGTTTGGGAAAACTTAAAACAAAAAGAACTAAAGTAATAGAAACAATGTGAACATTATTGAAAATTTATTTATAGTCTAGGATATTTAAAAAGGGGCCAGATGAGATGACTCTGGTGCACAACCACAGAAACCCAAGTTTAATCCAAAGAACATGTAAACATACTATTTGGTGGGTGCACACTTACAGTTTTTGTTGTGGGAACAATAGTTGTTTCCTAGGAGTGGCCAGCCAGCCAATCAACTCAGAAGAATTAGTAAGCCCTAGTTCACAGTGAGAGTGACCGAGAAAGACATGAGCATTTGACCTCTGGTCTCTACACACAAGTACTTTCACTCACGTGTACATAACATCCTTCCCCCTTAACACACACACACACACACACACACACACACACACACACACACACACACACACACACGAGAGAGAGAGAGAGAGAGAGCAGAGGGAGGGAGGAGAGAGAGAGACAGAGATAGAGTCAGAGACAGACAGAGGCAGAAACAGAGACAGCACATTAATATGCTGCATTATTCACTTATTAGGATCATCATTATAACAGAGGGATGCAGAAATAATAGTTATTCACCCTGAAGAAAACTGACATTTGCAGTGGTGAAATTACTTGCCCATTATTACAGGGCTTCAAAGAGACAGATTCAGGATCTGAAGCTTCCCCTGTGGTGACCGTAGGTAGCTGCCATGCACCCCACAGTCTTGCCCTGTGGCTCTTAAAATACATTTTATAAGAAGCAATAGCTTAAATGCTCTGTAGAAACTGGTAGTCTGAGCCTTGGCTATGCTTACTTTATAACAAAAATAACTACAAAATTATTATTTCCTCCAAATGTATAGTGAAGAATGAATAACTAATAACTGTTTTATCTTTGGGAATTAAAACATTAAAAAATTAAATTAAAAAGATAAAAAAACCCTTCCTTTTGTAGATTTTCTAAGAGCTTTAGAATCATCTCTAAAACACTTGTCAATTTTATAACCTATACTTCGTGATCATTCTGCTGAGCTATTTGCAACTGAGATGAAATTCTAAGTAGGCTTTTAGGCAAACAAAGCGCCGCCAATGATCATTCTCCCCGTTTGTCATTGTCAGAAGACTGAGTGCTTTATCAAGACTGCCTAGTATGTTTCTTTGAAGAGATTGTGTGCGCTTTGGAAAGGAAGAGAAAACAACAATGCTTGGTAAAAGAATCCTTTCCTTTTGGAACATCATCCGTCTTTGATATACATAGGGAGAGGAGTTATACAATGAAGCCCAGGTGAGAAGAATTGCTTTAGGAAAGCAGACTTCTTTGCAGAACCATGTTGCAGATGAAATGGTTGAAGCATTAGGTCTCTCCTCTGACAAGATGTATCAAATAGGCAAAATACATAGTAGGCTTCAGGAAAGATCTCCCTTTTATATTTTCTCTCAACAACTTTAACAAGTAAGTTATATATTTAATGTTATCCAAGAGGATATGAAAGAAATAAATTGATCAAAGAAACATAGCTAGTGAGTAATAGGGTCCGGATTCAATCCAACCATGGTTGTATGGAACTTGAGGGTGTGACTAAAGAAGCTGCACCTCTGCAAAGTGCCTGGTGTTCAAGGAGGGAATAGTCTACTTAGCCACACTGCTGTCTCAACATTTAGAAATACTCTTTCTTAGGTCACACTTTGGGAAATTGTGATTTATGGGTGTTATAATGCCACAGACTTTCACAAATTGATCTTTCAGTGTATGGACATCATCTTAATCTTCTGTAAAAAGGAGAGATTTTACATGTATCAGGTGAGGGTTGTTTCCAGTCTCATGCCTACAAAGCCACAGTCTTTTAATCTCTTCTGCAACACTGAAAAGGAGACAAAGCTCACTACATAAAACTTACTTAAATGCATCCCACAGACTTTGTTGAAGCACTCTATTTACATTTAAAGGCTATTGGTATTGTTTATATTCATTTTCATTTTTGTACCAGTTTTTACACTTGAAGTTATCTGCTTTATGTTTTATTATTAATCTTTTAGTGGAAGAGTCTTATGGTTTTTTTTTTCTATATGTCTCTATGATATGGTCTGGGCATATCATATATGGCCATTTGTTTGGTTGTATGTGTATCCTCATATGTACACATACACAGACATCCAAATATGTTTACTAAAATACAACATAAATATGTTTGTACTCTACCTATATGCTATAAGATTTTTTTTGTTTTTAAAATTTAAATGTCTACTTACTCTAACAAATAATTTTTAAAAATTGTGAATTTCAACATCTCTTAAAAAGCTGAATGAAACTTGCATAAAGTTATGGAAATTGAGTTGAGGATGATGAGAATCTGTAGAAGTAGGCATGAGAAAGAGAAAATTACCATTGCTGGAATTTTAACAACACCTTAGTAAGCATATGGCATTGTGCCACCTCAGTTGTGAAGTTAACGCTTTATTTTTCTTCTGATTGAGATTATAAAAATGTACACAAAATTAAAAAGGGGAAAGATAGCAAAGCCCAGGTGCTCCCGTAAAAATAAAGTGGTAAGAGTATATCTAGTAGAGGTTCTCTCTCAGATGAACTTCTAGCAGGAAACTGCTTTCTGTCCACAAAGTTAGGAAATATTGAGAACTATCAACACATGTTAGAATCTACTTATAAGAAAAGAATGCAGCTAAGAACATGGACTGTGACATTCCAACCATCATGAAGATTATTTCTAGATAAATAGTGGATGAATGAATACTTAGAATTTATTCAGGCTTTAATTACTCAGCAAAGGAAGCCAGCTTGAAGTAAGTGTAGTTTCTACATGGACTAAAAACATACAAATAATATCAAAGTAAGTTTCTCCTTTTATGCCTGGAATTTCTCTGTGGCTGTATACTTTTTGGAGGTCCTTTTTTTTTTTTTTTTTTTTTTTTTTTTTTTTTTTTTTTTTGACTTCTTTTATTGGATATTTTATTTACATTCCAGATGTTATGTCCTTTTTTTATTCCCCACCAGCCCAAAAAAAACACTATCACATCTCCCCTCCTCTTGCTTCTATGAGGGTGAGCCCCCACCCACCCACTGCCAACTCCCTGTCCTCAAATTCCCCCACACTGGGGCAACCTCCTCTCCCACCTATGCCCAACAATGCCTTCCTCCCCTACATACACAGCTGGAGCCATGGGTCCCTTGCTATGTAGGCTGGTAGTTTAGACCCTGGTAGCTCTGGTTGGTTGGTATAGTTGCTCTCCCCATGGGGCCACAAACCCTTTCAGCTCCTTCAGTCTTCTCTCTAATTCCTCCATTGGGAATACCATGATCAGATCAATGGTTAGCTGTGAGCATCCCATCTGTATATGTCAGGCTGTGGCAGAAATGTCTTTAAGGAGACAGCTATATCAGGCTATTGTCAGCATGCACTTCCTGGCATCCATATCAGCATCTACCTTTAGTGACTGCACATGGGATAGATACCCAGGTGGAACAGTCTCCACATGACCCCTACTTCAGTTTCTGTCCCATACTTTATCTACATATTAGCTCCCATGAGTATTTTGTTACTCCTTCTAAGAAGGAACAAAGCACCTACACTTTGGTCTTCCTTCTTCCTGAGATTCATGTGGTCTGTGAGCTGTATCTTAGGTATTGTGAGCTTTTGGGGTTATATCCAATTATCAGTGAGTACATATTATGTGTGTTCATGCATTTATTTATTTTAATAGCTGAGTAATATTCCATTGTGTAAATGTACCACATTTTCAGCATCCATTCATCTATTGAAGGACATCTTGGTTCTTTCCAGCTTCTGGATATTATAAATAAGGTTGCTATGAACATAGTGGAGCATGTGTTTTTCTTATACATTGGAGCATCTTCTGGGTATATGCTCAGGATTGGTATAGCTGGGTCCTCAAGTAATGCTATGACCAATTTTCATTTTTTATTTTTCTTTAATACCTCTTAACACCAGTGGACTCAGTTCCCCAATAAAAAGACGCAGAATAACAGACTGGATACATAAACAGGACCCAGAATTTTGCTTCATACAGGAAAAGCACCCCAGTGAGAAAGACAAACACTGCCTCAGAGTAAAAGAATGAACAACAATCTTCCAAACAAATGGTTCCTAGAAACAAGCTGGAGTAGCCATGCTAATATTGAATAAAATAGACTTTCAACCAAAAGTGATCAAAAAAATAATAAGGAAGGACACTTCATATTTATCAACAGAAAAATCTACCAAGATGAAATCTCAATTCTGAACATCTATGCTCCATATGCAAGGGCACCCACATATATAAAAGAAACTTTACTAAAGCTCAAAGCACACAATAATAGTGGCGGATTTTAACACCTCACTCTCAAAAATAGACAGATCATGGATACAGAAACTAAACAGAGACACAGTGAAATTAACAGAAGTTATGAACCAAATGGATTTAACAGATATCTATAAAACATTTTATCCTAAAACAAAGGAATATAACTTTTTCTCAGCACCTCATGGTACCTTCTCCAAATAGACCATATAATTAGTCACAAAACAGGCCTCAACAGATACAAAAAGATTGAAATAACCCCATGCAACCCATCAGATCATGACAGACTAAGGCTGGTTTTCAATAATAAGGAAAACAACTGAAAGCCCACATACACATGGAAACTGAACAATGCTCTACTCAGTGATGACTTGGTCAAGTAAGAAATAAAGAAAGAAATTAAAGACTTTTGAGAATTTAATAAAAATGAGGACACATCATACCAAAACTTGCGGGACACAACAAAAGCAGTGCTAAGAGGAAAACTCATAGCTCTAAGTGCCTACAAAAAGAAACTGGAGAGAGCACACAGTAGCAGCTTCACAGCACACCTGAAACCTTTAAAACAAAAAGAAGCAAATAACACCCAACAGGAGTAGACAGCAGGTGATATTCAAACTCAGGGCAACCCAGTAGAAACAACCCAGTAGAAACAAGAAGAACTATCAAAGTATCAACAAAACCATGAGGTGGTTTCTTGAGAAAATCAACAAGATAGATAAACCCTTAGCCAGACTAACCAGAAGTCACAGAAACAGTATCCAAATTAATAAAAATTAGAACTGAAAGGGAGACATAGCAGCAGAAACTGAGGAAATTCAAAAAATCATCAGATCCTACTACAGAAGCCTATATTCAACAAAACTGGAAAATGATTGATGAAATGGACAAGTTCCTAGACAGATATCAGATACCAAAGTTAAATCAGGAGCAGATAAACCATCTAAACAGTCCCATAACCCCTAAAGAAATAGCAGCAATCATTAACAGTATCTCCACCAAAAAAAGCCCAGGATCATATGGTTTTGGTGCAAAATTCTATCAGACCTTCAAGGAAGACATAATACCGATTCTCTTTAAACTATTCCACAAAATAGAAACATAAAGAACTTTACCCAATTTGTTGTATGAAGCTACAATTACCCTCATACCCAAACCATACAAAGACACAACAAAGAAAGAAAACTTCAGACCAATCTCCCTTAAAAATATCGATGCAAAAATACACAATTAATTTCTTGCACACTGAATCAAAAAACATATTAAAATAATCATCCTTTTGATCAAGTTGGCTTTATTCCAGGAATGCAGGGATGGTTCAATATTTAAAAATCCTTCTATGTAATCCACTATATAAACAAACTCAAAAAGAAAACCACATGATCTCTCACTAGATGCTGAGAAAGCATTTGACAAAATTCAACACACCTTCATGGTAAAGGTCTTGGAAAGATAAGGAATCTAAGGCCCATACCTAAATATAGTAAAAGTAATATACAGAAAGCCAGTAGCCAACATCAAACTAAATGGAGAGAAACTTGAAGCAATCCCACTTAACTCAGGGAATAAACAAGTTTGCCCACTTTCTCCCTACCTATTCAATATAGCACTGGAAGTCCTAGCCAGAGCAATTAGACGAGAAAAGGATATAAAAGGAATAAAAATAGGAAAAGAAGAAGTCAAAATATCACTATTTACAGATGATAGGATTGTTTACTTAAGTGACCTCAAAACTTTTACCAGAGAACTCCTAAGCCTGATAAACCACTTCAGCAAAGTGGCTGGATATCAAATTAACTCAAACAAATCAGTAGCCTTTTTCTACTTAAAGGATAAGCAGGCTGAGAAAGAAATTAGAGTAACAACACCCTTTACAATAGTCACAAATAATATAAAATAACTTGGTGTGAATCTAACCAAACAAGTGACAGATATGTATGACAAGAACTTCAAGTCTCTGAAGAAAGAAATCAAAGAAGATCTCAGAAGATCAAAAGATCTCCTATGCTCATGGATTGGCAGGATTAATAGAGTAAAAATGGCTGCCTTGCCAAAAGTAATCTATAGATTCAATGTAATCCCCATCAAAATTCAATTCGATTCTTCATAGAGATAGAAAGAGAAATTTGCAAATTTATTTGGAATAACAAAAAACCCAGAATAGAATGAACTGTTCTCAACAATGAAAGAACTTCTGTGGGAATCACCATCCCTGACCTCAAGCTGTATTACAGAGCAATAGTGGTACTGAGACAGGCAGGATGATCAATGGAATAGAACTGAAGACCCAGAAGTGAACCCACATACCTATGATCACTTGATCTTTGACAAAGGAGCTAAAGATGTCCATTGGAAAAAGGACAGAATTTTCACCAAATGGTGCTGTTTCAACTGGAGGTTAGCATGTAGAAGATTGCAAATCTATTCATTTTTATCTCCTTGTACAATACCCAAGTCCAAGTGGATAAAGGACCTTCACACATAACCAACCAGACACACTGAAACTAATAGAAGAAAAAGTGGAAAAGGTTCTTGAATACCTGGACACAGGGAAAAAGTTCCTGAACAAAACACCAATGCCTTATGCTATAAAAACAAGAATTGACAAATGGGACCTTATAAAATTGCAAAGCTTCTCTGTAAGGCAAAGGACACTATCAATAAGACACAATGGCAACCAACAGATTGGGAAAAGATCATTACCAATCCTACATCTGATAGAAGGCTAATATCCAATATATACAAAGACCTCAAGAAATTAGACTCCAGACAACCAAAGAACCCTATTTAAAAATGTAGTACACAGCTAAACTAAAAATTCTCAACTGAGGAAACTCTAATGGCAAGAACCACCTAAAGAAATGTTCAACATCCTTAGTCATCAGGGAAATGAAAATCAAAACAACCACCTGAGATTCCATCTCACACCAGTCAGAATGGCTAAGATTAAAAACTCAGATGACAGCAGATGTTGGTGAGGATGTGAAGAAAGAGGAACACTTTTATTGTTAGTGGTATTGCAAGCTGGTACAATCACTCTAGAAATCAGTCTGGTGGTTCCTCAAAAAATTGGACATAGTATTATCTGAGAATCCAGCTATACCTCTTCTGGACATATACCAGAAGATGCTCCAACATACAAGAAGGACACATGCTCCACTATGTTCATAGTAGTCTTATTTATAATAGCCAGAAGCTGGAAAGGACCCAGATGTCCTTCAAAAGAGGTATGGATACAGAAAATGTGGTACATTTACACAATGGAGTATTACTCAGCTATTAAAAACAATGAATTCATAAAATTCTTGGGCAAATGGATTGGAACTAGAAAATATTATCCTGAGTGAGGTAACCCAATCACAAAAGAACACACATAATATGCACTCACTGATAATTGGATATCACCTCAACAGCTCACAATACCTAAGATACAGCTCAAAGACCACATGAATCTCATGAAGAAGGAAGACTGAAATTTGGGTGCTTAGGTCCTTCTCAGAAGGAATAACAAAATACTCATGGGAGTAAATATGGAGACAAAACGTGGGACAGAAACTGAAGGAAGGGTCATCTGGAGACTATTCTTCCTGGGTATCCATCTCATGTGCAGTCACCAAAGGTAGATGCAGATGTGGATGCCAGGAAGTGCATGTTGACAGGAGCCTGATATAGATGTCTCCTTAGTGATGGTCTGCTAGAGCCTGACATATACAGAGGTGGATTCTCCCAGCTAACCATTGAACTGATCATGGGGTTCCCAATGGAGGAGTAAGAGATAAGACTGAAGGAGCTGAAAGGGTATGTGGCCCCATGGGGAGAGCAACAATACCAACCAACCAGAGCTCCCAGTGTCTAAACCACCAGTCTGGGAGCACATATGGAGAGACCCATGACTTCAGCTGTATATGTAGGGGAGGATGTCCTTGTAGTGCATAGGTGGGACAGGAGTCCTTGGTCCTGTGAATGCTAATGCCCCAGTGTGGGGGAAATCAAGGGTGGGAGGTGCAATTAGGCAGGTGAGTGGGGGTACATTCTCATAGAAGCAGGAGAAGGCGGTATGGTATAGGAGGTTCCTGGGTTGGGGGGAAATTTGGAAAAGGGATCACATCTGCAATGTAAATAAAATATTCAATAAAAAAGTAACGTTCCATAAAAAAGTATACAAGGTACCAAATACTAGTGAAAGAACGATACAGTAGCTATAGAAATTTTAAAGTAGACCTTGTCAGGATATAATTTGTCAAGATAGATACTGAGTAAACTTAATTGCATCTATTTTTAGGATAGCCATATTTAAATTTCTCTCTTTTTCAGCCTTTCTTGGATACGCTGCCAATCCCTTAATCACCTACCATCATGTTCTTCTTTTCTCTTAAAAGTAAAATTAACAAAAAAGCTACATAGAGTCTGGTTGTATTAGCTGCCTACTCTTCAGCTTGGGGAAAGTAGTTGCCCTAGAAAGTAGTTGATATGCCCAGTAGTACCTCACTGAAGAAGCCTGATTTTTTTTCCCTGTATAATCATCTTAAATACTGCACAGGTATACAGTTTTATTAATATCAAGGCTCTTTAATTTGTACTGTTTGTGGTTTGAAGCTAGAAATCAAATTCATACGTGTTTTCTTAGCATTCTAGATACTAATGATGTAGAAATAATGTAGGTTTGAAGCAGGTCTGATATATCATATTTCAGGTCATCTTGAGCTACTTAGAAAGCTTTTCTCTGTAAAACCAAACCAAAACCAAAACTAATAAACAAAAACCAATAAAACAAACAAACAAAAACTAAGAAAACAAACCAAAATACAAATTTTAGATTTATATAAGTTGATGAACTATCTCTGGTATGGGATTAATCACTCTATTAACTAAATTATGAGAATGTCAATTCAAATTAAAAATTTCTATGATTAATATATTCATTTTCAGTAGATTTTTCTTTTGATATTTAGTAGTATTTATTTCTACATAAGTAAATATCTTTTAAGAATAATATTTAAACAATAAATATAAAATAAGCTATATATTTAACTTAACTTTTTTGGTGTAATTCGTAAAGGGTATTTCTGAAGAAAACCAATGTTATTCATCCTTGCTTCAACACCTGAAAATCTATCCTCATTAACTGCCAGGTAGAAACTGATCCTTTGAGCTACAAGTGGGGTTTAGGATTTATCCAAGCTTTTGATCTATGGAAAGAAACTGACATCATTATTTTAATCTGCTGAAACTTGCTCAATTTATCTACTTACATTGCTAGAAAGTAGCCTAGTAAGCAAAGAGTAAAACACCCCTTTTAAAATTTTGCTTTCTTTTTTGAGAAGCTGCCATTTTCTGAGTAGAGATATGTGTGCTAAAATTAAATTACAGAAAATATTACTACTTGATGGTCCTGTTTTCTGTAGAAGTTATAATGGATGTATGGTGTAAATTTTTTAGGAAAATTGTCACTGACATGAACTAAAATTTTAAGCATTTTCTATGGAAGAGATTTTAGCAGTTCTCAGCCACCTATATAAAGTATTTATGTGAACAATTTCCTTTCACACAGACAAGTAGTTACAAATACTGATAAAGAAGGCAAAATTAGATAAAATTTTTCTAAGTTTAGGGACTATATTAAAAAAATAAAGATTTTCAAGCCACAGCTCCACCCCCATAAAAAAAATCTGAGAGTAATTTGTGATGTTCTGCGACCCATAAACTCCCTCAAGGCCAGTGGCACAGGAAGCTTTCTGGTGGCACCAGTGCCTGGAGCAGCCCTAAGGCTTCAGCTCTGCATCCAACCCCCCCCCCCAAACCCATAGGAGGCTGTACTCCCAGGAGTACACATAGGAACATAGAATAATAGGATCACAGGATCTCAGGAGCTTGGGCACACCAGGATTTCAGGAGCCCAGAAGCAGCCTGACTCCCAGGAGCTATCCACAACCAGGGTCTCAGGATCACAGGATAACAGATACAGCTAGACTCTGAGGAGTTCTGACACAGCCAAGATAACAGGGCAGACAGGCTCTAGTCAGAGATAATGAGTGAAGGTAGTACTAGAAATAACCAGATTGTGAAAGGCAAGTGGAAGAACATAGCAACAGAAACCAAGGTTACTTGACATCATCAGAACCTAGTTCTCCCACCATAGCAAGTCCTGAATAACCAATGATACCAGAAAAGTAACCCGATGACACCAGAAAGGCAAGATTCAGATTTAAAATCACTTCTCATGATGATGATAGAAGACTTTAAGAAAGACATAAATAACTCCCTCAAAGAAATGCAGGAGAACACATGAAAACAAATAGAAGCCTTTAAAGAGGTAACATAAAAATTCCTTAAAGAATTTCAAGAAAAGACAACCAAACAGGTGAAGGAATTAAACAAAACAATTCAGGAATTAAAAACAGAAGTAGAAACAATGAAGAAATCACAAAGAGAGACTACCCAAGAGATTGAAAGCCTAGGAAGGAAATCAGGAGTCATGGATGCAAGCATCACCAACAGAAAACAGAAAAAGAGATAGAAGAGAGAATCTCAGGTATAGAAGATACTACAGAAAACATTGGCACAACTGTCAAAGAAAATACAAAATGCAAAAAACTCCTAACCTAAAACATCCAGGAAATCCAGGACACAATGAGAAGACCAAACCTAAAGATAATAGGTATAGAAGAAAGCAAAGATTCCCAATTTAAAGGGCCAGTAAATATCTTAAACAAAATTATAGAAGAAAACGTCCCTAACATATAGAAAGAGATACTTATGAACATAAAAGAAGTCTACAGAACTCCAAATAGACTAGATCAGAAAAAAGAATTTGTCTCACTACATAATAAAACACCAAACACACAAAACTGTTGGGGACCGCACTAGCCCCAAGTTGGGGCGGCCAAAATAAATGTTGCAGCCCAGGCAAAATGTTGAGGCCCGGGCCGACCCACGTTTGGGCGGCCACTGTATCCCTGCCCAAGCTGCTGCTTCGGTCTACAGGTTGGGGTTCAGCAAGAGCGGGGGTGAGGGAAGATTCTACCTAATGTCTGATGTGTATGAATCTCTCTCTCGTCTGATGTCTGGTTCTGTCTTCTATAGTCTGATTCTAAGCCACGCCTCTAAGTTACACCTTTAATCATGCCCTTAGGTCTTGTCTCTACCTCTGATCTCTATACTTCTAAATCATACTCTTAAGTCACACACCTTTAATCTCACACACCTTTAATCTCACGCGCCTTTAATCTCAAGATATCTAAACCAAGATTATCGGAGTGTGCTCAGTTGTTGTAGGCTATTGTAATCCAAGTCTCATGTCAGGGTATATGGCTCAAGATGGCTGCAAAGCTGATAGCCGCTTTCTGCTAAAAGTCGGCCCCCAACACAAAACAAAGAAATAATAATAAAAGCAGTAAGGGAAAAATGTCAAGTAATGTATAAATGCAGACCTATAAGAATACCAGACTTCTCACCAGAGACTATAAAAGCCAGAATATCCTGGACTGATGTCATGCAGACTCTAAAAGAACACAAATGCCAGCCCAGACTACTATACTCAGCAAAACTCTCAATTACCATAGATGGAGAAACCAAGACATTCTATGACAAAACCAAATTTACACAATATCTTTACACAAATCGAGCCCTACAAAGAATAATAGAGGGAAACCAATAACACAAGGAGGGAAATTATACCCTAGAATAAGCAAGAAAGTAATCTTCTTCCAACAAACCTCAAAGAAGATAACCACACAAACATAACCCCACCTCTAATAACAAAAATAACAGGAAGCAATAATCACTTCTCATTAATATCTCTAAATATCAATGGACTCAATTCCCCAATAAAAAGACATAGACTAACTGACTGGATAAGTAAAGAAGATCCAACATTTTGCTGCATACATGAAACACACCTCAGTGACAAAGACAGACACTACCTCAGAAAAAAAGGCTGAAAAATAATTTTCCAAGCAAATGGTCTCAAGAAACAAGTTGGCGTAGCTATGCTAATATCAAATAAAATTGTCTTTCAACCAGAAGTTATCAAGAAAGATAAGAATTGACACTTCCTACTCATCAAAGGAAAAATCAACCAAGATGAAATCTCAATTCTGAACATCTATGTACCAAATGCAAGGGCACCTACATTCATAAAAGAAACTTTACTAAAGCTCAAAGCACATATTGCACCTCACACAATAATAGTGGGAGACTTCAACACCCCACTCTCATCAATGGACAGATCATGGAAACAGAAACTAAACAGAGACACGGCGAAACTAAGAGAAATTATAAACCAAGTGGATTTAACAGACATCTATAGAATATTTTATCCTAAAACAAAAGAATATACCGTTTTCTCAGCACCTCATGGTACCTTCTCCAAAACTCACCATATAATTGGTCACAAAACAGGACTCAACAGATACAAAAAGATTGAAATAATCCCATGCATCCTATCAGATCACCATGGACTAAGGCTGGCCTTCAATAATAAGAAAAAAAATGGAAAGCCCACATACACATGGAAACTGAACAATGCTCTACTAAATGATAACTTGGTCAAGTAAGAAATAAAGAAAGAAATTAAAGACTTTTTAGAATTTAATGAAAATGAGGACACATCATACCAAAACTTGTGGGATACAACAAAAACAGTGCTAAGAGGAAATCTCATAGCTCTAAGTACCTAGAAAAAGAAACTAAGAGAGCATACACTAGCAGCTTCACAGCCTACCCAAAAGCTCTTGAACAAAGAAGCAAATGCACCCAAGAGGAATAGAAGGCAGGAAACAATCAAACTCAGGGCTGAAATCAAGCAAGCAGAAACAAAAAGAACTATACAAAGAATCAACAAAATCAAGAGATGGTTCTTTGAGAAAATCAGCAAGATAGATAAACCCTCAGCCAAACTAACTAGAGGGCACAGAGACAGTATTCAAATTAATAAAATCAGAAATGAAAAGCAAGACATAACAACAGAAACCGAGGAAATTAAAAAAAAAATCTCAGATCCTACTACAAAAACCTATATTCAACAAAATTAAAAAATCTGGATGATATGGACAATTTCCTACAGATACCAGACATGAAAGTTAAATCAGGATCAGATAAACCATCTAAATACTCCTATAACCATTTTCAGCAGTCATTAAAGTCTCCTCAAGATGGCCTTGTTGGGCATAGGTGGGAGACAAGGTCATTGGTACCCTGAAGGCTGGGCACTGAGGGGGGGGGGATCTGAGAGTGGGGAGGAGGGTTGGGGGTAGGTGGGTAAACACCTTCATAGAAGCAGGAGGAGGGGGGATGGGATAAGGGGTTCCTGGGTGGTGGGGGAAATGCGGTAAGGGGATAAAATTTGAAATGTAAATATTATATCCAATAAAAGAGGGGAAAAAATAGAAAAGCGGTTAGAACCAACATTCTCAATAAAATGTCAGCCCTCTTAAAAAAAAAAACTATCTTGATACTAAAATTTGTTTTGAGAATTGTATATTGCAGAATGATCAGCCTTGGTGTATCTACTCAACAAGCAAGCGGGGCAGACCTGCTTAAACCTCTGAGGTCCGGGAATTCCATCTGGAGGCAGCGAAGACACAGCATCAGAGGATTGTCAATTTGCTCTTCCCCCCAACTCCTCTTGTAATATCTCAACACCCATAATCAGCTTGAAGAAGCTAATGAAGAGTCAGCGCCCCTATTCCCTGGGCTTAGGGACTAAGGTGGTAAATGTTGGACTGTCTTTCAAGGGAAAAGTAGTGGTTTTGTGGGAATAGAGAGGATTAGCTAGAGGTTAATTGCATAGCCATAACGGATTAGTAGAAATCTGTATAATTAATATCAAGATGAAGATATAAATTCTTAAATGGCACCAATTTACTTTGATTACAAATTTTAAGGTTTTCATTGGCATGAGCTTCTTAGTGATATAAGAGTGAGATGAATATTGTTACTCTCATAGGCATTGTACCAGTATAACACATTTAGGAATACAAAGCTTAGACCCAGTCCTTCTTTAGGAAAAGGGGGCATGGGATAGGGGTTTTCTAAGGGGGGGGGAATGGGGAAAGGGGATGGCATCTGAAGTGTAAATAAAATATCTAATAAAAAATATGACAAAAAAAGTCTCCTCAACAAAAAACGCAAAGCACCAGATATGATCTTTACCAATCCTACATCTGATAGAGGGCTAATATCCAAACTTTACAAAGAACTCAAGAAATTAGACTCCAGACAATCAAATAACCTTATGAAAAATGGGGTACGGAGCTCAAGAAAGAATTTTGAAATGATGAATATTGAATGGCCATGTAGCACCTAAAGAAATGTTCAACATCCTTAGTCATCAGGGAAATGAAAATCAAAACAACCACCTGAGATTTTATCTCACACCAGTTAGAATGGCTAAGATTAAACACTCAGATGACAGCAGATGCTGGTGAGGATGTGGAGAAAGAGGAAAACTCCTCCATTGTTGGTGTGATTGTAAGCTGGTACAACCACTCTAGAAATCAGTCTGGTGGTTCCTCAAAAAATTTGACATAGCATTACCTGAGGATCCAGCTTTACCTTTCCTGGGCATATACCCAGATGATGCTTCAACATATAAGAAGGACACATGCTCCACTATGTTCAAAGAAGCCTTATTTAAAATAGCCATAAGCTGGAAAGGATGCAGATGTCCTTCAAGAGAGGTGTGGATACAGAAAATGTGGTATATTTACACAATGGAGTATTACTCAGGTATTAAAACAATGAATTCATGAAATTCTTATGAAATCAGATGAAACTAGAAAATATTCTGAGTTAGATAACCCAATCACAAAAGTACACACATGGTATACAGTCATTGATAAATGGATATTTGCCCAAAAGCTCACAAAACCGAAGACATCACTCACAGACCACATGAAGCCCAAGAAAAAGAAAGACCAAAGTGTGGGTTCTTCTTAGATGGATTGACAAAATACTCACAGGAGCAATTATGAGACAATGTGTAGAGCAGAAACTGGAGAAGAGACCATCCAGAGACTGCCCCACCTGGAGATCCCTTCCAGATGTAATCACCATATTCAAACACTGTTGTGGATGCCTGGAAGTACATGCTCACAGGAGCCTGAAATACCTGTCTCCTGAGAGGCACTGCTAGAACCTGACATATACAGAGGCAGATGCTCACAGCTAACCGTCAAACTGATCACTGGGTCCCCAGTGGAGGAGTTAGAAGACTGAAGGAGTTGAAAGGGCTTGTAGCCTCAAGGGGAGAATGTCAATACCAACCAAGCAAAGCTCCATGGGTCTAAACAGCTAGCCTGGGAACACACATGGAGGGACCCATGTCTCCAGCTGTATATGTAGAGGAGGATGAACTTGTAGGGTATCAGTGAGAAAGGAGTGCCTTGGTCCCTTGAAGGCTGGATGCCACAGTGAGAGGGAATTTGAGAAAGGGGAGGTGGGAGTGGGTGGATGGATGGGGGTACACCCTCATAGAAATAGGAAGAGGGAGAACTGACCTTAATACAGGCATGTAATCAAAATGGTATAAAAGCATAAAGGAGAAGGGGAGCTTGGATAGGGGGTTCTGGGAAGGGTAAATTGGGGAAGGGGATGACATTTGTATTATAAATAAATAAAATGTCCAATAAAAAAAGAAATTTACTGGGGAATAAACAAAATAGTAATAAGCACCTTTTCAGGTTGGCTTGTGAATTTTCTCTCATCTTAAAATATTCTTTGTTTCATTATAGCCAGTAAAATAAAGAAGTACGGGAAAAAAAAGATTTTCACATCAAAGTGTAAGCTTAATGCTGAAGGCGATACCTGTGTGATTAATTGCCTTTTCATTCATGTCAAACATTTTCTATATTTTCATGAACAGATTAAACTTTGACTTTACTTCCAGGGTATTTTTGGTATTAAATATGAACTTTTAAAAAATTATTCTTTAATATTTTTTTTCAATCCAGTCATTACCTCCCCCCCTGGTTCATCCTTTGTTCCTCATCCTATTCTTCCTACCCATCTGCAAGAAGATATCCCTCCCCCTCCCCCTCCCCCTCCCCCTACTCTACCAGTCCTCCTCACTCTCTGGGGCCTCAAGTCTCTTGAGGCTTAGGTGCAATATGAACTATTAAAGTGATTACATAGTTATATTATATTTTTGCAATTGAAAACTACACATTAACATTTCTTCCTATGTCATATAAAGAATCAGTGATTATTCATCGATATTGAAAATTTGGAAGGTATGCCTTATCCCCTCTGTGCTCCACCTTTCAGGTCACACCTCTACCTGCCATCCCAGATTTATACTACACTTCCAAGGCCACAGCCCAGCCTGCTTCTCTAGAAACCTACTGCCAGATGGACCAACCAGCTCAGCCTGCCTCCCTGGAGGCCTGCTGCTACCCAAAGAGACAGAGACTTGCTGACCTTAGGGACTACCAGCTCTATGTGCAGTCCCAGAGTTCATCTTCTAGCAGGGACTACCAGGTCAGCCAACATCAGAGACAACAAAATGGCTAAAGACCAGTTTAAGAACACAACCAACAAAAGCTGGCACAATACGGCACCATCAGAACCCAGCTATCGTACTATAGCAGCCCTGGAAATCCTGAACAGCTGGACCATGACCTTAAATCTCATCTTATAAAGATAATAGAGGGCTTTAAAGAGAAAATGAATAAATCCCTTAAAGGAAAAAAAGAAAATATAATCAAGTTGGTAGAGGCCTTTAAAGAGAAAATTAATAAATATAAAGAAATATAGGAAAATGAAATCTAATGGGTGAAAAAAAAAAGAATAAAACTGTTCAAGACCTGAAAATGGAAACAGAAAAAATAAAGTAAACAAAGAGAGAAGCATCCCTGGAGATGGAAATCCTATGGGAAAGAACTAAGAACTACAGATGCAAGCATCACCAACAGAATCCAAAGAGGGGAGAAAGACTCTCAGGTATAGAAGATACCATAAAATAAACTGATACACCAGTCAGAGAAAATGCCAAAGCTTAAAAAATTTTAACATAAAACATCCAGGAAATTGTGGACATTATGAAAAGACAAAATTGAAGAATAATAGGAATAGAAGAAGCAGAAGCTGCCCACATCAAATTTTGTTTGAAATGAAACAAATTTGTTACTCTTAGTTACAAAGCCACATGATTATTTTGAGAAGTTATTTAGATGGGTCAGTTTGAATAACAATGCCTTGTTCAATAAATTATGTTAGAAAATTTTTCTAAAAACTTTTCACTAGATTGATCCTTTTGAGATATTGAAATCTGCCACTTGTAATGACAGCTTATTATCCAAAATTACAATATTTAGCTTAATTAATTGGTTGATTTACTGATGAATTTTATCTTCATTTTCAGAAATTGACTTTTTATATCTGAGATTATAATATAACCACACCATTTTCCCTTTCCTTTTGCTCTTGCTCTCTTTCAAATGAATGGCCTCATTTTTCACATATATATAAAAAAGACCCCATTTTCACATAAAAAATATACATTATTTGCAAGTATTTATAATATACAATTTTATATTTATTTTATATTTAAAGCTTATGATTATATATTTAGATTACTTATATATTAAATTAACCATAAAATATATTTATGAAATATTTTAATTACATAATTATATAATATTTATATATTACATACATGTGTATATTATATATTATACACATATATTACATATATTACATATATTACCTATATGTGTGTGTGTGTGTGTGTGTGTGTGTGTGTGTGTGTGTTATGGGAGGAAAATATTATGGTTGACTAAGATTCCAGATTCATTTGGCTTTGAAAAAATGGTACTAAGCACATCTTTATTATTTTCTTCTTCAGAAACTTAATAGTTGAGAAAAAACACATATTAATTTTAGGTTAAAAGCACTGTTTTTAGAGTGTAATATTACCAGGTTGTTTTAAGTTTAAGACTTTAAAATATAATTAAAACCCAGAGTGAGAAAATGTATCTGTAGTATTTATAACTAATTAAGGACTTAAAACAAACTGGGGATTCCTATATTATAATAAATGATAAAAAAAATCCAACCAGCAACAGTAAACAAATCTTGGGCTGTATATCAAATAAGCTATTCAATATAGAGGGTACACAATTCTATAGATTACCAGTCATCAGGGAAAACTATTTTAAATAGATAATCATGTTTATCTTCATAATCACATTAAAGTTGGTTAAATAAGAGGCTAGTAAGTACTTGCAAAGGTATCAAGGAATTGGGACTTTTACACTATGCTAATTCAGTTTCACTAGGAACAACTAACTAGAAAAATTTTTAACAGTATTATAATAGGTAAGTATTGCCATACTTTAAAACATAGCAATTCCACACATATGTACAATGCCTTATTTACAGTACATACAGCAAATACATTGATGTGTATCTTTATCATGTTATTTTAATAGACAACTTTAGGAACAATCTAATTCCCACATAATAGTTTACATAACTAATTCTTTTAGTATTTGAGACAATGGCAAGGAATAAATTACTTGTATTTGCACTAAAATAGAATTTTCTTTAATGTGTAATGTTGAGAAAGAAACTTGGCATAGAAACTACAATGTTTACTATTTTATGCATGGAAAAGTCAAATTCTACACAGAATAAATTTCTATGATAGATACCATGATGGTTGCCAAGGAGGAGTGACTAGAATATAAATGGGGCTTTGGATGTGCTATATTTTGCTCTGGCTGTGATTTCTTAGATTGTATTGTTGGGGCCTGACTTTTAGCAGAAAGCGGCTATCAGCTTTGCAGCCATCTTGAGCCATATACCCTGACATGTGACTTGGATTACAATAGCCTACAACAGCTGAGCACAGTCCGATAATCTTGGTTTAGATACCTTTTGAGATTAAAGGTGCATGAGATTAAAGGTGCGTGAGATTAAAGGTGTTTGAGATTAAAGGTGTGTGACTTAAGAGTATGACTTAGAAGTGTAGAGATCAGATTTAGAGACAAGACCTAAGGGCATGATTACAGGTGTAACTTAGAGGCGTGGCTTAGAAGTGAGACATATAAAAGGCAGAGACAGAACAGAACAGGGAACCAGACACAGCAGAGAGAAGACAGGTAGCAGGCACTTGGAAGAGAACTTGGAAGAAGTAACTTGGAACTTGGAGGGACTAGGAGCTAGGGACTAGGCACTAGGAACTCAAGACTTAGGATTTAGACTGAAGAATAAACAAGATTGAATTACACTCTGTCTGGTCTGCATTCTTCGAGTCCGTCCTCACTCTAGCTCTTGCTGAACCCCGACCCGCGGACCGGAGCGGCAGCTTGGGCCAGGATACAGTGGCCGCCCAAACGTGGGTAGGCCCGGGTCTCAACATTTTGCTCAGGCCACGACATTTTAGGCCGCCCAAAGTTGGGCAGCCTAGGCCCCAACATTGTATAGTTTTCTATTTGAAATGCTTACATGATACTATGGACATGAGACTAATCTGTACCTTTGTATTTCTCAATAAAGCTTGGTATACACTGATATAGACACAAAATCTAGTCCATGTTGTTCAGAAAAAAAAAAAAAACAAACAGGTAAATGTGTTTCTTACATGGAATATTTTAGTAAAAAATGTAAAAATGCACTTGCATTTCATCAAGCACTGTAAAACAGAAACATATGATTATAATCATGACTAGCTGTAGTGTCTCTGTATCTTTGAAGTAACTGTAAACAATTAAAAAAGATATTACTCTTTTTTTTTTGATTTGAGGCAATGATTCGAGTTTTGATTGAAATAACTAATGATATTTTATGCAGATAAATAGCTTGTGGGAGCTAAAGCTTTTTATTTTGTTTACAAAAAAAAAAAAGTTCCCACAGGAATATCTGGATGTTTTAAAGGCAAATATGATTAATGAAGGTTAAAGAAACTGGAGAATGCAGACATAACACTGATAGAATCTTAGTCATAAGAATTCATGGGAAGTTGTACTGAGCTCCCATGTTTTACAGAGATTTCAAATAACAAAGGAAACTCGGGTAACATAAGGTGTAGTATAGCAGAGCATAGCATAACATAGCAAAATCTGATAAGCAAGCTGCCACTATTCTGTTACCAAGCTCCTCTATCGTCCATTTTCTTTGCCTTACACAATGTAGAGGGAACATGGTAGACATTTCCCAGCTATTGAGCAGAAGCAAGTAAGTCTTTGCAACTTACAACATGTTTACATGTTTACAACATGGATTATGATTTTAAAAATAAATTTGGAGGCTATTAGAAAAACCAGTCATCATTTGTTATGAAAGCCCCAGTGGCCAGAGAGATGGTTAAACAGAGTATATGATGCTCTTCCAGAGAAACAGAGTTTGGTGCCCAGATCCATAATGTGCAGTCTATGATATCCTGTAGCTTCAACTTTAGGGGATTTATATTTCTATTCTGGTTTCTACAGCACCTCTAATCCAGTTATACTACTTTATGCAGGTACATAGACAATGCAAATATAATTTTTAAGTAATACAGAAAAATTAAAAATACCCCAATAAGTAGGTAAGGATATTTAAGAATTGGCTAAGGTTTAAGACCATTGCTTTGAAGTTTTCAATAACTTCCACACATTCCACAAAAATCCATAGTTATCTCTTCTTCTGAAGCCATGATTATAAAGGTTAGCCTCTCTTTTAATTCTATTCACTATTATTGCAATAGAAATTAGACATGACTAGTATAAAATACATCTCTCACATTAACCCATTTAGAAAATGTGATTAAAAAATGTCCGTTTATGTATCTTGTAGTATTTTCATTTTCTGAAGATGTTAGCTGAAATAGAAGAGATCTTAGTTTTCTACCAGCAATATTTGTTACTCTTCTTGCCTTTTTATTCAGCAATATTATTCAAGGAAATAGACAGAGTTCTTAAATATGTAGTAACAATTCTGAAATGTTTCCCTGAAGAGTTTAGACAAGAATGTATCAGAATGAGTACACAGAGAGGTCCTTTACATGAGGAAAACACACAAATTAACTTTGGTTATATTTGAAAAATGATGAACAGAAGTTATATAACTGTAGAGAAATAAGAAAACATGGGTTAAAATAAATGTTCTTATTTTGGTATATTTTCATATACCAAGATGGATGAAAGATGGGAGTATGCAGGAGTAGGGAGAACTCAAACCCACTAGAGAAAGAAAAAAAAATTAACCTGTCACTTACACATTTTGACTAATAGCGCATAAACAATGAAGGAAATTTTAAACTGAAAAATTAACTATTCATAACTTTTAAAAAGATACAAACCATTAAACTCAGGGGCCAGAAGTATTTTATTAATGTAAAGATATAAACAAATGACAGTTTACATAATATTTTCAAATTATACTCATCATTGAAATTTTAGACAAACCTTAACAATTATTGTTAATATTAATTGCACCATAATTTTTCTCTAATTCACACCTAAATTTACAATAACATCTATTATATTTTGTTAATTTGTTTCATAAAGAAAACAGATGATGATATTTAAAAGTTGGTGGAGACAAGATTAATGTAATCTCCAAAAACACAATTTCAGAAAATGTTTTCAAACAATCCATATTAAGATACTGTATCTGTCTCCAGAGTAACTCTGAGAAATACTGAGATGTTTGTTTAGATGGTTCTTTGAATCCTGGAGATACAGACCCAATTTATGCAATACATTTTTGAATGTCATTTATTGTGCCAGAATAACATGAAGTAAAATCTTTTGCCGTATTATGTTACATGTTCATATTATGTTATGTAACATAACATAATACATGCTACCTGACACAGAATAGAAAGACTAAGTGCATAGTATATAGTCATTGAAAGATAATAACTTAGTGGATAACCCATCCTGTAGTATGTCTTTTAAAACAACTATCATATTTGTTCTTTGTTCAATACTCAAGGAATTTCATGAATGAAACTGCAATTAAGCAAAGCACTTTATCCACTGTTCTCCTTGTAAGTTTGAATTGCTGAATGAATCGGCTTTGAAAGATGATACCATTTGCTCTTGTCAATTATGTATTTCTTCCCCTCCAAAGAGCTCCATTAATCTAGTTCATTGTAGTGTTGGCTTTTGTAGTGTGAATTCTGTCTGTCAGCATCTGGTTAAAGCTAACTTTCTTACAAAAGCCACTGACATTCCATCATTAATGCTAAGTATATGATCCACATTCTATCTGAATATTGATAAAAAGGACCTTTGTCTTGGATCTCAAGAACTGTGTTTGGCTGCAGTACTTAAAAGCCAATCACATGGCTAGTTCACAAGCTCAGCATTGGCTAAGCTTATGATAGCTCCAGAAATGGGTAACTCAAGATATTTCACGAGTTAATTTGTCATAAGTTCGGCTACAACTGAAAACATGATGAAAAATCATGTTTTCTAGAGTTGTTAAGAAAAGTTCATGAAAATTGACTTTGTATTAACAAGATGATGAACATTCTCAACAGTTATTTTCAGTGATGCATGGACAAGTAAGTTAAAAACTGTCATTCATTTAACTGTCATTAATGTTCAATTAGCCAAAAGAAAGTAAGAAATTTCATGAACATGTCTATGCCCAAAATATCTCACTTAAACTTTTATGGCATTTGTATTGTTTCCATTTGAAAAAGGAAACATTTAATTTCACAGAAAGTATGTATTGAGAAATAAAACTATGTTTGTATTGGCCAACCATAGTTATTGTTTGATCTAAACTTTCACCCAGGTGATAGATTTACTTGGGCACAATCTGGAGAAATGTAAATATTTCATATCTCATTAACTTGCATATTAAACAAGACCTGCTGAACTGCAAGTATATGTCCACAGGAGAGAATATCTTAAGCATAGCTCAAGACAACCTCAGAGATAAGATCCAACAACCACTTATTCTTTGTCATGTTCCATCTGTTAGATAATCTGATCATTAAGAATATGGCAAGGGATTTATAGCACTCTGGTGTAAGACATACCTATATAGAACCTTGCCATAACTGAACTAGAAACAGAAATGAATATAATGATACACATAGGTTTTTGGATAATCTGAGTCTACCCACAAGATGCAGAAGAATAACTTTTATATATGATCTTGTACTATTTAAAATTAGAACACAGTCAGTGTTGCCAATTTAAAATTGTCTACCTAAAGTTATAAATCTCATTTTGTAATCGTGTCAATTACATTTAAAAGTAAACTTTAATAAGCATACTACCTTATAACATCTAGAAAGAGCTTAATGTAAGTACCCCTCCTATAGCAACAGACACAAATAAAGATTCTCAAGTATTAGACCCTCAACACATTTGCTTATTAGTCAACTCCTTTGTCCAAGTCATCTCTTTATACCTGGCAAAATGTTTACAAGGAAATCTCAGCATTGGATAGTTTTGATTGCCTGTACCACTGTGGACAAAAGAGAAGTTTCCACTTTCACCATGTAAAAGCAGTTGTCAGGGTCATACATGGGTATCTATTGTTCTTCCTGCTTCTGTTCTGGAGACTGTGATTTGCCAGGGTTCTCTCCAGGGTGTTGGGCAGGAGTGACAGGAAACTGAAACCCATAGCCATTGTACCCATCCAAGTAGACGCATTGGAAGAAACTGATGGGACCTGAGAAAGAGAGTGTGATTTTTGTTATAAACAATTAGTACTTGTGTAGCAACACAGGAGGCACTCTGAGGCTGTATACCACAGTAGACATCGTCCCTGACTACTGGAGAAAACTGTACTTCAATATAACTTGGCTTCTTTATACATAGAATCAAGACAACATAAATCATGATGGGATACTGAAAAAAGTAAACAAACAGAGAATAAAAGGTGGTGGTGGTAGTGTGTGTGTGTTAATAATGTCTCAAAACATCTGTGAGTCCTAAAGTAGTGAGTTATTCCATTTATCTTTATTCCAGAAGCATGAGATCCATTGAGAAAGCCTGTTTTCTTCTCCAGGCAATGCTCTAAGGTGGATGCTTCACACATAGAATAACGCAGAAAAATAAGCTGAATGTGGCACAATGCCAGTGTAAATTTGCTCATTGTCAACACTGACTACCTAAGTTCAAGGCCCAGGTCCCACATGACAGAGAGTGGAGAGACATGGCCTAGCCTCAGTAACTGTTTTCAGATATTAATTCTTCCTGTTTTCTTGCATCTTGGTAGCACAAGTGCTCTTTTCCTAAAGCTGTTGAAACTGTAACAGCTACTGTACATTAGATGAAAGTAGCAAAAAGGTGCCCGAGTCAGGGAGAAATAAACAGCTGGTGATAAAATTCAAGAACATCTTTATATAGGTCCATCTAATTTGAACTTTTGGAGATGCAGGCTCTGCCCTGGCATATGTATCTAACCCAAGTCGAAAGAGCTATTAGCAAAAATATCATCAGCTCTAAAAAATTTAGAACTTACGTTCATGAACAATAGGATGTAAACCTGCTATTTTAAATGTTAAATAATACTTAAATAATAAATTCCACAATTAAAAGTTTTTACTAAACAATATTTTACAAACATTTAATTTATTTCTAAAAATAAATTAAATATTTCTTTGAGGAAATATTTTTCTCTGTAACAATGGCTAGCCTGGGCTACTTACTGTCTGGCACAGAGTGGTTTTGAATTCAAGGGATTTATCATGCCTCAGTATCAGGAGTGATAGTAGAAACATGACCCATTATGCCTAGAGACTTTTGGTTATATTTCTTTTTATTTTGACCTAATTTATATTTGCATAAAAAACAATACAGGGACGTTCCATGCATTTCACCCAGTTTCTCACACTGGCAAGATAGAGTCAACAGGAAAGTAGTGTCGACACTATCTACACATGGTATGCTTATTTCTGAAATAAGAGATTTCAACTGTTGATGCAATCTAATTGTAATTATTAACAATAGTTTATCAATTGGAAGAGTATGGTAGTTCAGATCATAATTGCCTTTTCATGGAATTCGCATTGACATATGAAATTATTGCATCAAGACTGTTTATTCTCTTGTATTTCTCACAGCCTGATTATATGAAACATTCCAGTGATGCACTTTTGTGTAGCCATGTCTGAATCAACAGTAACATTCATAGCATAGTAGGTATCCAAACCTCTCAAGTAATTAGCCACCTCAGCAGTTTCCTTCAGAAGCCACGTAGAAAACCATGAAATCCTATGAGAATTATTTTCTCAGATAAATCTTTAGTTCTTTAAAGCATTGTATATGATGGCCTTATTGGATCTATTTTAAAAATTGTTTGCTGTAGTCTGTGTAATGATGATTTGTGTGTGTGTGTGTGTGTGTGTGTGTGTGTGTCTTGCTTTACAATCTGAACAAAAATATCTCACTTGGAAAATCTGGGATAAGGAGAATCTTGGCCACCAAGTTCTGGAACTCCATGTGAATACTAATTACATTCTAGAATCAATGATTCCAGACACTGACAATTAAAAGATTTCCAAGTGTCCAGGAACATCAAAAGGAACTTTTAATTTTAGGAGTGAACACAAGCAACCTATTAGCTAAAAATATTTCCATATTTTTTTGAACTTTATTTAAAGAATTTCAGGACTCCACTTTGACTAATCTGTTACATACCAGACAGTAACATACATTTAAGCAATATTTAGGTAGAGAACCGACGATCAGAGCTATGCCAAAAAGCTTATGATGAATGGCATTTCAACCATTAGTTAGAGTTATTTTAACCCTATGCCCCTTGACTGAGACAAAAATGACAAGTTTCTATTTGAAACTTTAAGGTACTTTATCAGATCAATGCTAAAATTAATTTTCTACTAATACTGCTTTAGAGTCTCTAAATTTTAATTATCTAACTAGTATCTTAATTAATGGAGGAGTTAGTTGTTTTTAATTTCATTATAAACTTACTTTTTTGCTTCTTTGGTGATGATACATTATCAGTTACTTCTGGGGATAAAAAAAGTAAAAGGGGTGTATTAATACATGCAGAGATCTGTAGCAAGCATGTGGGTTTGTGTCTTATATATTCAAGCACAGTATTTTAGTGACAGAAAACACCATTTTTACACACTCCAAGTTTTTATTTAGGTTCATTTCAGACTTTCTTTATGTAAACTGTGTACCGAGGTATAGAAACATATTCTTGGCAATTCTACTGGCCCTGTCAACTGGGGTGTTAATGAATGGTGATGAACTGACATGCATTCATTTATTGAGATGCAGTCTTTGATGTTTAGGCATTAGTTAGCAAGGGGTAGCATCAATTAAATTATTCTATCTTTTTAGAAGCTGGGTTTTCTTATGTACTAGAGAGTTTTTTTTTTTTTTTATTTCAAAATATCACATAAGCTGTTTTAAATAGCTTTACAGTTTAAACAGTATTACTCCAGGATGTTATAAGAAACCAGAAGTCTTCCATTGTGGTTTTGGTGTTCCTTAGCTAACTCGTTCTTTACTTTTTTCCCGTTATCTCCAGTTTATCACAAATGTTCCAGTTTGTTCTTGTATGCAACTGAAACTTAGTGATTCTAGGTGGCATTTGTCTTATTTCTTAACACAGTGATCAGATTCCATGTTTTTTGTTTGCTTTTTGTTTTGTAGATGTTTTGTTGTTTTGTTTTTGGATAAGTCATAACCTATTTTATATACATTCCATAATTCCATTACCTTTCATTAACAACCCAGCATTTTGGTTCATTCTATACTATAGTTAGGTAAATAGTGTTGTAATTAATATGGAAGTACAGGTATTATAATAATGATTTGTGTCCTTTGTATATAAATTTAGTAGTGGAGATGACAGAAGATGTAATAGATCTATTTTTAGTTTTAGAAGGAATCCCTTTATTTTTAAATTGCTAAATCAATTTTCAGTTTTACCTATAATATATACATTTTCTAGTAATACATCTCATTGCAAGGTTCAATTCAAATTTGATTTTGTAAGGCATGGGTATCCATTTATCTGACTGTGTCTTTACTCAAGGCAATGATTGTCCCGTTTTTAATAAAGTTCAAAAACAGTTACAAAACTTACACTTTCATAGCAAGAAAAACAGTTGACCAACTCTTACTATCCATAGAATGTATTAGAAGAAGTCCTTATGTTGTAGCAGTTCCAAAGTCAAGCTAAGAGCCCTTCAGCAAATGACGTTGACAAAAATGAACAAGCTAGTTCCAACTCTCACTTTCCTGAGACAGGCATTGGGAAGTGTTTGGTTAATATTAAACATCTGGAGGTAGAAAGTTTTTCTGAGTGCATGAGCAATGTTTGGTGCATGTGTACGTGTGTGTGTCTCTGTGTCTGTGTGTGTATGTCTGTGTGTGTATGTATGTGTGTCTATGTGTGTGTGTCTATGTGTGTGCATGTTCTATTCTTCTTTCCTTCTATGTTTTCTTCCTTTAGAAGAGGGCTTTTACTATGAGTGAATTTTTTTTAATAGAAACAACTTTTGATGAAATAATAGATTTTCACTCAATGAAGTGATAATTTGTTATCATTAAAATGATATTTTTTTAAAATTAGGTAATAAAAATACCTGATATGTATTTGCAAATAAGGACAACCTAGCTCTTCTTCAATATGCAAAGAGAAGAATAATTTATAAATAATATAAAGCTACTTAAAAGCAAATATACCACACATACATTGCCCATAAATGACTACAATTACACTGAGATCAAGAATATTAGACTAAAACGAATAACAAAAAGCAGAACACTATGTCCTTGAGAGAAAGCGTATAAATAAGCAAAAGGTAAGCAACTCACCTTTATCTTTTTTTGAATGTGGTACATCTTTGGAGTCTTCTAAAGAGAACAAAAATAAAGAGTCATTATAAGAAAACATGTCTGCATGACCATTATAAAAATAATATTGAATAATAACAAGTATTTAAAGAAATAGAAGCTATTTTTACTTTCTTGGTTGGAAATTAAGTTGGTTACTTATCAGAGATAAGTTTTGGAGTTTTTCAAAACCATGAAAAATTTACCTGTCATATACTATTCAGCTGCTTCACTTGGGAGTACATGTTCAGAACATATCTGGGTTAAACATTCCTAAGACAGCACCTGGTGAGATTGTTTAGTTGTTGAAGTGCATCTAAGTATGAGGCTGCCTTGAGAGCTGACACCACAGAAGCAAGCAGGACACCTTTAACTTCTGGGAACTAGCCAGTTGTAGTTCCTTTCTATGATGATACCTCGCCAATGGTAAGAAATTTCTGAGCTTGTAATAAAAGTGTGGAAGGCAGGACAATTGAAACAAAGACAAACAAGAAAAATGAGAGAAAGCTGTCATTTTTAATGTAATTTTCTGGTGGGTTCTTAGTTTATTTTTGAATGATCCTATAGTAAATATGCTTGGATTTTAGAACAAATCTCTCAGAAGTCATCATAGGACAACTAATAACTAGTAGGTGATCTTCCTGAGATGGCCTCATCTTAGATTAAAATCTACAATGAAGCTCTGATAGACAAGGCCGGTGAGAAAATCATTTTAGAAAATTCTCTTGTTATTAATATAATTTTACTGTTATTATTATGTATATAACAAGCACTAGGTATTAGCCCCCCTCTGCAGAAAGACAGAGATGTAATGTTTTGTAGTAATGCTACATAGACAAATAGATGACTTCTTAATTATTAATGCTAGTCTTATCAGAATTTCTAAAATTATATCAGTATTTATTAAGCTCTTTTATAGTAGGACTGCTATTAAGACTTTTTTTCTGATAGTCAAAACTGTAACTCTGCTCCCATTGTGTTACCAGTTAATTACTTCTAGATAGTAACCAGACATTCTACTACTCAGAGTATTCCAAGAAGTTAACCAAAGGTTATAAAAAGGAACTAATGATTTATTATAGGTGATAAGACAGAAGATAAAATACTGACTGGGTATGTCTATACAAAACTTTAGTAATAACTTACTTATGGTTTTCAACTCTCAATGAACCTGTGGTGCTATGACAGGTAATGACCATTTAGCCAGATAAATACTCCTAACAGATATGTATGTAAGCCTTCTCTGTTGTAAACTTCTTATTCGATTTATTATTTGATTTTATGTAAACTTGTTATAAACTTTTTACCATGTGATCATGTATTCTGAAAGACATGTATTGCTAAAGACAACGAGAAGAGTCAGAACTGAGCTGAGGAGAACTTTTTAGGCAGAACATTTTTTTAGATAAATCTGAACAGAACTTTTTAGAACAGAACTGAAAATAATTTTTTTTTAAAAAAAATCAGGATACAAGAGAACTTTTTAGACAGAACTGAGCTCAAGAACTTAGAAGTAAAGGCACAGCTGTTGGGGGCCGACTTTTAGCAGAAAGCGGCTATCAGCTTTGCAGCCATCTTGAGCCATATACCCTGACATGAGACTTGGATTACAATAGCCTACAACAGCTGAGCACACTCTGATAATCTTGATTTAGATACCTTGAGATTAAAGGTGTGTGAGATTAAAGGTGTGTGACTTAAGAGTGACCTAGAGATCAGAGTTAGAGACAAGACCTAAGGGCATGATTATAGGTGTGACTTAGAGGCGTGGCTTAGAAGTGAGACATATAAAAGGCAGAGACAGAACAGAACTGAGAATCAGACACAGCAGAGAGAAGACAGAGAAGCAGGCACTTGGGAGAGAACTTGGAAGAAGTAACTTGGAATTTGGAGGCACTAGAAACTAGGAACTAGGAACTAGGAACTCAAGACTTGGGACTTGGACTAAGAAGAGAGACTGAAGAATAAAAGGGACTGAAACGCACTCTGTCTGGTCTCCATTCTTCGAGTCCTCACTCTCTCTCTCTCTTGCTGAACCCCGACCCGCGGACCGGAGCGGCAGCTTGGACTGGGATACAGTGGCCGCCAAACGCGGGGCAGCCCGGGCCTCAACATTTTGCTCGGGCCGCAACATTTTTTGGTGCCTGAACGTGGGGCTAGTGCAGCTCCCAACACATAGCATTGGGAGAAAAGCTATTGAGAGTAAGAGCAATATTGTGAGCAGGAAGAGAGAGCAAGATTAGGAGAATGCAGAGTGGAATAGCTTAGAAACTATAGGTAACATAAAAAACTAAGAGAGCAATATGCAGAATGCAGAGGGAAAGAGGAAAAAAGAAAAAGTTGCAGAGAGCAGAAAAAACAGACAGACTTTTTACCATAGGACAGAACAGGTCTTTACTTAATAACAAGGCAAGCTTAAGTTAACTAAAAGGAACAAAGCTTTCTTTTTACAAACTTGAGTTTAAATCATTCAGCATTAAAAGGGAGAAGTTTTTTTCTTTTCTATGCAATAAAGACTTGAGCTCATTTTTCATCCAGAAAGAGTGAGTTCTTTCTGCACTGGTGCTTGTTCTTTTGCTCCAAATGCATGTGTGTGTGTGTGTGTGTATAATTGTGAGTATGTATTCAAGATAAGCCCAACTGATTTGAATGGAAATGTATAAATATGCATACATAAATTTGTATATAAATTTACATGAGTTTATGCATATATGCCTATGTGCAAGTTTTTCCTTCTGTGAGCGTTATTTTCCTCTCCCTGTTCAATCAAAGTTTATGTTCAATAAAACTTGTTCAATAAACTTGTTCAATCAAACTTCCCCCTAGCCTGACTAGCAAGAAACATCTGGACAAAAGGGAAAAGGCTCTAGGAATTAATCCTTTACTTACTCTCCTGCTGGTTTAGGATGAGATGCTAAATGCCAAAGACTACAAAGAAAGGAGTGTACATTTTTCTCTTACCCCTTATAGGATCTTTCCACTTCCCCCACCCTTTTTAAGAGAGCTTTCACAAGTTAGCTTTTACAACTAAAAAATAAATGATAATTCACTTCAAACTTTCCCTTTTTCTTCCTGTGATTTCTACTATCAGGCAGAAAGTTAGAGACTCACAGTTACTACTGAGAAAGAACAAAAGCTACAGTACTTAGTCCCTCCCACCCCCAGTTAGGCTAGAGGTGTCAATTGCCTAATCCAGCAGTTTTTAACCTGAAGAATTAGCAACAAAGTTTTTTTTTAGGACTTTTTAAGAGTTATTATCAGTACTTCAATACAGTTAGAGAGCTAGAATGTTCTGAGACCATCAGTCTTTAAAGCAAAACCAGAGTCAAACTCTGTGTCCTGTTTCAACATAGTCCAGGCCAAGAGGCTCCCGACATAAATTCTTTGTAATATTCTATCACATAGCTGTACCTAAGGTAATGTATCCATTCTTCGGTTAAGGGTATATGGTTCCAGTTTGGCTAATTATTAGGCTGGTTCTATCAATATTCATGCATAGTCTTTTGTGAGAGTAGAAGTTTTCACTCCTTTCATCCTCCAGGGAGGCAAATAGTGGGGTTTTAATAACCTGATATTAAAAAGAAAAACACTCAAGTAGTTTCTATATCAGACCATTTTGCATTCCCAGCAGCAATTATAAAAGTTCTCTTTGTTAAAATTTCTGTTCTTGTTTATATTTAAGTCTTTAAAATATATCAGTAATTTTAGTACATATAAAATGGTGTGTAATAGTGAACTAATTTGCATTTTGCTAATATCTAATGATGTTTAATATTTTCTAACACTTATGTTTGCTTATACATGCTCTTGGCAATTATTCTTGAAGTCTTTAATTATGAATTTCTTAAAATTAATTTTGTAATCATTTTAAATCATTTGTAATAGGTATTAGTTCCTTTGTGACCATCTCATGTACATATATATATATACATACATACATACATACATACATCTCATATATGGGCTGAGAAAGAAATTAGGGAAGCAACACCCTTCACAATAGTCACAAGTAATAAAAAATTGGAGTAAATCTACCCAAAAGAGAAAAAGATCTATGTGACAAGAACTTCAAATCTCTGAAGAAAGAAATAGAAAAGGACCTCAAAAAAAAAAAAAAAAAAAAAAAAAAAAAGGAGAGATCTTCCAGGCTAACAGATTGGTAGAATTAACATAGTAAAAATGGCCATCCTACCAAAAGCAATCTACAGACTCAACACAATCCCTATCAAAATTTCAACATAATTTTTCAAAGCCATGGAAAGACAAATTCTCAAATTCATCTGGAAAAACAGAAAACCTAAAATAGTGAAAATAATTCTTAACAATAAAAGAACTTCTAGGGAAATCACCATCCCTGGCCTTAAGCTATACTACAAAGAAATAGTCTCAAAAATTGCATGGTATTGGGACAGAGACAGACAGGTTGATCTATGGATCAGAATTGAAGACCCAGAAATAAAACCACACACTAGGTCTTTGACAAAGAAGCCAAAAAATATACCACAGAAAATAATGACACAACTGTCAAAGAAAATACATCCAGAAAATTCAGGACACAATGAGAAGAACAAACCTAAGGTTTATAGGCATAGAAGAAAGCAAAGAGTCTCAACTTACAGGGCCAGTAAATATCTTCAACAAAATTATAGAATAAAACATCCCTAACCTAAAGAAAGAGATACCTATGAACATAAAAGAAGCCTACAAAACTGCAAATAGACTAGATCAGAAAAAATTTCTCCCATCACATAATAATCAAAACTTCAAATGCACAAAACAAAGAAAGACTATTAAAATCAGTAAGAAAAAAAGGTCAAGTAATGTATAAAGGCAGACCTATAAGAATTACATCAGACTTCTCACCAGAGACTATAAAAGCCAGAAGATCCTTGACAGAGGTCATGCAGACCTGAAGAGAACACAAATGCCACCCCAGGCTACTATACCCAGCAAAACTCTCAATTACTATAGAGGGAGAAACCAAGATATTCGATGACAAAACCAAATTTACACAATATCTTTATCTAGCCCTACAAAGGATAATAGAGGGAAACCACCAACACAAGGTGGGAAACCTTACCCTAGAAAAAGCAAGAAAGTAATCTACTTCCAACAAACCCAAAAGGAGATAGTCACACAAACATAACTCCATTTCTAATAACAAAAATAATAGGAAGCAACAATCACTTTCCTTAATATCTATTAAAATAAATGCACCCAATTCCCCAATAAAAAGACATAGACTAAGACTGGGTACATAAACAGGACTCAACATTTTGCTGCATACAAAAAACACACCTCAAACACAGACACTACCTCAGAAAAAAAGGCTGAAAAACAATTTTCCAAGCAAATGGTCCCAAGAAACAAGCTGGAGTAGGTATTCTAATATTGAATAAAATCACCTTTCAACCAGAAGTTTCCAAGAAAGATAAAAATGGACACTTCATGCTGATCAAAGAAAAAAATTAACCAAGATAAAATCTCAATTCTGAACATCTGTGTACCAAATGCAAGGGCACCCACATTCATAAAAGAAACTTTACTAAAGCTCAAAGCATACATTGCACCTCACTCAGTTATAGTGGGAGACTTCAACACCCCATTCTCATCAATGGAGAGATCATGAAAACAGAAATTAAACAGAAACACAGTGAAACTAAGAGAAGTTATAAACAAAATGGAGTTAGCAGATATTTATAGAACATTTCATCCAAAACCAAAAAAATTATACCTTTTTCTCAGTACTTCATGGTACCTTCTCCAAAACTCACCATATAATTGGTAACAAAACAGGCCTCAACAGATACAAAGAAATTGAAATGCATGGGATATGCATCTTTATAAGATCACCATAAACAAAGGCTGGTGTTTAACAACTGTAAAATCAATGGAAAGCCCACATACACATGGAAACTGAATAATGCTCTACTCAATGATAACTTGGTCAGGGAAGAAATAAAGAAAGAAATTAAAGACTTTTTAGAATTTAATGAAAATGAAGATGCATCATACCAAAACTTGTGAGACACAATGAAAGCAGTGCTAAGAGAAAAACTCATAGCTGTAAGTGCCTACAAAAAGAAACTGGAGAGAGCACACACTAGCAGCTTGACAGCACACCTGAAAGACCTAGAACAAAAAGAAGCAAATGCACCAAAAAGGAGTAGACAGTTGGAAATAATCAAACTCAGGGCTCAAATCAAGTAAGTAGAAACAAAAAGAACAATACAAAGAATCAACAAAACCAAGAGATGTTTTTTTTTTTTTTTGAGAAAATTAACAAGATAGATTAATTCTTAGCCAGACTAAACAAAGGGCACAGGGACACTATCCAAATTAATAAAAACAGAACTGAAAAAAGAGACATAACAATAGAGACTGAGACATTCAAAATATCATCAGATCCTCCTTTTAAAAAAGCCTATACTCAACAAAACTTGAAAATCTGGACAAAATTGACAATTTCCTAAACAGATACCAGACACTAAAGTTAAATCAAAATCAGATAAACCACCTAAAAAGTCCTATAACCCATAAAGAAATAGCACCAGGCATTAAAAGTCTCCCTACCACAAATCCCAGGGCCAGATGGTTCTAGTGCAGAATTTTATCAGACCTTCCAAGAAGAACTAATACCAATTATCTTCAAATTATTCCACAAAATAGAAAAAGAAGGAACACTACCCAATTTGTTCTATGAAGCCACTATTATACTCATACCTAAACCATACAAAGACCCAACAAAGAAAGAGAGTTTCAGACCAATCTCCCTTATGTATATCGATGCAAAAATACTCAGTAAAATTCTGACAAACCGAATCCAAGAACACATGAAAACAATCACCCACAATGATCAAGTAGACTTTAATCCCAGAAGTGCAAGTATGGTTCAATATATAGAAATCTAGCAATGTAATCCACTATATAAACAAACTCAAAGGAAAAAAAAAAACCATATGATTATCTCATCAGATGCAGAGAAAGCATTTGACAAAAGTCAACACCCCTTCATGGTAAAAATCCTAGAAAGATAAGGAATCAAGCTCATACCTAGACATAATAAAAGCAATATACAGCAAAACAGTAGCCAACATCAAAATGGAGAGAAATTTCAAGCAATCTCACTAAAATCAGGGACTAAACAAGGCTGCCCACTCTCTCCCTACCTATTCAATATAGTACTCAAAGTCTAGCCAGAGCAATTAGACAACAAAAGAAGATCAAAGGGATACAAATTGGAATGAAAATGTCAAATTATCACTATTTGCAGGTGATATGATAGTAATCTTAAGTGACCCCAAAACTTCCACCGGAGAATTCCTAAACCTGATAAACAACTTCAGCAAAGTGTCTGTATATAAAATTAACTCAAACAAATCAGTAGCCTTTCTCTACTTAAAGGATAAGCAGGCTGAGAAAGAAATTAGGAAAATGACACACTTCACAATAGTCACAAATAATATAAAACGCCTTGTTGTGAATCTAACCAAGCAAGTGAAAGATGTGTATGACAAGAACTTCAAGTCCCTGAAGAAATAAAGAAAAAAAAATCTCAGAAGATGGAAAGATCTCCCATGCTCATGGATTGACAGGATTAAATAGTAAAAATGAACATGTTGAGAGCAATCTACAGATTCAACGCGATCCCCATCAAAATTCCAACTCGGTTCTTCACACAGAGAGAATGAGCAATTCTCAAATAAATTTGGAATAACAAAACACCTGGTATAGCGAAAACTATTCTCAACAATAACAGAATTTTGGGGAGAATCACCATCCTTGACCTCAAGCTGTTCTACAGAGCATTAGTGATAACAACTGCTTGGTATTGGTACAAAGATAGGCAAGAAGATCAATGGAATAGAATTGAAGACCCAGAAATGAACCCACACACCTATGGTCACTTGCTCTTTGACAAAGAATCTAAAACCATTCATTGGAAAAAAGACAGCACTTTCAACAAATGGTGCTTTGTTCAACTGGAGGTCAGCATGTAGGAACATGCAAATTGATCTATTCTCATCTTTTTGTGCAAACCTCAAGTCCATGTGGATCAACAACCTCTATATAAAACTAGACACACTGAAACTAATAGAAGAGAAAGTGGGGAAGAGCCTTGAACACATGGACACATGGGAAAATTTCCTGAACAGGACACCAATAGCTTATACTCTAAGATCAAGAGCTGACAAATGGGATTTCATAAAATTGCAAAGCATTGTAAGGCAAAATACACTGTCAATAGGACAAAATGGCTACCAACAGATTCAGGAAAAAATCTTTACAAATCCTACATCTGATAGAGGGCTAATATCCAAAATTTACAAAGAACTCAAAAAATTAGACTGCAGACAATCAAATAACCCTATTAAAAATGTGGTACAGAACTCAACAAAGAATTTTCAACTGAGGAAACTTGAATGGCCAAGAAGCACATACGTAATGTTCAACATTTTTAGTCATCAGGGAAAAGCAAATCAAAACAACCCTGAGATTCCAGGTCACACCAGTCAGAATGGTTTAAAAACATTAAAAACTCAGGCGATATCAGATGCTGGTGAGGATGTGAAGAAAGAGGAACACTTCTCCATTGTTGGTGGGATGGCAAGTTGTTAAAACCACTCTACTCTGGAAATAAATCTTGTGATTCCTCAGAACATTGGTCATAGTATTACCTGTGGATCCAGAGATACCACTCCTTGGCATATACCCAAAAGATGCTTCAACATATAATAAGGACACAGGGTCCACTATCTTCATAGCAGCTTTATTTATAATAACCAGAAGCTGGGAAGGACCCAGATGTCCTTCAACAGAGGAATGGATACAGAAAATGTGGTACATTTACACAATGGAGTACTACTCAGCTATTAAAAACAATGAATTCATGAAATTTATGGGCAAATAGATGGAACTAGAAAATATCATCTTGAGTGAGGTAACCCAATCCCAAATGAACACACATCGTATGCATTGTTTGATAAGTGAATATTAGCCCAAAATTTCAGAATACCCAAGACATAACTCAGAGATCACATGAAACCTAAGAAAACATAATTACCACAGTTTGGGTGCTTTGGTCCTTAGAAGGAGTAACAAAATAATCACAGGAGCAAATACAACATCATGTGTGGGGCAGAAACTGGAGGAGAGTCTGTCCAAAAACTGCTCCACATGGGGATTAATTCCAGGTGCAGTCTCCATATGCAAACACTGTTGTGGATGTCCAGAAGTGCATGCTGACAGGAGCCTGATATACCTGTTTCTTGAGAGGCATTGCCAGAGCCTGACATATACAGAGGTGGATGTTCACAGCTAACTATCAAACTAATCACAGGGTCCTCAGTGTAGGAATTAGAGAGAAGATTGAAGGAGTTGAAGGGGCTTATGGCCCTATGGGGAGATCAACAATACCAACCAAACAGAGCTCCCTGGGTCTAAACAGCTAGCCTGGGAACATACATGGAGGGACCCATGTCTCCAGCTGTATATGTAGAGGAGGATGGACTAGTAGGGCATCAGTGGGAATATAGAGCCCTGGTCCCTTGAAGGCTGGATGCCCCAGTGAGGGGGCATTCAATGGTGGGGAGGTGGGAGTGTGTTGGTGTGATAAGCGTATTCTGGGAAGGGAAATGGGGAAAGGAGGTAACATCTGAAACATAGATAAGTAAAATAACCAATAATAATAATAAAGAAAAAAGAAATACAAACAATAAAAACCAGATAATGGAATTGGCTATCACAGTCGAACATTTAAGACTTCAGCAGCAATATTTAATTACCCATATTACTGGGATTCCTTATAATCGTCAAGGACAAGAGACTGTGTAAGGGGCCCATGGATCTTTAAAATAAAATCTTCATAAAATAAATAAGATATATCTCCATACACACCCCTAATATAGTTGCTAAAACGTAAAAGTTAAAAACATTTAAAAATGAATGTTTTGGAATGATTTATAAAGCCTGACTCAAAAAGCATACGCTGAACTGATTTGTAATAAGTAAAGTAATTGTATTGACAATATATTAACAACAGACAGAATGCTTGCAAATTAAGAAGCATGTTCCAGGTCACTCAACTAGTAAATTCTAAGTATTAAAATTCTAAGTATTAAAAGTATTATTTTAAAGTATCATTGACCTAGTCTTCCAAAAGCATAAAAGGGAATTTCTTATTTCTCCTTATTCTATAAAGCAGTCTCACTCTGAAATCAACCCAGAACAATATGCCTTAAGAACACTATGGATCATTATTGTGTAAATTCTTATAAACTGGGGTGTAAAAATTTCTCTAGAAAGTTGAAGCCATCAATGTATAAAATCCATACAATGAGCAGGTATTATGTATTCTAGAAGTGAAATTCTGCTTAACATCTAAAAACTCAATCACTGCATTATTTCATTGTTATGTTTATAGATGCAGATAATGTTATTTGCCACAATCCTCTACTACTACTTCATGATTAAAAAACAAGGAGTAAAGTGGGGTCATCTCAATGAACAATAGTTGTCTCTCTCTTAAGTCTTCATTTGCTTCCTACTTTCTACAATTTTATGTTTTGAGTAATTATTTTAGAAATGAGAATGACCTCCTTTTGCCTTTGATTTAAAGAAGTCCTAATCGCACTTACTGAAAAGGTTCACAGGCTTTACTTTAGGTCTTACGTGGGCAGCACCTGATATCAGTCATTCCTGCTCTGCAAACACTTTTAACAGACCAGGGGAGAAATTTAATAGCCATTTAGTTTTTACTACTCCATTTGTTCCTTGTTTGGATTTTGGCCACATTTAGAACAAATAATTTAAGATGTATTGGCATGAAGCTCACCATTTCAACCCATTTGGTTGAGTGAAATAGAGAGCACACCAAGCCTTAATCTATAACTGGATCTTATTCATATCTTTTTCAATGATAAGAAATGTGATTGACATATATTATACAGTAATAAAATTAATTTACTTCCTTAAATGGCCAATATATTTTCATTAATTATATAATATAAGGTAATTTTATCAACAACTTAGTTACTCTCTTATAACATTAATTAAGATTCTGCACAGAGCCTTACAAATCTAAGACAGAAATGCATTGCTTTTGATAATGTATATTCCATGACAGGTAAGGAAGGCATTCTTGTCAGAATGACCTAAGACTCAGTCTTGTTAACAAAATAAAAAATGGGGGGAGGTGGAGAGCCTTTGGGGCTGCTTGGCAAGAAGCTGACATGCATCAAGGATAAGAAAATGGGCTGCTTGGCAGGAATATGACATTGGCCAAGGACAAGGAATTAGGCTTCAAACAGGAATCTGACATTATGCTAGAACAAAGAAGTAATCTCAGGCAGGAATCTAAATATTAGGCTACAACAAAGAAGTAATCTCAGGCAGGAATCTAAATTTTAGGCTAGAACAAGAAAGTAGGCTTCAGACATGAAAATGACCTTGGGCTAGGACAGGGAAGTAGGCTCAGATACTTTGGTTATCCTGATAAGCCTTTAGAAACAGTGATTATGGGAATGTTCACATAACTGGGTTTAATGCCTTGCTTTTTCTTTGACTATTTGTGTTTATTTTATTGCTTGTTCCTTGACTATTTGCATCTATTGTATTGCTAGACCCTCAACCTAGAACTGACCTTAATACTTGCATGTAATCAAAATGGTATAAAAGCATAAAGGAGGAGGGGGGATGGGATGGGGGTTCCAGGAAGGGGAAATGGAAAAAGAGACATCTGTATTGTAAATTAATAAAATATCCAATAAAAAGTCGTTTTTTTGTCTAGAACCATTTTTTCTTTTGCACACCAAAAAAATTAAATGGCCAATATATTTTCATTAATTAATTGTAAGATAATTTTAGCAGCAACTTAGTTAACCTCTCATAAAAATAATTAATTTTTGAAGTGAACAAATTCTTATCTTTTTGGATAAATGCTATTACTTCACAAAAGACCATAAATTCATTCATTTAAAAACTAGGGCTAAGGATTACAGCAACGTAAAACAAAGAGCATGTTTTCCGTGCTTGAAAACTTTAAAAAATTCATTTTTTGTGTGTCTCAGTTGCTGCTTATCTACTGACTGAATCATCAATACTAAAACTGTTATCTGAAATATTATATATTCCTTAAATCATAAATTAAATTCCCCTTGTGATATTCTGGATTGCTGAAGATATTGAAATATTTCAGTGTAGGGATTCCCATAAAATTATTAACGATTTAATGTTAAATACTATATATTTGTTATGGTTAATTACATTTGTTAAAATAATTAATAGATGGCCATTTCAGAGGTAGATTTTCAGACAGATGTATATTTAAATTATACATTCGGGGAAAAGCATTATCACACTACTGAGATCCTTATTTAATTATGCCTAAAGCTCTTTTATCACTTTGTGATTATTTCTAGGTAACTTGAAACTACTGACACCTCCGTCAATCATCTTACTCTAATATGGAGGCAAACTAATTATTTTACCACATTTATAAAAGATGAAGACCTTAAATTTATATTTTTAACAAAAACAAAACCAGAACAGAAATTATTTAATGTAGGGCAAGTAGAACTTAGTCACCAGACCCCCCCCAAAACAAACAAACAAACAAACAAACAAACAAACAAATCCAACCAACCAAACTGGTAAGGTCGAGCAGATTAAGACAGATTAAAAAACTATGACAATTCGCATAATTGAGAACTGTAGGCATTTGAATCTGCCCCTGGCCAGATTCCTGTCCTGGAGCAGGTGACCACAACATCCAACGAAGAGGACCATGATAACTGGCCGCATAGCACAGATCCCAGAGCTTTCTATGCTAACGAGTTATCTAGATGGGCTGGCCCCAAGGGTTTAACCAATAAGTTTTCCTTCCTGCAAAATGTATTTAACCTCTGGTCCACCTTGAGTAAGTTGTATGCACACTTTTCACCACGAATAAACAGTTTGGACAAACAAGGATTCAAGGATTGGCTTTTTTTTTTTTCTTCATCAAGAATCACCATTGGGCTGATTCTTCCTACCTTATATAGCCTTACCAACTAACAGTCCTGCAGAAGGCCCCACACGTTTGGTTTCCTCGGAGTTAGATAAAGTGAGCCATTGCTCACCCAGAGAAACACAAGCTGGAACCTCTACCTGTCTCCCCCAAATGGGTGTTGGGGTGCTGTTTGCAAGCACCCAGATGGTGGAAAGGAAGGAGCATAGCCTAGAGGTTTTCTCTTCTCTTCTCTTCTCTTCTCTTCTCTTCTCTTCTCTTCTCTTCTCTTCTCTTCTCTTCTCTTCTCTTCTCTTCTCTTCTCTTCTCCTCTTCTCTTCTTTTCTTTTTTTTTTCCTGGGCAGCATTCACACACCCCAGCTCCAAGGCGGAACGTAGAACCATAGCTTAATCCATAATCCCGTTTGAGACATGGAATACTCCACTCTGCTGTGTAACCTCCATTGTTGCCTCCCCTCAGCATCTTTGCGCTATTCTATCATTGGAAGCCCTAACTGTGAGAATGCAGACCACTGGGAAATCTTCAAGCATGACAGAATGAGCACGATAAGGCAGTAGAATGCAGCTTGTGCTTGTTCTCAAACTACATATATATATTTTTTTTAATCAGTACCACGGACAATTTTTATAAGCATTGAAAATTAGCAGGAAAAAAAAGCACCTAATCTGTTAATTCAGTCACAGACAGAACCTGATCCAGGCAGCAGACAAAAACTGCAGGTGACGATTTCAAACATCATTATTCCTTAGACCTCCTTTAGCAATAGAGGAGTAATGACAAGTATATTAGTATATTACATCATACTCAAAACACTCCCATGCCTATCTCAATATATTCAGCAATGCCAAGGAGATTGAGGGATACAGTAGACATTGCTTGCTATAAGCCATATTTACTGTACTCTATCTATAAATCTTCCACTTTTATCATTTACTCCAGTCTTACACATCCTAACCATTCTTCAAGGGACTGCATTCTCCACAGCATATGCTCTTGTGAGCCTTGCCTTTAGGGGCTATAGAGAAAGGGCAGCTATAGGGAAAGCAGCTTCCTAGGGCTCTTCTTGAGGATCATCAATAAATTTTGTCCTTATATCTGTGAGAAAATTCATTAGTCTTGTATTTTTTTAAATTGCTGGGGACCATATGAGGTTTTGTTAATTTCAGTCAAGGAATTCTTGAGTGACCTACTTGGCGAGTTTTATATATTAATGATTTCTTTATGTTCTCTTCTGTACTTAGCCACTTGGTAAACTATTAAAAATATTTAGACCCACACAGTCCATAGAGCAAGTACTGCCTACACAGGGTGTGAGAAATTGAAATGTGGTTATGTAGATGTGTCATAAGTATAAAATACACATACAGTTTCAAAGTTGTAATTTAAAAGATGTACACTTGTATGCCTGTTAACATATTTAAATGATATATCTATATATTTAATTACACATAATATTAAAGTAATTTTGCCTACTTTGTAAAAACTTTGTTACATACCTATCAAAAGCTACACATTCAGCTAACAGTATACATAATTTTTTATAATAGTAATTTTCAATGATTTGGTTTTTTTTTAAAGAAACTGGAAACATGGAAACAAACATTTTATTATTTCATTGAATTCTCAAAACTTTTAAAACTTTGTTTACAGCAGGCTTATGCATGCTTAGAATGCTCAGAAAACTCGCCATGTTTATTATATTCAATTGAACAGGGAGGCAGGGTTATAGCACATATATACACAAGAAATCAGAGCTATTAGATTAGCTGAACAGGAGGCAGGCTTCACTAACTTCAGTAGGAGCAATCTCTATAGGGGAGTATTCCTCAGGCCATAAACTTTCCAGGGTGGGAAGACAACTATGATGGAATTTTTACTCACACATTGTCAACACTCAGGCGACTGACATTCAGTCATTCAGGACCTTACTAGCTCCAAGCAGATGAGTGCGTAGCCAAATGGGTTATTGGAATGCAGGACTGAACTGGAAAGGTGGTTGGCTGTCTCCATCTCAGCTGCCCCTGAGGAGAGTAGCCTCTTCCACCACTTGTGTTCACTACCACGATGTTCTACCTCACCTCAGGCCTGAAGTGATGAAGCTGCTGACCACAGACTGAAATATATTTTTTCTTTAAATGATGTTTCTTACATATATACCACAGCCACATACATGTACCAGAAAGAATTTGTTGCCAATACAAACAGTACTTACTTGGTAGTTTTCCAGGTTTTTCTGCTAAAAATAGAATACACATTTTTTTTACTAATATAATAAATCAAGGAATTTGTAGCATGTAACAATAGACCATATTAACGTGTCTAATATCTTTAGGGCCTTTTCTACTAATAAAAGTTAATAAACAGATACATCTCCCCATTGCCAACAAATGTGTTTTTTCAATAACTCAGTCTCTATAGAAGTCTTTATAGAAGAAAATATAAATGCTATAAAAAAAGACATTCTTCATCGTAGGCAACAAATAACTTAAGTTTTTAAGCACTCTTACTAAAATCAAATGGATCTTTAAAAAACTATTTTGATTCAATGTAATTATAGATAACTTGAACAAAATTACTTTTCATGATGTAGTTTATGTATGTACTTTACAGTTTATAAACTACATACAATATATTGAGAATCATTTTCCATTCAAAGGTGAATTTTAAAAAAGTAAATGCCAAATGTATTAAAAACTAATGACTCTGTAAATGCATAACACAAACTGGATTTTTTCTTTTCAACAAGTGATAACTAGTTGAAGTAGAACACCTCATTAACTGTATTTAACATAAAAAGCACTGTAAGATGATTATTCAAAATGCCAGGAGATAGGCTAGTTTTGTAGAAAAGGAGATGAAGCGTATCTCTTGTGTACCACCATTTATTAAATTTAAATGTTTGGGCTTCAAATAACAATTTTTAACAGAATCTGCATTACAGTGATATACTTTGAGATCTGTAGAGTTTATACTGAAGAATTAAGAACTACAATTTACAAAAGACCACCTTTTAATGAAAAAATTTTAATTTGAGTTAAGAGAATTTTGTTTTGAGGATTGTTGTAACAAATGCCTTCAACAGAAAAAAAAATCACAAAATTAAGTAACTTAAAATTCTTCACTAATTAATTCTTTTACTTTAAAAATGCTGGAATGATAAAGAATTCAGAGCCTATATGAAATCCAAGTGGAAAGCAAGATAAAATGAACTATCATTGTATTTTCTCAACTCACTGTGACTTGGAGCTATGCTTTGGGAATTAATAATTCCCCTATACTGAATGCTATGGTACTGTCTTGGATATTAATAAGTACACTGCAATATAATGCATCTAGGTACAGCCTAGCTTTTGAGTATAGATGTTATAATAAGCAACACCGAGAATCTGTGGCAAAGAGGGCTTGCTTTCTTCTCAATAAGGATTTATATGTGTATTACACAGGAAAATAATTGGATTTGGTTTTTTTTCTCCATCATTTTAGTTGAGCTGGTCTAAAATTATGTCACCCCTACTACTTAATTATTTAATAAAGTTTATTCATAATTTTGTGATATCACTCAAATACATAACTTCATTTTAAAGGCAATAATCTTCCATTTGCATGCTGGCATTTGCAGTCCATTGCTAGGTTAAATTGGTTCTAAAAGTCATTTTATAAATAATATACTTGCATGATGCTAATTTTCTTTACTCACAAATAAAATAAATCTCAGTTGAAATTGTTTTAAATTATTTTAGGTATATAAGTCTAGACATTAGTCATGCAGCTAATTTTTTTGTAATAGGGAATTATATTCTTCTGGCATGAATAAAAATATTTCACTGAATACAATCACTAATAAATTGCTTCATATTTTATAATATTTTCTTGAAGCATTATCTTTCTACTAGCTATTTTTGTCTGCATCTCTCTCTAGTGTATTAGCAGAAAAAATATTTACAAAACCTTTCTTTAAAAAATATTAATGTTAATAGTGATAGTGTTGAGTACCATATGAATTCCCATAGCAACAGAGAATATGAATATTCATAAAGTTCAAGTTTACCTTTCGTCACATTGTGCACCTGAAGATTTTCTTGTCTTGCTGGAACTGTTTGTTAAAAACATATCTTAAAATATAAAACTTTAAAATAACTTTGCATTAAATGATTGCCTCAATTTAAATATAAAATGAAATAATTACAATGTTATAACTAGTTTCTTAAAGTTATTTTCAATTTAATTTTATATTGCATTAATAACTAGAAAACATAAATGCTAACAAAAGGGTTGCTTTATTATTATAAGTAATTAAAGTGATTTGGAGGATTACAAAGCATGGACTACAGGTCACACTGATCACTCAAAATTGAATGAACTAGCCTGTCATTGTTATTATTATTATGATGATGATTATTGTTACTATTGTTGTTGTTGTTTGTGGTGGTGGTGGTGGTGGTAGTCATGCTTTCTTTCTGGTCTAGTATATATGTCTTACATAATTAAGGCTTCTGTAAGTTTTCCAAATTATTACAAAAAAACCCAGCCCTAAATGTATGATAGTAAATAACTTACTATTGTAAACTTAATTTTAAAAAGAAAGAAAGAAGCACTATCATATAGTTTTCAGATTGTCCACCAGTGGCAAAATAAATAAAGCTTAATTTCAACAGCCAATCTTTCATTTGTTAATTTCTTGACAATACCATCAGTACATAATCACCAGTGACTTGTTTCAAGGAAAACAGTCCCTTCAACATGCATATACTAAATGTTACTTAAAGATGTATGAATAAATAAATAAATAAATATGTATGACTCAAATAATTTGGGATTCAAAAGTTAGTAAAAAATGTATATCTTACACAAATGCCTCTTTTAATATATCTTAAGTTGGCAATTTACTCCGTGTCATCAATACCCATAATTCAATAGACATATGTGTAAAATTCATTTATCAGTAATTGTTACAGTTAGCTTCAGGTTATAAATTTCTATTTCCTTGATAATCTAATAGTAACCATGTAAAGCCTGTAATAGTTGAATGTTGAGCTAAAACTGATATATGCTATAATGTCAGCATCTATATTTTCATAAATTGTTTTTATTCTTTAGCTTATTTTTCATAACACATACATGTACATTTTTTGTACACTTACCTTTACTTTCTTTTTCAGATTTTTTGATTTTCTTCTTCCCTAGGAAGAAAAAAACAGCATTATGTAATGAGCATATGAGACATAATGTTCTCATTCACTCTTGGACACTGAAGCTGAAACTTGAACACATGTAAAGAGTTAAGTAATCATGGCTGAGTAATTTTGAGAAACACAGGAGCATTCTGTATATGATAAGTGTACTGCTTATATTAAGCTACCTGTATGTATAATGCCATTGTCTTTTTTCATATGTATTTTGAAAAACAAGAATATGATGTTAAGAGAAATTTAAATTAAAGCAGAAAAATCTAAATATTCATTGTCACTGTATAATTAGGATTTGATATTATCTAGTAGTTTCTCAAATGTGAATGAAACCACACATGGCATGGACAAATACACTGTGAAAGTAAATTAGTAAGTCAGGGTTGTGATTGACTGATGGTTTTCTTTAGTATATGTATAGAGAAGACAGAGAAATAATGAGGCCAGCTAAATATGGGAGGAAATGTGAAATATGTTTTTTACTCACTCTTACAGTGGATTTGAGAAGTCTTGTGTTTGACTGCCTTCGAGAACACTGAGGATTTAATATTTGGGCAATTTTATGCCTGATATTGCTACACAGTTAGAGAAAGACCCAGGTTAAAATTGTTTTCCACAATTCAGTATTTTTTCCAGAGATGAAATATTTACCTGAGTCTGTGACTTCTGGTGTTCCCTCTTTAGAAGAAAAAAATGTTAAAAAAGAAGAAAAAAGATAATATTTATTTTGGTACATCATTGAACTATATTTTCAGATAGTCTTATTAAATCACAATAGACAAAATGGTCAAAGTGACAATGAAATATTCTAATAATGGATGTTTATAAACTGTGATGAGGCATCTACTATGAAAATGGATTTATGTTATGAAGTAATGGAAAACATTCAATACCATACAGATAAACTACAAACCACATAAAATTACAATATAAACCATAAAACTCTGTTGTATTAATATTTAACTTGATCTCTTAGATGCATGAATTATTCATTAACTTTTATTAAATCACTATATCTAAGATTTTGTGCCATAGGCAATGAGTGAGGATTTATAAAAGGCAGTGAAAACTCTAGCAGCCACCGACTTAGCTCTTAGTGATATAAAATGACATTTACCTTTAGTTGGAACATTGCTTAATCAGTCTGTTTTTTTTTCTTCCTCAGTTAATTCTCAGACTAAGAATAGTCTCAGTGTTACTCAGTACATTTTCTTATCCTTAAAACTTACATCAGAAAACCAATATTTACTCAAAATAAATTTAAGCTACAAATCCTACCTCTTAAAACATTACTTTATAGAAAACATATATTTAGTAATCAATCTTCTACAAAATTCTGGGAGCTACCTTTATGCTTTTCAGGGAAATAAGAATTTTGTAATAATGACTAAAGTGAATAATGTTACATGAACTATATAATAGTTTTAAATGGCAAACATTTTATTTTAACTTGAAAGTTTGGCAATATTCTTTATATCTGTAGTGATAATATAAACTAAATATGACAACAATTTTCTCTAATGCAAGGACAATATTTAATATTTAAAGATGACACTTGATTTCTTCAGAGGAAGCCACAGCACAATTTTTAAAGAATGTCATAACACTGCTATGTAAGCAATCAGTACTTGTTATTTAAAATATTTAACGTGAGTTCCCTTTTTGCCTCCATCTCCTCTGGATTCTCTAAATCCTCACTGCAGAGCCAATGTTCCTCCTCACCCAGTCTATTTGTGTCAGTATCCAGTACCTGGAAGGAATTTCCACCTGGGAACTCAAAACTCATCAAAAGAGATAGGAAAAGACACTATAAACTTATCAAAGAAAATATCTTACAAGAGAATATTGCAGTTCTAAACATTTATGCACCAAATATAGGGTCATTCAAGTTCATAAACAAAACACTACTACAGCTAATATCACTTTGATCCTCACATGGTGATCATTGGTGGCTTCAATATGTGAGTCTTGCTAATAGCCAGGCATTCATTAAAACAATACAAAACAAAACAAAACAACCCCAAACTTACTAACTAACAAAAAACAAACAAACAAACAAACAAAAACTGAGCATAGAAAGGCTGGAGTTAAATGATGTCAAAACCCCCGAAAAATCTTTATGGAACTTTTTACCTGGACACAAAAGGATGTATTTTCTTCTCAGCAGTTCTCAACATGAAATTTTCCCTAAATTGACCACAAACTCAGACACAAAGCAAGCTTCAACAGATACAAGAAAATTTAAATAACATCTTGAATTCTATCTGACATCCATGGGTTACAGCTGGATGTCAACAACAACACAAACTCCATAAGGTTTATATACTCATGGAAACTGAGAAACTCACTACTGAATGTAAAATTGCTCAAGACAGAGATGTAAAACTTGTTATAGTTTATACATATGTACATATGTATAAATCATATGTATTTATATTATATGTAAATTATATATAAATTATGCATATATATGTATAATTCAATTGAGAATTGAATGAATGGGCATGAAAACACAACATACTCAACCTTATGGAGCATAATGAAGGTGGCCAAGATAAATCTTGTGCCAGAATAACCGAGATCAATAAAGCAAATAATAGCTCATGCTGGTGAAGATGTGGGTAAAAAAACCACTCATTTATTGCTGGCAGAAGTATGAATTTATACATCTACTATGGAAATCAGTGTGGCAGTTCATAAAGAAGCTGAGAACATATCTACACTGAAATGCAACTACACCCAAAAGACTACATTCTACTAGAGAGAAAATTGTTCATCCATGTTTATTGCTGCTTTATTCCTAATATCCAGAAATTGAAAACAGCCTATATGTCCATCAATGAATGAAGAAAATGTGGTATATTTACATAATAGAATATTACTAAGCTGTTAAAAATTGTGACATTTTCAAGTAAATGAATGGAGCTAGAAAAATTCTAAGTGATGTAATCTAGACCCCAAAAGACAAATATGGTATGTATTATTTTATATGTGGATATTAGCTGTTAAGTCTTGAATTAGGAGAGTACAGTCCACAAAACCACAGAGTGCACATATGGAGTATGGGATTGGGGTGAATGGTAGAAGCCCCCAAGAAAGGGAAACAAAATACATAGTTTGTACAGATGATGGCAGAGGGCATGGGACAGAATAATTAAATGGAGAAGAGGTAAGAGGAGAATAATAGATAAAATATAGGGATGAGCAGCTAAAACTAAGGACCATTTGAAGAGCTTCTGTAAATACAAGCTTCTTGAAAGATATACATATATAAGAAATCTAAACATAATTACCACATAATAAGTTAGACAAAGCTCGAACTCGACATTTCTTGCTACCATGTAGGTACTAGGAGTAAATCCTGAGTTTTCTGGAAGAATAGTCACTAATATTATTCTCTCCTGCTTAACAATTATTTGTGTTCTCCACTGGTATTCTTCCTTTAAAAAAATATGTTAGCTATGTAGGCATGGTGAAGGAAAATTTTAAGCATTAAGCATACAGTAGGCATACATTCTCAGGGGTTAAGAAATAAAACATACCAGTATCCCTCACAAATCAAAGTTTGTTAATCCATAATAAAATGACAGTCTTTCTATTAATAAGCCTATTTTTGAAATTTAATTTACCACTTATAAACATTGTAAAATCAAAAATCTCATAATAAAATGTTCTTTTTAAAAATTATTGCCTAGTAGAATGTGAATGGTGTGTGTGTGTGTGTGTGTGTCTAATTATGTGTACTTGGACAACATTGTGGGCTCAGTATTTTCTGTCCACCTTTAACTGGGTCCAGGGGATTCAACTCATGTCACAAGGCCTTATGCAACATGAACATTTGCTGTATGAGTCATCTCATTATCTCATATCTTAAAAGTTCTAAGTGATATACTTAAAGATGGTTAAAAAAAAAAAGAAAAGTAAAAATTTCTACTTATATTTAGCATGTTAAATCTATAATTTGCATATGCCCTTAAAGTTAAAATTAGAAAAATAAGTATATATTAAAATAAGCAATAGAGGAATATTTCATAAATTTTAAACTATTTTCCAACAGGTTCCTATAGAACAGGTGTAGAACTTGAGAATGTTGAAGTTTTTGGTTTTCTCTCCATCTGCAAAATTTCAGCCATTGTTCTTTCTGGAAATCCATTAATATCGACTAACAATTTGAATTCTCATGGACATAAATTGTCAGGAAGAATAGATATGTGGTAGATGAAAATCTTCACTTTGTAAGTACATTTTCTCCTCCAATACACCATGTATCCTGAAATTATTGACTAAAATATTATTCAGTTTTATATGTAAATTTTCTTTATTAAAAATGATATTTCATTATGATTTGGAGTATTTTATGATAATTGATTATATAGAGAAGAGAGGAGAAAATGTTCTTTCAGTTACCATCCTTTATATCACATCATCTGAGCCTTATAAAGTAGTTCATATCATGAAATTAAGTAAAATTATGAAATAATAAGCAAATTGTTACATACTTGAATGAATTTATTTTAAGAGGGCTGACTGAAAGAGAGATAATGACTGGACTGTAAAGAAAGATTAAATAATAATAATAATAATATAATTTCTGCTGAAGTTTATAGTCAGTCACATTTAACATGTGTAATTTTAAGTAATATTCAAAAGCCATATAAGGGGATTCTAATCCATGACAATGATAAATGTCAATAACTCTAACCATGCCAAACACCAAATATTATGGATAGAACCTGTACATCATCAAATCAAATACCGTTTGCTAGTATCTCTGTACTGTGTAACATGCTTTGGTAGTCTTCTTTTGATTGCCTCTGATACCATAGCTCTGCTATCAGGTAAGACAGACAATAGTACAAAACCCAAGACTTAACAGTACTCATAAACAAACAAAAAGTACCTACTTCATATTTTTATGGTCAGATTTGATAAACATGGTGAACAAAGACAGCATGTAAGCCAAAAAGACCAAGAATACCTGTCTTTATAGATGGGTGGGCTTTTTCTTGGTGTTCAGCTTTTTCTAGAGAAAAAAAATTCACAGGAGATATAAATAATCTTGGAGCAGGGAGCTTGTCAGAAGATGGTTTTCACTTGCACAAGATGCATGCTCCTAAAGCCATTTCTATACAACTTGTAACACAAAAGTGCATTGTCAAAGAACATATTAAAAACAGGGCTAGGATCATTCTCAGGGAACCTCAAAGATGTATTCTGTAGGAAGCTGAGAAACAGTGCCAGGTTGCTTGCTTTCTTCATAACCAACAGTTTAAGAACACAAGATGCCAAAAAGAATTTGAAGAGAAGCTACCTTCTTAGTGAAGGTTGCCATTTGGGAGAACAGAGCACCTGTCAATTTCTTACTCCCCCTCTGACCTTTCAGTTTTTAATTTTCCTTCCTTCCATTTCAGAAACCATTTAATTCAGAACACTGACTCTTGTCTTTTAAAAATATAATCTAGATGTGCCTTACTCCGGTGTAGACCGTATCTCATATCCTGCTTATTACTGTGCTTTTTTGTTTTATCTAGTCAGAAGCATCACAGCTAAGTCTCAACTGGATCAAAAACTTGTAAGCATAAGATACATTTCTAAGCCCTTTGAAAAATATCCAGAGTAATACTGTTTTGTTTTTATTTAAAAAAAAAACTTCCTTCATATAACTCAGAATTTCAGAATATCATGGTGGAAAATGTTGGAGGGAAGTGAGAATATTTGGAAACTAAACAAAACTAGAGCAGACCAGACATAAATTCTCACTTCAGAGTTAGCCTTGGGGGTTGGTAGTCTGTATCTGCATGTATCTGCCTTTACTTTCCTTCATTCTTGAATTTAGAGATTTTCTAGAATTACTGGTAATTTGTTCCAATATCACATTGAAGTTTATGGAAATGTGTAAGAAACTACATCACGTGAGGATAATTATAAACTAAATTTGATACCATTGTGAGAATAAAGTTTCATCAGTTAAATATACATAAATATTATGCTATGTGAGTACATACAAAGTAAAGTGTAGACATCAATATTCAAATGTAAGATATAGCAAGAACAACACTACAACAGTAAAAGAAAGTGACAATTATAAGACACATACATGCAAGCATATGCATCAATGAGTGTCAGGTCTCTTTACGTTCTAATTAGTCTCTATAAACCCATACCCTAGCTACTGAACCACCAACATGGCATCTTATATTCTCAGTTGTTGTGGATAGCCCTGATGCTTTCTATTTTGATGTTAATTCAGCTTCTCCAAGAGGGCTACCTGGGACTAGGAGTGAATCACATACTCAGGACTTCATGTAACCCTTCTAATTAATAAAGAAACCAATCTTTATTGGGAGAGTAGGCAGTACTTCCAGGTCAGAGAGAGGAAATCCACCAGGATTCGCCACCGGAGGATGTAGATTTAATATGGTTTACAAGATTAGGATTCTTGTTACACCCAGCGACTGAGTTACCCTTGATTCTGAACTAAGTTTGTGTGGTGCTTTCTTATACTCAGAGATTCAACTGAGTTTTAGAGAAAAAGATATGGTAGCAAAGCATGGGTTTGCAAGAAGTGCACTCCAAAGGGCCATGGGAATTTTAAAGCATGGGGTTGCCATGGTAGGGACCCGACAATGGGAACTTAGAGAGCTGGGTGCAGAGACTTCAAAGCTCTGAGTCACAGGGTCTCCAGAAGATGAGAACAGGCTGGCCATGCCTGCCAGTGCCTGGGCAGCTAACCCGCTAGGGCCTGCTGGCGTAGTGTGAATTGCATTTTTTAATATTTTCTGCACCACTCTGTGACATTTGTCTTTATGTCTTATCATTTAGCTTCTACTCAGTGGTTAGACATAGGTCATGACTTCACCTCAGTTTGTGTTCTACAAAAGCATCACCCTGAGAAGCAGACTCATAATTTTGACAGGGTACTAGACTTGTTTACTTTTGTGTAAATATGGTTAAATTCCTCCTGAGTTCCAACAACACCTTTAAAAGTATCCATCATTGCTAATTGTAGAAGGAAACGAATGATCTCCGAAGTTCTTAAGATCAACTCTGAAGGAAATTTCACTATTTTAGTAGATAAATGGCAAAACGCTTGTCAATTTGTGGTTTTCTAAATGTTGTAACATGCAACGGAGCTTAAAGCATAAAATTTAATAAGTATAGTCAACAACACAATGGCTTATTCAGTTTTCCCTTGCCATTCACTATATACATTTACATGACTTGATACCTACTTCTTGTTTTAGGTATTTGATTACCTGTATGAGCTTACTTGTCTAATATTAATAATACTGATAGACCCTCCATACTTTCCTTCCAGACAAATATTATGAATCACTGAAACATAAAGAGCTATGAATCAACATTAATTTATCACATATACATGTAATTTAGTTATAGGCTATACTGAAAACAAATAAACAAAAACCCAAGAAAATTGTTAAAATGGAAGTTAGCTACTTTATTTGCTTGCTTAGAACTTGACTGTGGAGAATGAAAAATGTACACAGCATACTGATGGTTACTAGAACAAGAAAAACATTCATATTCACATATATTTGTTCTTTGCTTAATTTTTTTCTTTCAGCTTAAAGTAAAATCTTTTTTGACAACTATTACATTAAAATAGAAAATATAATTAATCATAATGCTTAGTGAAAGCTGATTAGAGATATGAAATTAACATAACACTTAAAACAATATATTCGGAATCATTCACAATAACTCAAAATTTTAGAATATATGGCCTTAAGAGTACACATGATTCACCTATGATAATTCTGCAGTATAGCTGACTAAACAAGAACTGAACAATAACAAAACAAATAGACATGCTCATGTTCAAGAGGGAAGTCTCAGTGGTCCCCACCCCTGGATTAAGAACTACTAGCAACTAATGAATCATGAAAGAGAAAGAATTAGTCTCAGTAATGAGCTTCCTATTTGCTAATCCAATATCATGCTATCAGCCCTCAACAAGCAATATTTAAAAGAATCAGCAGCAATAATAATAAAAAAAAAGAGGTCATGAATATGGAAGGATAGGAGAGGTTGGAGGAAAGAAAGGAAAAGAGGTAACTAATGTTATATTTTAATTTAAATTTTCTAAAAATTAAAAATTATACATACTTTATTTATTTATGCACATTTCTAAAAACAAACTGATATAGAAAAGATCATAAAAGAATGCCTTTACCTGTCTTTTCTGCTGTAATAGCTTTAATCTGCTTGGGAACCTTTTGTTCTGTGATAGGAGAAAACAGTAATACAAGGAGAAATTTAAAACATATCAATAGAAAGCAATGATGTATTTGAAGCTTGGAATTTTCAATCACAAAATAAAAAATTGGGTTTCTTTAATAAAGCAGCAAAACCCAAGTTCCTTTAGATCAAATGAAAATTCAAAGAGACATCTCCCCAGTAGCTCTTCTGCTGAATTCTTGCTAATTTAAATGGTCTCCCACGCTGTGAATCCGAACCTTGCCCTTTTTCTCAACTGTGATTTAACAGTGCTTATATAGAGAGTACTTTCATTTCTGTATTACTCATTTATTACTGTATTAAAACAGGAAGATCAATTCTGAGCTTCCATGTACTGGTGATACCCTAAAAAGTTCTGTCTCAAAGCAAAGTGATAATTCCAACAATTCTATATAAAATTAAACTCCAGGTAGGAGTGACCTGTCTAGTTAAATATCCTATGTAGGATGTTTTGCTGTACATAAAACTTTAAAGGGCATGAATTTTGTATTAGAATGAGAACTGTAGAGAAAAATCATGTGCTCACTATACACCCATTTCCACGCATTTCTAAAAATGACACATATTTAAGACAAAAATTAATGTTTCAATGTAGATTTTAACTAGGAGATTCTAAGATTGTATTGTTTAGTTCTGTCAATGAGACAACCATTCTGATCTCTGCATTCTATTGCTTTCAGTTTATTACTCTTCTATTTTCTTATATTTAAGTCTGTCTCTCCCTCTCTCCTCTCTCCTCTCTCTCTCTCTCTCTCTCTCTCTCTCTCTCTCTCTCTCTCTCTCTCTCATATATACACACACAGAGCTCTCTCTCTCTCTCTCTCTCTCTCTCTCTCTCATATACACACAGAGAAAGATAGAGAGAAAGAGAGAGAAAGTGTATGTCTGTGTGCGTGTTTGACATGACATGGTCTCATGTAGCTCAGACTAATTTTAAACTTGCTAAGTGCCTGAGAATGCCATTGAATTACCATTTATCTTGCTTCCAGCTACCAAGAGTTGGGATTACGGGCATGTGCCTATGGTGTCACAGTCTGTGGGATTTCATATTTTAAAAGCATAGATGAATCAACTCAAACTGACTCAAATCTACTGCATATGACCTTTCTTACATGCAGTTCAAAAATGTAAGCAAATGGTTTTCTATGTTTCATTTAAACAAAATCATACTATTAACTCCTCAAAAAAAAAAAAAAAAAAAAACCCTGACTATTCATATTAACAAGATTTGTTAGCACTTAATGGGATGCCCATACTGACAGATGATATTTTATGCAGTAACTAAAAGTGAATTTTGTACTAGAAATTTCTATTCCTAAATAACATTTAGCTATTAAGTTTTTCTGTAAATTCTACATCTCTACTATCACAGTTCATCATTTCTCTTATAATTTCTCTAAACCCCAAGGGAAGGAAGGTTACAGTAGACAAGAAGGAGGGAGCCAAGTGTGTAGGACAGATGTGGATTTACTCAATGTTCCTGGAATAGGGAACTCCAATGGGATAGGAGAAAATCTAAAACATAAGTTCTAGAAGTCTGCCTTGTCTTAAGTAGTAACAGGCAAATCCAAATCAGGAACCCATTTACCAGGGTGCTGGCTGGATGTGCTGTGTGATTGACAAGCCCAGGTCTGCTTATCAATCACAAAGAGCAGCCAGCGACATGAGACAGTGTCATATCTCTCTCTCTCTCTCTCTCTCTCTCTCTCTCTCTCTCTCTCTCTCTCTCTCTGTCTCTCTCTCTCTCTCTCTCTCTCTCTCTGTATGTGTATATATACACACACATGTTGGGGGCCGACTTTTAGCAGAAAGCAGCTATCAGCTTTGCAGCCATCTTGAGCCATATACCCTGACATGAGACTTGGATTACAATAGCCTACAACAGGTGAGCACACTCCGATAATCTTGGTTTAGATACCTTGGGTGTGTGAGATTAAAGGTGTGTGAGATTAAAGGTGTGTAATTTAAGAGTATGACTTAGAAGTATAAAGATCAGAGTTAGAGACAAGACCTAAGGGCATGATTAAAGGTGTGACCAAAAGGCGTGCCTTAGAAGTGAGACATATAAAAGGCAGAGACAGAACAGATAGAATCAGACACACCAGACCAGACATTAGGTAGAAGACACTTGGCTCTAGACAGTATCAGACACAGCAGAGAATCAGACATTAGGGAGACACTTCAGAGAGTACAACTTGGAGTACAACTTGGAGTAGGAATTAGGCATTAGGTAGCAGGCACTTGGAAGAGAACTTGGAAGAAGTAACTTGGAACTTGGAGGCACTAGGGACTAGGAACTAGGGACTAGGAACTTAGGACTTGGGACTTGGAGAGAAGAAGAGAGACTGAAGAATAAATGGGATTGAATCATACTCTGTCTGGTCTCCATTCTTCGAGTCCTCACTCTCTCTCTTGCTGAACCCTGACCCTCGGACCGGATCAGCAGCTTGAGCCAGGATACAGTGGCCGCCAAACGCGGGGCAGCCCGGGCCTCAACATTTTGCTCAGGCCGCAACATTTTTTGGCACCGAACGTGGGACTAGTGCGGTCTCCGACATTTTTTGGCCACCTGAACGTGGGCCAGTTTAGGCCTCAACACACACAGAGAGAAATATATGTGTGTGTGTGTGTGTGTGCATGTGTGCATATGTGTGTGTGAGAGAGAGAAATAGAAATGTAGTAAAATGAAGGCAAGCAGGCAGGCTGTCTATTTGAATCCTACCATTAAACTCTCAGTTTAGCCAATAGTGGGATAATAACTAAGATTGGAAATAGTCTTCAGAAGCTGATGACTTGAGGCATGAGTTATCACAACTGATTTTAGATCTGACTCCATCATCTTCCTTTTTTACATAACTAGGACAATATAAGACAACTGGATGCAGCAATGCCACCTGGGAAATACCTGGTTTGCCATGAGGAATAACTTGCTCTGGTCTGGTGATGTTCTGTTCTGAAAGTAATAAAAAAGATGTTTCAGATATTTTAAAGTTTTCTAATATACTACACAATGATTATTCTCTATGACTTAGGCCAATGATTTATAAAATTGAAAATAACTAATGTGATAGTAGTAATACAATATTTTAAGACTTAGGGGCTATCCAGTTTCATATTAAAGCCTCAAAGGCTTTGTTTTGGAAAAACAGACACATAAACCTTTTTATTTACATGGAAGCTATAATTTTCAAATCATAGGCTTTTTTTGTAAAGCTTAAGTATTGAAGCAAGATTAAATGTTACAATTTTGGAAATGAAAAATGCTTCTTAAAGAGATTATTTTTGAACATTACAGAAGAAACCTATGTACATACTGCGTGTTTGGTTTTTCTCAGATGATGCTGAAAGGATAAGAAGTTATCAGTTACTTGATAAATACACTATTTTAAAACAACTAATGTAGGTTCTAAATGGTATTATGTATAACTAGCTTTTAAAGGGTTACTTTTATTGCTGGACCAGTGTTATGATTCAGCAGGTACATGTGCTTATTCATCACCAAACCTAAGCTTGCTCCTCATGACCCATGGGATGGAATGAGTGAGTCAATTCTGAGAAGTTGTCTACTGACCTCAATATGCTAATCTTGGCATGAGTATATGCATATACACTCTATCTCTGTCTCTACCTCATCTTTCGCTAAGAAATAAATATACTTTAAAAAAAATAAACATTAAAGTCTGGTAAGCAATTACCTCTAATAAACAAAACAAACACCAGGAAATAAATCATAAAACAGTAGATGGACATTTATATGCTCTGTTTCCTCCAAATATATTATTTACAAGAGCATCCAGACACAAGTTATGACTCGCTGCAAGGTAAACTCTAGTGAGGAGTGGAGCAGTGTGACAATGCTACACATATATCTAGATTTGGATTCTTAGATTAGATTAATTCAGAAAGATTTTACTATATCAATTCTCATAATGAAGGAATGCCTGCCATGGGGCCTGAGGGCTTTTTATAAACCTGCCTCAGGTCAGTAACTAGATGGTACCACAATAAGACTTAATCATGACATTATAAACTAAAAGAGGTCACTCTGCTTTTTGATCAACATTACTGGTTAATATGATACAGTTGATGATTCTTAACAAATATTGCTCAGAGTTAAAAAAAATTAGACACATTGTAGAATTTTAGTCCAACATTTGTTAGCTTGAAACACTCAGAAGAATACATTCTAACTTCTGGCTTGATTACCAAGTTTAGCATAAATCAGTGGTCCTCAACCTATGAGTCCTGACTCATTTGGGGGTTGCATATCAGATATTTTCATTACAATTTATAAGATTAAAAATTGCAGTTTTGAAGTAGTAATGAAATAATTTTATTGTTTTGGTCACCACAACATGTGAAACTGTTATAAAATGTTACAGTATTAAACAGGTTGATCAACACAGGTAGAAAGCCATACTCTAGATATATTTTGCCAACTGGAAGTCTAGATTCCATTTGAATACTGTGAAATATTATTGGACATTAGAAAGGAAAAAAAATCACAAGGAACTGAAAGACCTTAAATATGTGGGTAGTTAGTAATATTTTTAATTCCAGCATGAGGGAAATACGAATTTAGACAAGCACCAATTCTTGACATTATTTTTCTAATTTGTTTATTTATTTATTTACAACCAAAACACTGCCCCATCTCAGTCTACTCCTCTCCCATAGTCTCTTCCCCCATTCCTTTCCTTTTCTCCTCTTAGAGGGTGCTCTCCCTGTATCCACCCATTCTGGTGCATTTAGTCTCTGCAGGATTAGGCACATCTTCTCCCACTTGGGCACAAGGCAGCCCTATTAATGATACTCTGTTTTGCTCCAGTCAGGAATCTAGCATAACTGTCTTCCGAGAGGCTCCACTCAGCAGCTGACTAAAACAGATGTAGAAATCCACAGACAAACATTAGGCTGAGTTTGGGACTCTTATGGAAAAGTCAGGGGAAGAAATGCAGGCACCAAAGGTCTAGGAACTCTACAGGAAGACCAACAGAATCAACTGACTTGGACACTTCAGGGCTCTCAGATAACGAGCCACCAACTGAAGTGGAGGACTACATGGGAGGACCAAGGCCCCAGGCACATCAGTAGCAGATGTACAGCTCAGTCTCCATTTGGGTCCTCTAACAACTGGAGTGGGTGCTGTTCCTAAAGCTGTTGCCTGTCTGTATATTCCTTTGCCCAAATGGTCTGCCCTGTCTTGCCTCACTTGACGAGGATTCACTTAACCCTACAGAAACTTGAAGCATCAGGGTTGGGAAATGCCCAGGATACTGGAAGAGGGGCAGTGATCAGGATATAAATTAAATGAATAAATAAATTAATAGAAGAAAATAAAATATTGTCACCTAGTTTTTCTTCTGTTTTCACTTGTGGCTCTGAAAAGAGAAAAAAATAATTGTAAAATGTAAACTAAAGCAAAAATTTATCATTTTTAATAATTTGTATTCATTTATCTCCATAAAAATGAAGAATTTTTCTAACAATCCATTTTTACAGTACTTTGTTAAAGGAAGATTATTAAACACAGTAATTAAAACTCACAATACACTTGTCATTAAGCTGTTGTTTTTAAAATGTGCCTCAAGTGAACAGATATTTGAGAGTTGATTTAAACCTAAATTATCTTCTTAGTTTCAAGCTAGCTATAAGAAATAATTCTAAAATAGCGTTAGGCAAATCATTTCAATAACAAAATTGGAAGAGATTGTTTCAAATCTAACAGATATTGGGGCAATTTAGAAATTCATGTATAATATGTGTATTAGGTATGTGTCCCCTAAAGATAGGTTGAGTCTTTAGCATCAATACCGGTGAAGTGACATTATTTGGAAATTGGGTTAATGCAGATATAATTAATTAAGATGAGATACAAACTTGTTAGGATAGGGTGAGTGCTCTTAAAAAATAGAAAGGGAGAAAGTAGATATGTGAAAACGGTGGTAGAAATTGACATCATGAGCTTAAATCCCAAGGAATTCATAAACTTCTGATAACCACTAAAGGAAGAGGCAAGGAAGACATTTTCACTAAGCATGGAAAAGTAGTGTTCAGCTTGCAGAACTATGGTGGAATATACACGTTGCTTTAAGAAATAGTCTGAATTATCTTATTCCATGGATAGAAACTCACAGATTGCATTAGGTTGTGAAATACTGCTCTGCTTTAGGAAGTAAAAATGTGGAAGTAGTCTGTGGAATACATACTGAGGAGATACTGCAAGATTATTGGAAATACTAGGTAAGAGTCTAGATTGCCTTGAAGAGACTAATACTTGCTCACTACACTTAAGACAGTTCGGTAGAGAATTAAGAAATAGTTTATCTTGTCATACAGATAACCAAGCAAGTGAAAGATCTATATGACAAGAACTTCAAGTCTCTGAAGAAAGAAATCGAAGATCTCAGAAGATGGAGAGATCTCCCACACTCATGGATTGGCAGGATTAATATAGTAAAAATGGCCATCTTGCCAAAAGCAATCTACAGATTCAAAACAATTCCCATTAAAATCCCAACTCAATTCTTCACAAAGTTAGAAATAGAAATTATCAAATTCATCTGGAATAACAAAAAACCCAGGATAATGAAAACTATTCTCAACAATAAAAAAACTTCTAGAGGAATCACCATCCCTGAACTCAAGCTGTACTACAGATCAATAGTGATTAAAAACTGCATGGTATTAGTACAGAGACAGACAGGAAGGTCAATGGAATAGAATTGAAGACCCAGAAATGAACCCACACACCTATGATCACTTGATCTTTGACAAGTGAGCTAAAACTCCAGTGGAAAAAGAACAGTATTTTCAATAAATGGTGCTGGTTCAACTGGGGGACAACATGTAGAAGAATGCAAATTGATCCATTCTTATCTCCTTGTACAAAGCTCAAGTCCAAGTGGATAAAGGACTTCCACATAAAACCTGATATACTGAAACTAATGAAAAAGAAGGTGGGGAAGAACCTAGGATACTTGGGAACAGGGGAAAAGTTCGAGAGCAGAAAACCAATGGCTTGTGCTCTAAGATCAAGAACTGACAAATGGGACCTCATAAAACTGCAAAGCTTCTGTAAAGCAAAGGACACTGTCAATAGGACAAAATGGCAACCAACAGATTGGGAACAGATCTTTACCAATCCCACAGCCGATAGAGGGCTAATATCCAATATATACAAAGAACTCAAGAAATTAGACTCCAGACAAAAAATAACCCTATTAAAACATGGGGTATAGAGCTAAACAAAGAATTCTCAACTGAGGAAACATGAATGGCCGAGAAGCACCTTAAGAAATGTTCAGCATCCTTAGTCATAGGGAAATGCAAATCAAAACAACCCTGAGATTCCACCTCACACCAGTCAGAATGGCTAAGATAAAAAACTCAGGAAATAGTAGATGCTGGCAAGAAAGTGGAGAAAGAAGAACACTCCTCCATTACTGGTGGGATTGCAAGATGGTGCAACCACTTTGGAAATCAGTCTGGAGGCTCCTCAGAAAATTGGACATAGCATTACCTGAGGACATAGCTATATATACCACTTCTGGCATATACCCAGAAGATGCTCTAACATATAACAAGGACATATGCTCCACTATTTCATAGCAGCTTTATTTATAATAGCCAGAAGCAGGAAAGAACCCAGATGTCATTCAACAGAGGAATAGATACAAAAAAATCTGGTACATTTACACAATGGACTATTACTCAGCTATTAAAAACAATTCATGAAATTCTTAGGCAAATGGATGGAACTAGAAAATATCATCCTGAGTGAGGTAACCCAGTCACAAAAAACACACACATGGTATTCACTTACTGATTATTGTATATTAATTAGCCCAGAAGCTTGAATTACCCAAGATTCAATTCACAGACCATATCAAGCTCATGAAGAAGTAAGACCAAGTATGGATGCTTCAGTCCTTCTTAGAAGGAGTAACAAAATACTCATGGGAGCAAATATGGAGACAAAGTATGGGACAGAAACTGAAGGAGGGGCTGTCTGGAGACGATTCCAACTTGATACTCATTCTATGTGCAGTCACTAAAGGTAGTTGCTGATGTGGACGTCAGGAAGTACATGTTGACAGGAGCCTGATATAGATGTGTCCTTAGAAGTCTGCCAGAGCTTGAAATATTCAGAGGCAGATGCTCACAGCTAACCATTTAACTGATCAAGGGGTTCCCAGTGGAAGAGTTAGAGTGAAGACTGAAGGAGCCAAAAGGTTTTGCAGCCCCATGGAACGAACCAGAGCTTTCAGGGTCTAAACCATTAGCCTGGGAGCACTTAGGGAGAAATCCATAGCTCCAGCTGTATATGTAAGGTAAAATGGCTTTGTTGGGCATAGGTGGGACAGGAGATCCTTGGTTCCATGAAGGCTGAACGCCATGTGTGGGAGAATTCGAGGGTGGGGAGGTGTGAGTGGGTGGGTAGGTGGGGGTACATCCTCATTGAAGCAGGAGGAGGGGGGATGAGATAGGGGGTTGCTGGGTAGGGAGGAATGGGGAAAGGGGATCACATTTGAATTGTAAATAAAATATCCAATAATAAAGAAAAAAGAAAGAAATAGTTTATCATGTATGAGTGTCCCGGGGATCAAGTATGGCACATCTGCCTATAACTCCTTGTTTTATCTTCAACTTCCTACTGTCATCTCACCCTCCTCCTCTTCTGTCTTCCACAGTTAGATCTCAAAGAGATCTATAAAAAATCTGTGTCCTCGAGTTTTGTTGTTGCTCTAGTGATGGTGGTTGCTGTTTTGAGGCGGGGCAGGGGAGAGGGTGTTCCTTGGAATAGCAGACAACCACACAGTGGTTGTTTTATATGGAAATAAAGCCACTTTTCACAGTATTGCAGTGAGTAAAGTCCAAGACAAGAGCCAGCTGCTAGCACATTCTAACATGGTGTCTTGCTGCTGCAGCCTCTGGAGAGGAATGGTGTTGTATCACTGCATGACACAGGTAGAAATAGATCAAGCATGCAAGCAGAAATTACATAAGAGCCTTGATCTCATTCTTGGAACAAGAAACTTCAGTGTCTAATCACCAGTTTGTGACCATGGCGTAATCCTGTCATATTGATAATGCCAGGACTTTGAAAGAACACATCCAAACTAAAGCAAATTTACTGCTGTAAATTTAAACAACGTATTGCTTGGAACAGAGATGCTAAAGGAGACTCTTGCTTTGCCTCCTTAGTAAATGTGACATGTTATTGGACACTGGAGGAAAGATAATGGGTATTGTCTTTTTAGAAGAGAGTATTCCTTAAAAGACAGAGAACTTAGCTAAATTGTGTACTTCTATAGATTGGAAGGGCCAAACTCTATGTGAATTACTTGAATTTTTATTAGAAAACTCTTTCCAAGACAATGCTGAGGACATGTGTTGACTCTCCCTACCTGAACTCCCATAACATATTTCCTGCCCCAGCTAATAGGCCATCAGTTTTTTATTGACAGGTGATTCTTCCATACAGGACACAGTGTTCTTTCTACGTAATATGGTCCAGAAAATAGCTGTGGGGTAATTTATCATTATCAATGATTATCATTGCAGATTGAATTTAAGATGAGTCAAACTATTGAGAATTTTAAATAAGAAAATGATAACATTCTTTTGCCCCTGAAGCCACTGAGTTGTATGGAGGCTGAGGCTCAGGTGTGTTCAAGATTCAGAATCACCCATAATCCATCACCATGGCCGGAGAGATACTGAAGACTTTTCTCATCCACAATGGCTTAGCACTCTAAGCACCAAGCCTATCTGTATGTGCTTGCATCCAACTGTGATGAGCCCATATGTGTCAAGCTGGTGGATGCACTGTGTACCAAGCACCAAATCAACCTGATTAAAGTTGATGACAACAAGAAACCGGGGAAATTGATAGGCCTCTGTACAATCGATGGAGAGGGAAGCCACAGAAAGTGGTTTGTTGCAGTTGTTTAGTGGTTAAGGACTATGCTAAAAAAATCACAGGCCAAGAATGTCATTGAGAAATACTTTGAATCCAAAAAAAATGAATAAATGAAATTTTGACTAAAAAAAACAAAAGCCAGAAAAAAAATGTAGCATTACTAATGGACAGAGACAAGGTAAAAAGATGACTCAAAAGGGTGACACATTCTTCTCTAGGAAGGGTAGGCCTACTATCCCATCAAGCCTAGAAGACAAAGGACCGATCCAGAGAGAATATTCTTAAGACTTAATATTATAAGAAGGATTAAAAACTTGTTTACAAAACACATCTTCATTTTTCCTTCTAATTTTTCCACTTGAAATAAGAATGGTTGCCGGGCGGTGGTGGCGCACGCCTTTAATCCCAGCACTTGGGAGGCAGAGGCAGGCGGATTTCTGAGTTCGAGGCCAGCCTGGTCTACAGAGTGAGTTCCAGGACAGCCAGGGCTACACAGAGAAACCCTGTCTCGAAAAACAAAAAAAAAAAAAAAAAGAAATAAGAATGGTTGTCTTATTTTATTTGGAAATAGATCATTATGGACTCAGAGGCACACAGGAAAAGAATTCTTATATCATTTTTTTTCTTTTCCCATAGCTGATGTAGATCACCTAAACAATGACATTGACATCTGGAATTATAATTAAGTGAAATTAAGTGTCAGTGAAATTAACAGGTGGAAATACAGATGTTATAGAAATTAAGATTTGACATTGTAGGTATGGTGTCAATGTATTTGTATGTAGGAAAGACATAAATTTTGACAGACTATGGGACAGGCTTTAATAGAATCAAGTGTGTACTCCATAAAATGTATCTTCAAGTCCTAGTCTCTAAGACCCAACAATCCTACATTTAAAAAATTCTTAAAATCTGGGGTGTAAATAAGGAATAAATAAAATTTAAAAAATTCATCCAGTTTATGATATTTTATGGAGAGCAATTCTACAGCATGAATGCATTTGGCAAGAATAAACCAACATTTTAACTGTTTTTATAATCAGATGCTGTGTGTTCTTCTGAAAAAAGTTTCTGCTGTATACTACCAATTATGAAAGTGTTCTTCTAACTCAGGCTGGTGAAAGAGGAGTATGAACACAGATATTTATCTAAAAGGAAGTCTGTGACTCCAGAGTTCAGAGAACAGATTGTTTGAACCGTAGAAACTTCTTGTGGTTTTCATATATATACTACTGTGTTTTTCTGAAAATTGGTATCTTGGATGCATAACATTATTGTTTTATATTTTTTCCTCAACAAATAATATGTTTTTGTAATTATCCAAGTACATTTTCATGTATAAATGGATACTCTAAGACTATAACAAAGTCAGAAAGACAGTTTCTCTTTAAAATTAGCAGCATAGCAAATCTTTCTATAAAAGATTGCTGTTGTTTTTAAATGTTGTTTTGGATAATATTTACCATAATATTTCAAAGAGATGTGCTATTATTCATTATGAATACAGAATGCATGCATAAGCTTATACATTAAAATACATACCTGACTTCTCTTCTTTTTTTAGTTGTGGCTCTAAAAATGTAATTAATAATGGTTACACAATGGTATCAATCACTTTTATCATCAGTTATATTTTAATCTGTCATATTTTAACCAGCTATATTTTCCTTGTGGTTATGTCAAAGTAAGAGATACAGAGAAAAAGTTCTTCCCTCTCAATCATAATATGAATTATTTTGAGAAAACATGAAAAAACAAGCAACAACTTTTAGTGACAATCTTACAAAATAGTGTGTGTCCAGTGAATAAAGGAATAAAGAAAAATTTCAGTATAGCATAGTGTCAGAAATATAGTTGGATAATATACATATATTAGGAAAACAACCAGCTAGCTTTCAGCAAAATATTAAAAATGGGCTCAGAAAATATGTAAAAAACATGCATTTAATATTTTTCTACTAATTTATTTATTAACTGATTGGACATGCTCATAACATACGTGATGGTTTAGGCTTTACGTCTCTGCCTATGAAAAGTTGAAAAAAATAAAGATTTTAATCATATAATGCTTACTGAGTTGTTATTATACAATATCTTAGATTGCCAGATATATAAAAAATAAAAACAACAATATGGACTTCAGCTCACTTTCTTAACAGAGCTCCTATAACATTTTATTTATTGCTTATAATAAAGAAACTAATTGATGATTCATTTAAATTATAGAACTCTTAGTGTAATCACATTCATTAATAACATTAGGACATTCACCAACTCTTGTGCATGTGTTAACTTTTTATATAAAGTTAAAAGAAAAAACACACCCAACTAATTTTGACACCCATTATTATTTTCTTTAAAAATTTTAACTGATCATGGTGCTAGAAAAAAATTCAATGATTTTAATTTTTTCTTAGAGTTATTAGCATGTTATTTGACTTCATTGATTTTTACTGACTTCAAAACTCTAACTGTGAACAGATAGGTGTGTTTAGTAAGGCTGGTCACCTACTATAAGGATTAGCAGACTCCTTTAGAAGGTTAGACAGTCTATACCATCAGCGTTTTCATCATTATGTCCCACCCAGTTATAGTTTTAAGGTACTAAAAGATATTTTAAATAAATATATTAAATTGTTAATGAAGCAATTCCATGTTCTATATTGATCTCAGACTTTCTGATCAGCTTAAATATGATAAATACAGGATCCATTCTATAATGCCTAATGTTTATCTTTTATTGAATTGTTTCAACTTGACTTATAAAGTAAAAAGGTAAAGCCCTATGTAGAAACAGGAAATGAAATGTTCATGAATTTATTTACCATTCACATAATTCAAGTAATTGTTTTTACTTGGCTCAAAGAAAAGAAACAAATATCCAAAAATTGGGTTTTACAACATTTACATTTTAAAACAATTTAGGCAATTCTAACACCATTTGAGACTTATCGACTTCAAGAATGTTATATTATTTTATGCATGCAAAACATGTAGAGATTTTCTTTGAAAGAATTGCTTAAGGAATCTTATAGAAAGGATCATTAAATATGTGAGTTAATGTTAAATAAGGGAATAGCTCAATATAATAGGAGTAGAATCTTTATAAATTTAACAACACAAGGTAAGAGATATAGGAATCATCTAGAATAGATTTTTTTTGGTTTTATAATAAAAAATACCTGTGGACCAAATATCCAAGTTGTGCCAAATGTTTGTGTCAAGTGTTTGTGTGTTTGTAGAGAAGGCCTGTCAGTCCAGGTTTATTGGTAAGGATTTCCAAGTACAGTTCCCAACTCAACGCCTTTGTCTAGGAAACTTTTCACCCCACATATGATTAATATGATCCCCCCAATTTTTTTTATCTAGAAGCTTTATCAGATGGTTCTGATAAATACTTTGATTGTAGACTGTTATCTCAAGGGGTATTGATAAGGTGTTGGTGCCTCGATGGATCTCTCCTCCACTGATAACTAATTGAGTGCATGTCTTGCAGCTAGATCTCATGAGGTACTGCCTCAACTGAGGCCCCATCCTCTTCAATGAATCTAACTTGCTTGTGTCAAGTTGAAACACAAAACCAGTTAGTACAACTGACACCATGTCAACTTGACTCACAAACGCATCAATATTAACTAAATTATTTTCTCCTCATTTTGTTTTTTGTTCATGGTGTTTAGTGGCAGCAATAGAAACCATGACTAAGACACACATACATACATACATATATTTATTCATACATACATATATACATATATAATACATACATATAATGTGTCTTTCAAAGTTAACATAAAATATGTTTCTCTGTCTTTTTCAATCATTCCTCGTGGTTTTTTTTAATCTTTTCTCATTTTCTCCTTCAGTTTCTCAGTAATCCCCATTGATAGATAAATTACCTTCCAAAATTTCCTATTTCTGCCTGCCCAGCACCTGAGTGTAAATATCACTCCTTGCTACAGCTCATTTTGTTTCTTCCCTGCTCCACTTTTTTTTTCAGTCCTTGTATTTGTAGTTACTGTAGATTCTATGTCCATAAATAAATGTGGAGCTAGAATCCACATTTAAAGGCTAACATATGATGATTGTTTTCCTGTTATAAATGATGGTGCAGGAGTGCCAGTTACATATCAGGTTTAATCAACAGATACCTGAGTACAGGGCTGTATCACTCTTTGTCATATACCCAAAAAATGTCCTACCATGCTACAGGGGCCTGTGTTCCACTATGTTCAAAGTGGCCTTGTTTGTGATAACCAGAATCTAGAAACAACCCAGTTGTCCCACAATGGAAGACTGGATACAGAAAATGTGGTTCATTTACACAATGGAATACTTCTGATATTAAGAATGAGGACATCATGAGTTTTGTAGGCAACTGAATGGAACTACAAAATATCCTGAGTGAGCAGACCCAAAAGGACATGCATAGTATGTACTCACTAATAAGTGGATATTATCCAAAAAATACCAAATACACAGGATACAATCTACAGAACTCAAGAAGTTTAATAATACAAAGGGTCCAAGTGATGATTCCTCAGTACCACTTGGGAAAGAGAAGAAAGCAATCACTGGGAGGTGGAGGGCAGAGGGAGGAAGGAACTAGGTGGAAGAGGGTTGGGGCACGTAAAAAGAGAACCTGATTAGGTATTGGGAAGGGTGAAGCCCTGAGGGACAGCAGAAAGAATGGAAACAGGCAAGCTTGAGAGGTAGGAGGTGGGGGACCCTTGAGAACATACAAGAAACCTTGGAGGTGAGAGACACTTAGCACTCAAACAGTGGGGAGAGGAAACTTGTAGAGTCCACCTCCAGTAGAAAGACAGAGCATTAAGTGGAGAGATAGGTTGCCATCCCACAGTCAAAAACTCTGACCCAGAATTGTTTCTATCTAAGCAAACTGGAGGGACAAAAGTGGAGAAGAAACTGAGGGAATGGAGGTCTACTGATCAGCCCAAATTGGGATCCATCTCAAGGGGAGATTACAAGGTCTGATACTATTACTGATGCTATGGTGTACTTACAGACAGGAGCCTAGCATGGCTGCCCTCTAAGAGGCCCAATGAGCAGCTGAAAGATTCAAATACAGGTACTTCCATCCAACCAATGAACAGAAGCCAAGGACTCCTGTGGTTGAATTAGAGGAAAGCTGGAAAAAGCTGAGAATAGTGACCCCATAGGAAGATCAGTAGTCTCAACTGACCTGGACCCCTGAGATCTCCCAGGCACTGAGCCACCAACCACTAGCTGATATTTGGTCCCAGAGACATATAGAGCAGAGGACTGCCTGGTCTGGCTTCAGTGAGAGAAGATGCACCTAGCCCTCAGGAGGTATGAGGCCCCACGGATATAAATAAAGTAAGCAAATAAATGTTAACAAAACCTTCTAAATTTGCCCAATACATACTGAAGTTTGATAAACATTCTTCAATAACCATGGTTGAAGTTGCTCATAGCATTAGTTTAGCACAGAGCCACAGCTATTTTTCACAATTGTGTCTCTTAATTGTAATTATAAGGAAACAAAGCTTAATTAAGAGCTAGAGAAAAAGCTCCCAGTTTATTGGGTATAAATAAATAATGCTGAAAATCTAAAATGCCCAGAACCAGCTCCTTGTTTAGTTGATTCTCTGTATAGTTAAGGTAAAAGAGGAGGGGGAAGAAATATCAGGTACTGGAGGGAACAGGAGAGAGGCACAGAGGGTCAGGAAGTAGAATAAGTAGAGGGGCGGGGGGAAGGGAGGATGAGGAAGTGAGGATACCCACTAGAGGCTCCCTGAACCCAACGTGGATGATTTTAGCGAAGAAGGAGAGATAGAACCTGTAGATAGGCATGGCCCCGAGTAGTGGGATAGAGCCACGCATTTTTCTTAAAGTTTTTTTTTTAACCTAGAAATGTTTCTGTCCAAAAGGACAAAAACTGGAACAGAGACTGAAGGATGGGCCATCCAACGACTTCCCCACCTGGGGATCAATCCTGTCAGCAGACACCAAACCTAACATTGTTGCCCTTGTCAAGAGGCACTTGCTAAGAACCTGGTATGACTGATCCTTGGGAGGTTCAGCCAGCAACTGACCAATACAGATGTGGATGCTTGGAGCCAAACTGAGCAGACCAGCAGACTGAGCTCAGGGATCCTGGTGGAGGAGCTGGCAGAAGGACTGGAGGATCTGAGGGGGATTGCAATCCTATAGGATAAACAACATCAGCTGGCAGGACCACCCAACGCTTCCACGGAATAGACGACCAACCTAGGAGTGTACAGGGAGGGATCTATGGCTCTAGATACATATGTAGTAGAGAATGGCCTTGTCTGACATCAATGGGAAGGGAGGCCTTTGGTCCTGTGGAGGTTTGATGCCCCAGCGTAGAGAGATGCTGGAGGGGTGGGGTGGGAGAGGGTGGGTGGGTGGCGAAGCACCCTCATAGAGGCAAAGGGGGGGGGAGAAAGAGGTTGTGGGATAGGGGGCTTGTGGAGGGATAGCCTTGAAATGAGATATCATTTGAGATGTAAACGAAAGGAATAATTAATAATAAAAAATAAAAAAGTTTCAGTTAAAAAAAATTTGAACTAAAAAAAAGATAAAGTAAAACGCCTTAAATGTAAGGGAAGCTTTGCAATGTCAAGAACAGTAATATGCTAGCAGATTATTATTTATTATTATTATTGAAATCTAGAACTAATGTATTATAAAATCGAATTCGTGTAATGCAAAAATTATTTTTACAGTAGAAATCATAGTAACTTTGATTCTTTTAAGTAGGTAGTAATTGACACAATTATATGAGCAATAATCTAAGGATATACATGTTTGTAATTTTGCTCATTTTATTACTTTCAACGTCAAAATTTATTATGCTTTTTCAAATTATTTTAGTTAAAATAAAAATGTCAGTGCAACCTTTCTCTTTTCAATTCCTAGTTTAAGGACTAAGGTCACAAAGAACTAATTAATTATAATGTCAGTAAAAGGTAATAGTTATGAATCAAAAAAAATTTTAGACACACAAGTTATAAATTATAATGTGAAATTAGGGCTACAAAAGTTTACAGAGTCTACATTTGCGTACTAAAATGTTGAAAGTATGATCAAAGTGATGGAATTTTTGACTTAATATATTTAACAAATGATCTGGTGTGCACAAGCTGGCACAAGCAACTGATAAGATCTTCCACCCCAATGAGGATCAGTTGATGCTTTCTGGGGAAGGGAGAATATTAGTTTTAAAGGGTCACTGGAAGGTCCACTTTGCAACAACTAACAGTCATATACAAATGCACATAAGGTCCAGCATCAACTGGATTTAATGGGTTATTTTATAAAAACAAGGAGGAATAGAGTTGGGAGGGGAACACGATCCAGGGGAACTATGGAAGATAGAGGAGAGAAATGTGGGCTAGATATTACCGTATTTCGTTTTATACATATATGTACACCTCAAGCAGTAAATTCTAATAACATTTTTAAAAGAAAAAGTTAAGTTTTGTATCCAGTTCTAGTTCAGAGACAAACTACAGATTGGGAAAAATATACGCAAACCATATAACTTTAAAGGAACTGATATTATGTCCAATAATTCTTTAAAAATGTGGAATACAAATGACTCAATAGCAAGGACAGTATATCTGAGAAAACCAGCAAAGATGGGACTGACCTATACCTTCTGAATATATGCAAAAGTTGTGTAGCTTGGTCTTACTGCAATTTGATGTGTCATGTTTGGTTGATATCCATGGGGGGCCTGCCATTTTCTGAATAGAAACAGAGGGGTAGATGGAGATGGGGAAGGAATTGGGAGGAGAAACTGCATTTTGGATAAAAAAAACCAAACAGTAATAGATTTATTATAAAAAGTAAGTGAAGTGTTTGAACCAATATTTTCAAAAAAAAGAGATATGTAAAAAATATAAGAAAAATTATTTTTTATACATTCAGAAATGCTAATTAATTCAACAATGAGATATCACTCCATCACTGTTAAAAAGATGTCAATAAAAAGATGGATACTGACTAGGTGGGAAGGATATGAAGAACTCCATCAGTCCCTGTCAGTCAAAATGTAAGTTAATATAAACATATTGGAATATAATATAAAAATTACTCAAAAACCTAAAAGTAGAATTAGCCTATGATACAGTGATCCTATTTGCAGGTATATATCCTTAGGAACTGACACATTCATGTTGAGAAAAATAATTAAACTCCTGTTTGAACACTCTATTTTCAATATTATTCACAAAGAGTCATACGCAACCAAATAGAAGTCCACAGAAAGGTCAATGGATAATGAAAACTCAGCCCAAGAACACCTTAGAATACTATAAAGCTTTCAAAAAGAAGAAAATTATTATTCTTTTATGAGAATATTGATGGAGCTGAAGATGCTGTTCCAAGCAATTGTTGCATCCTAGGAAAACAAATATAGCAATGTTCTACATAAGAGGACTAAATAGGTGAGAGATTAAATACAGTAATTAATTTTACTGGTATTTTACACAAACACCCAAAGATTGCATTAACCATATAAGCATATTTATTATTATGACTAGTTAAGAATTAGTAAATATTTACAATTGAAAGAAAGATACATTGATAGTATATGTAAACTTTAAAAGTGAGTTAGTTTGAAGCTAAACAGAGTGTTGTCTACTAAGGAGGACACAGTCAGATAAAAGTCAACATGAAGTGGTGCACACTTATTCCTCCTGGGCTTATTGACGTTTAGGAAGTCTGCTTACTCAGTCCCCGATCAATTTTCCTCTGTGGAAGCTTGTTTTAAATGTAAGGTCACATTAACACACCTCATTTGGAAAAGCAGTGGTTCTGTTCAAATCTATTGCCACAGCATTTAAAAATACAGCAGAAGTTGGCACTGCTAGGGTACTTTTCTTGGCTGAAAGGGAAAGTCTAACAAGCAATTTGTCATTTAAATAGGCTTGAAGATTAATATCTAAATTGCTCACCATATATATTGAATGAGCAATCCACTCAATAATAATTAATTAATCCAATGAATTAATTTCATTCAATTTAGAATCTTATTACAACCTAGTAGAAAGCACTTTTACTCTTCATTTACTTTCATTTTATTACCCAATATTTTAAATAACGGTAATAGAGGAAATATAAATGTAAGCTATACATGTCAATACATGACACAATATCTGCTACACTTAAACCGAGCATGTTTTCTGATTCATATGTGAATTTGGGCAACTCCTGTGCTTTACATTCCCTATGAAAGCACTCTCACACAGTGAGGGCTTTGTTTTTAAAATCTACTAGAATTCCAAATGTTACTGGGGTGAAATGATAAATCACCACTAATTTAAAATCAAAAGAACATTTTTTGGAGAATTAGCAGGAAATTGTGTGAGGATTAGTATTATTTGTTATTGTTGAAATTCAGGGAAAAATAATTCTTTGAAAACTGATTCTTTTTCTCAGGAGATCCATGTTGTCAGAATTGCCTTTAACAACTATCATGAAAATTGTTGTTGTTGTTGTAGTTGTTGTTGCTGTTGCTGCTGCTGCTGCTCTTCTTCTTCTTCTTCTTCTTCTTCTTCTTCTTCTTCTTCTTCTTCTTCTTCTTCTTCTTCTTCTTCTTCTTCTTCTTCTTCTTCTTCCTCCTACTCCTCCTCCTCCTCCTCCTCCTGCTCCTCCTCCTCCTCTTCCTTTTCCTCTTCCACCTCTTCCTCCTCTTTCTCTTTTTCCTCCTTTCTTCTAATTTTGTTTAGACCCAGCTAGCCTGTAACTCATTGTAACTCAAGCTTTTCTTGAACTCAGAGATTCCTTTGTTCTATTTTTGAGGTTATCATTTGATTACATTGCTCCATTCCCTTCCCTCCCTCCAAGACCTCTCATATCCTCTCTCCTCTCTCATTCAAATTCCAGGCCTCTTGTTTTCACTACCTGTTGTCCATGATCAAACTAGCAGCTACAAAATATTTATTTATGTAATTATATATACTAAATGGGTTATATTTATTAATATATATGTATATATACATATATATACACATACATGCATACAATAAAATTTAAAACAGAACTCTTAAAAGAAATTTTTACTATCTGTTATGGTAGATAGATATGTATTGTGATAGATATGATGTGAAAATGTGATTTATGGGTCCACTGTTATTAAAAGCAGTAATAATTGAAAGAATGATAAGATAATAGTAGAAAATCTTTCAACTAAAGCCTAAAGTTGATATGTCTTTCTTTTTACACTGCACAGGCATGGTGGTAAATTGATTAGATGTCTGCTGTTTAACTTTCTTGAGATTGTACTGTTCTATGGAATACTTTAGTGAGTACCCATCCTACAGTTTTCAAAATCACAGATATAAACTAGTAGTACTTTGCCTCATATCAGTTGTGGGGACACTTTCAATACTGTGATTTACTCTTCAATGAACTGCATATGATGCTAAAAATAATTATCAGGAAATAATTTATTTAATCAAGGATTAAATGAAATATATTAGAAGAACTTAATAGAGTACCAATTATCTAAAGGTGTCAAATCATTTATAAAAATAAAGACAAGAATTCACACTGGTAGATGACATGCTTATTCACATTCTCATATGTATCTCCTACAAGCACTGTCAGCCCTTAGTAATATCTTAAGTACTTTACTATTTCAAGACCATTAGCCTCTCATACTTATTTATCAACAGAAACCAAACACTTATATATACATTAATCTCAGTCATGCAAGAATAAGATTTTTTTGAAATGCTATGCTGTACATATCATATTCAAAGAACGTTCAGAGACTACCAAGTCCAAATAGCATCAAAATCATTTGAAAATGTGAGGTAGACTAGAATATGAAAAGGAAGTTGTGTTTATTTCAAATTGACTTATATACCTAAAATTCTAAATATAAATTATGTTTCTTATAAAATTTGCAACGTCTCTTAGCAACATTCAAATTGGTCTGGAATCAGAAACTATAGGATTAGAAATGATATTTTTGTCAAGCTGGTGGGTTTATATATAAAGCTTTTTTTTTCAGTATAGAATGTAACCCATCAACTCCTTAAATGGCAAGTTACTAAACCTGCCTAGTTTACTTTTACCTATTGTTTATCTAACCAATCTCTGTTGAGGTATTATTTAAAAAATCGTGCTGGTTGGGCCAACTATCTAAGCTGCAGGAGCTCTGCTTAGCTCTGCTGCCATGTTCTGTAGCCAGAGGCCACACATGTACCACAGCTAGAAACAGCTAGCCAGAAACACTGGCCCTGCACTCACGAGATGCCATCATGGCAGCTGGCTCTGCCAATCTACCATGTTGACTCCACAAAGTTTGGCTGGATCCCAGACAATACCCACCATTCACATGGTATCCAGTAGAAATGAGACTCTAAAGCTTAATTAATATCCAATGGCTTTATATATTTAAAAATGCCCAATTAACAATTCGCCCATACAATTAGAATTGTTTTCCAATAACTAACCTTAAGATATAAAATCGTCACCCAGGATTGTTCTGGACCCACGTGTAGTTCTCCATGGCCCCTCCCACATCTCTCCTCCCTCCTAGCTCCACCTCTTCTTTCTCCTATTCCTCTCCTTCGTTCCTCCCACATTAGCTCCTCCCAAATTACTGAGTTTATTGTAAAATGTATCAGGAGAAATATTCTGCTACATATCACCCTTCTTGTTAGAATAAAAAAAAAACTTTCTCTCAAAATAAAATTAGAGCACAACTATTTCAATTTGTAACAGTAAGGTACAAGCTAGACCTAATACCCAGTCCAGTATTGTACCTGGCTTATGTCTTGGCTAAAGCCATGAATGAATGCCATCTGAAAACCATGCTCTCGAATCTATTCTCTCAAAGTAAATAGCCTGGGTTGGCTATGAGAATATAAGTCTTCAACCCCATCAGAAATCCAGAATAACTGAATTAACTGAAAATATGGGAAGCACAAAGCATAGCTTCTAAAACTTAGCCAATTTATAGAGACCACTGAACACCTGGACAGTCCCTATACTTCAAGTCGTTGGAGCATCAGGTCCTCAGCCGTCTGTCCCAGGACCATCTGACAAACCTAGTAAAGCAGAATTTTTAAAGGCTGATTTCCCTGTCTAGGCAGATATAACCAATTGACTATTCCACAGCGTGTCATTTTTTTTCTGTACAGTATTTTGTCTGTGGATGAAAAGAGGCAATTCTTGCCTAGTGGCTGTCTCACCACAACTGGAGTAACACCAAAGATACTCATTTCTTCTTAGAATTCAAGACATGGAAGCTGTCAGGAGCAGACAGGTCTCTAATCAAATGAACTTTAGTTTAAAAAAAGTTTGTAATGTCAATTATGTGGACTTCTGACATTAAAAAAAAAAACAAAAAAACAACTATTTATGTAAAGCAATCTGGACTGTTGTCCGTTAACTCCTCTCAGCTATTTCTAATTAAATCTAGAAAACACCCTAACAATAAACTCAGAGCCAATGAATATGTTATAGACCCTTAACTCATGGGCTAACTATCTCAGATCAGTTTTAAAAAATTAAAGAAGGACTGAGTGTGAGCCTTGTACCCACAAATTTTGAATTAATAGAAGAAATTATACTAATGAAACACTCGAATTTGCATCAAAATCAGTTTTGTACTGTTTAAGAAATTATAACTTCAGCTTAGCAACAAATATACAAATTTCTACCAATAGGTTATGGCTATGTAATCAATTCTAGCTATTCCTCCTTGTTCCAATAAAACCATTACTTTTCCCTAGAAAGACAGCCTAATATTAACTACCTCAGTCTCCAACCCAGGGAATTGGGCTCTGGCTCTTCATTAACGTCTTCAAGCTGAATGTGGGCATTGAGATATTAGAAGAGGGGTCGGGGGAAGGGTAAATTGATAAGCCTCTGATGTCTGTGACCTCACTGGGTCCAGCTGGAAGTCCAGGATGTCAGGGGTTCAAGTAGCTCTGCTCAGTTTGTTTAATAGGAGATACACCAAGGCTGTGTACTCTATAATATACAATTCTGAAAACAAAATTTTAGTATCAAATAATTTTTTGTTAGAATTCTTCAGAATTTAGATTTCTGGAAGCCTACCTCTGTCGTATATGATCCATATAATTCTGGGAGATAGAAATATCTTAATGGACTCTTCGGAAAATACACAAACAAAACTTCTTTTTCCCAAAATAGCATATCCTTGAGCCAGTAACCAGAAAAACCTTTATTTTGACCTTTTTTTCGAGAGGAAAAATATAACAAAACTGAAAATTATACCCATCTTGAAAATTAAATCAATTTAAGACAAATCAAGTAACTAAAGTACTGTATGTGCCTATTCTTAGGCCTTTCCTATCTTGCCAAAAAGGAAATAAACCTATATTTTCCATAGGGGCCACATTAGACAGAACCCGAGTCTCCTGTGAGGCAATATAACTTTATGTCATCTTAAAACACTTGATTTACACTATCTTTCTGTTTATCTCTCTGCCTAAAACAGCTTTTTATTTATACCACCAATCCGGTTTCCTCTCTATCTAGAGCAACTTCTAGTTATACACTGTGCTCTCTCCTCTAGAGTTGGTGACAATTTCTTTATTTTAGTTCCAAACCCCAGACAAAAATCCTCATGTAATTTAGACAAATTTGTTTGTAAATCTTTCCTAAAAGCAAGTAATCTTTATATTGTAACTTTACACTTAAATCAATAACTGCTCCACAATGGAGACTTACTCATTTGGCTGTCTTGGCTCAGAGCAGGTAACAAAGTATACCTGTCTGTCTGTAGGTCTCTGTCTAGAGCCACAGACAGATTTTCTCTACCTATCTTTGTTTTGAACCATAGGTGAGATTCCCCACATGAATCGGACAAAACTCTTTCTAAATCTATCTTAAAAACAAATAATCCCAATTTTACTTCACAGTTCAAATCTCTCTGCCCTAAAAGTAAACTACTTCATTCTTTTCCTAACAAAAAGCAACCTGTGATTCCCCACAGCGGGGGACCTCAGTCTGCAAGCAGTTTCTTATTCCTGTGCTAGGAGTCATGTGACTTGTCTCAGTGCTACTTACTCACTTACTTTCTTTTTTAAAAAAGTAAAAATACAACTTTTACTCTCAGGTGGATAGACTTGAATTTCTAGTGAACTTGTTCCTGAAGTTGGTGCACCACTTATTGAGGGTAATATTTTAAAGAGCATGGCCCAATCTGGCTTGTCCTTATGGGTCACCATGTTCACAATTAGGCAAAGCCTGAAGCCATGTTTGGTGGCATGCTCTCGCTGCTACCTTGGCTCAAGCTGGCCAGAAGCACCAGCCCTGGCAAACACGAGATGCCATCATGGTGATTGGCTCTGCCAAGCTACCATGCTGTCTCCACAAAGCCTGGCTGAACCCCAGACAATACCCACCATCCACACAGTACCGGGTAGAAATGAGACTCTAAAGCTTAATTATTATCCAATGGCTTTTTATATTTAAAAATGTTCAATTAACAATTTGCCCATACAATTAGAATTGTTTTCCAATAACTAACCTTAAGATATAAAATCGTTACCCAGGATTGTTCTGGACCCACGTGTAGTTCTCCATGGCTCCTACATCTCTCCTCCCTCCTAGCTCCTCCTCTTCCTTTCCTTCTCTCCTCCCACATTAGCTCCTCCCAAATTACTGAGTTTATTGTAAAATGTAGCTGGGGAAATATTCTGCTATAAATCTCTACTTAATTAGCTTGTTTGCAAGATGAGTTGACAATGGGAAAAGTCATTTTTAGTGCACTGTGTTAAGGAATTAGTCTTTTGTATTTCTTACAAACTAATATTGCATAAAACCTAAAAATTGTAGTTTAGCCTTCTAAGTATGATTGAAGCATCTACACTTTTGTCGACCTTCCTTTTAAGCTTCATATGGTCTATGAGTTGTATTGTGAATATTCTGAGTTTGGGGGCTACTTATCTACTTATCTACTTATCTGTGAGTATATACCATGTGTGTCCTTTGGGTCTGGGTTACCTCATTCAGAATGATATTTTCTAGTTCCACCCATTTGCCTGCAAATTTCATGAAGCCATCATTTTTAATAGCTGAGTAAATGTGCCACATGTTCTGTATCTATCCATTCTTCCATTGAGGGATATTGTGTAAATGTGTACCACATTTTCTGTATCCATCCATTATCCCTTTGAGGGGCTAACATTTGGGTTGTTTCCAGCTTATGGCTATTATGAATAAGGCTGCTATGAAAATAATGGAGCATGTATTCTTGTTATATAGTGGAACGTCTTTTGGGTACATGGCCAGTAGTAGTATAGTTGGGTCTTCAGGTAGAGCAGGGAGCAAAATAATCACCAGACATAAAGAGAGGAGGAGATCTGGGAGGGACCTGGGAAGGAGAGAGAAGAGGGAAGAAAAATAGGGAGGCAAGACCAGGTCGAGAGGGTCAGGAAAATGAATAGACATATGTAGCAATGGAGGTGGGGAGCAGGGGGGACCAGTAGAAAGTCCCAGACACCAAGGAAGTGAGAGGTTCCCAGGATCCAATGGAGAAGATATTAGGCAAAATACCCAACAGAAGGGAGATAGAACCTGTAGAGATCATCTCTAGTAGGTAGGCATAGCCCCAGTTTAGGGATGGTGCCATCCACTCACCTCAAAATTTTTAACCCAGAATTGTTCCTGTCTAAAGGAAATGCAGGAACAAAAAGTAGAGCAGAGACAGAAGGAGTAGCCATCCAGAGATGTCCCCACCTTAGGATTCATCCCATCTGCAAACAACAAACCCCAAACTATTGCTGATGATAAGAAGTACTTGCTGACAGGAGTCTGGTATGGCTGTCTTCTGAGAGGCTCTGCCAGTACCTGACTAACATAGATGCAGAGACACACAGCCAACCATTGAACTGAGCCGGGGAACTTCAATGGAAGAGTTAGGGGAAGGACTGAAGGAGCTAAAGGGAATTACAACCCCATAGGAAGAACAATAAAATCAACTAACTGAATCCCTCAGAGCTCTCAGGGTCTAAACCCCAACCAAAGAGAGTATACATGGATGGGTCCATGGCTCCAGCTTCATATGTAGCAGAGGATTGCCTTATCTAACATCTGGGAGGAGAGGCCATTGATCTTGTGAAGGCTTCATGCCCCAGTGTAAGTGGATGCTAGAGAATTAAGGCAAGAGTGGGTAAGGAAAGCATCCTCTTTGAGGCAAAGGTGGGGAGGATGGGGTGGGATTGCTGAGGGGAGGGTAGGAGGGGGACAATATTTGAAATGAAAATAAATAAAAAAAAAACAATAAAAAGTGTTGTTGCTGTTTGGGAACCTGAAATTATGATTCATGTACCTTCAGCTTTTTTTTTTATTGTAACCCAGTGTGATTATTGCTCCAGTCTTTGTCATTTAGATATTTTATAATAGCTATTGGCAACATGTTTTACAAATTAAATTACAAAAATTATATTGTTCAACTATCTCTCCAAATCTCTCAGAAAAGTTGTAAGATGTCATTTCTCACAGTGTATTCAAATGAACACTATCTTTATATTAAAAGACGAACCATGATGTAATAATTTTGGGAAACATTAACTTAAATAAAAATTAATTTGTTTCTTTATTACTACCTGATATCCTACATAGGCTATTTGATATATTTCAAAAACTTTTGTCAAATTTACTTAACATAAAAATTCTGGTATCAGTAATTAAACTAGAATTCTAAGCATGGCATTATTTGAGATGTAAAGGCCCAATTTAGCTTTTGATACTGTAAAATATTCATCCATTCACAACAAAGTTAGTAGTTTATTATCTTAGTTGAACTATAATATTCTCTATTAAAGGGATCTGAACTTAATAAAATGCCTTCCAATTAAAAGTGACATCACTGGCCAGGGCTGTCTAAGAAACTCCCAAATCATACAGCCTATTGTTACCCTTGGCTACTTTCAAGAGTTGAATGTAAATATCTATTGCTGAAGATACTATACACCAGAGGAACAAGTCCCAGAGGACCTTGAACTGGAAGTGACTTGAATGACCTCTCCCTGAGGACTAGCTTCATGTTATCAGAATGAGCCATTCAAAGCTTCCAAAGGAGAAAAAGCAACCAACTGTCCCTTCCAGCTGTGATGCCTTTGAATCACATCAATGATGAGCGTAGTATAATAAATCTAGGGATGGACTTTGATATCTAGTCAACAATAGGAATACCATTTATGGTACTGGAAATCAAGCTAAAAGAATCAGTGATACTGGGTCATGGTACTGGAGCAATCAAGAATCACTAATTTATTAAAGCAACATAATCTCAAACAATCTATACACAGTCATCTGTGGCAACAAATAATCTTAAGTGTTTCAAGGAAACTTCTCTTTGGAATAGATGGAGAACCCTACAGAAAACTACAACCAATTAATATGCAGAGTTGTACAGTCAAGTCCCAGTGAACACCACTACTAAATGCTCCCATATTTAAGGCTCAAGAAAGATTGTGGTAGAGGGGGCAGAAATTATGTAAAGCCAGAGTACTGGAGACTTCTCCATCAGATTACCTCTCCTAGTAACATCAGAGGCTCTACTGGTAAAGTATTGCCAGCATTATTTGCCCAAATGTGAGCTAAACAAGTAGAAAACCAAGGAGTGTGTCAAATTGCATGTTAGCAAATCCCAGTAGGACTCAAGCTTACACAAAGTACTAGAGGCAACTGAGAAAAGCTGGGAACAGAAGAGGTGGTCCCTCTACCCAGGGGAGGGAGAGCACATTAATTGGTTTTCTGATGTGAAACAATCATCCATGAGAACATACACACAAGTAACATTTTATGGACTTAGCAGGGTATATTTGAGAATATATATGTACCACAAACACACCTATGAATGAAATAACAATTGATGGAAAAGAAGCCATAAATTTGAAAGAGACAAATAGAATATATTGGATAGCGTAAAAAGTTTGATAGGGAAAGAAAAATGTTGAAATAGAACTATAATCATGAAAGATAAGCAAAAGTATTTATGTTTGAGATGCACACATGCACACACATATCTATATATCTATATATCAATATCTGTATCTGTATCTATGTATCTATGTATCTATCTATGTATCTATGTATCTATGTATCTATCTATGTATCTATCTATGTATCTATGTATGTATGTATGTATGTATGTATGTATGTATGTATGTATCTATCCATCCATCCATCCATCCATCCATCCATCCATCCATCTATCTATCTATCTATCTATCTATCTATCTATCTATCTATCTGCTACTTGGATATTGTTCCTGAACAGTTAGTATTTTCTTCTGTGTTCACAAAATGTAAACATTATCCATGCAATTTGTGTGAACTCTCTCTCTCTCTTTCTCTCTCTCTTTCTTTCTCTCTCTTCCTTCTGTGTGTGTGTATTTGTATGTGTGCATATGTGTGTATCTGGTGTATGTGTGTGTGCTTATCTGTGTGTATGTGTTATGTGCATATATGAGACAAAGCATGTTTGGAGAGATGGAATGCAGAGACAGTAGATTACAGTAACCTAACACCTCCCTTGTGGGAGATACCATTTTGTGAAGAAAACTATGACAGACTAGTGACAGAGCTTTAAACAGAAATATTAAAATGATTAGTTAATGGCTTCATATATTTTCTCAGAAAGAGATGACCAAGTGCCAAAGGCATAATCCCAAAAGACAATTAGTAGAAAGTAAATTTGAGGACACATTGAAGAATACAGAATGCAGTGCCTATATAAAAGTTATGTTCTAAAAATAAATAAAGGGAAAGGGACTCAGAAATTTAAATCAGTGCAACTGCTTCTGAATTGTCATCTATGGAAATATATAACAAAAGAAAAGGGACATGGAAGGAATGTTGCTTTTAATTTTAATAAGGTGAGCTACATACAGAATTTATTGATGTGATTATAGAACACTTAAATTTACATGTGAATATTATTTTCATAATAAGTAAATTGGTGCTTCTTTTTTTGGCAAATTGCTCTGGAAAAAAATTCTATTTGATTGTAAACCACCATATTTTCTACAGTGTATTTCACAAAAAAACCAATTTGTGTGTGTGTTTGTGTATGTATTTTAAAGGTATATATTTTAATATGTTGATTGATGTGTGTACAAATTTTGAAGTACTTACCCAAATTAAGAAAATTTATGTTTATATCACCTCACATAGCAGAATTCCTGTTTTTGTTTTGACGGTGATAATCATACTTAAGTTAAAATTTCTTGACAAAAATTATGTATACATTTTACTGGGTTCAACTCCAGCTAATATCTTACTCTGTTTGGGCTGTTCTAACAACCCTATGGGTTGAGTGTCTTGGAAACAACAAAGAGGTATTTGTTACATTTATGAAGATTGGGAAGTAAGTCCCATTTCAAGGTGCTCACTGACTGGTATAATAAATATCTGTTGATGGTATTCTAGCCCAAACAAAACAACTCAAACAAACAAATAAAAACCCTTGTACTGTGTATTCAGATGACAGAAGAAACAAAGTAAATTCTGACATTCCTTTTATGAGGACACTAACATCAGATACCTGTAAAGATCCCACTTCTTGATATGTTACACAGATAATTCATCTTTCAATGTATAGATTTGGGGGATAGCCATACATATTCATAGAAATTCTCAAGTTGCACATTTGATCCCCCAAACTCATTTTCTACAACTAAACGTCTTTATTTTTTCCGAATATTTCTCCATGACATTTGCAAAAGTTCAATACTGAAGTATCTTTCTAAGATGCACAATATCTTTTTATTCATTTATTATTTTCAGTTACTGTAGATGTCTCCTGAATGTAATGATTAACTATTCATAAACCACCTAGTAAAATAAATATCCTACTTGCTTTCACTATCAGTATACTATACAAATATAAATTAATACTGTTCCAGTAGCATTGTATAGTTGTTTTATTTTTTAATTACTTTGGCATAAATAGTTTAGTCTTCCGAAAAAAAATCAAAGTTTGGTAAACATTGTCTGATATTCTCTATAGGTGTTTGTTATCCTCTACATGTTGAGATGGACATTTCTCCTAGATTCTGCCAGGAATTCTGCAGGTTAGGATAAAAGAAGACCAAACAAACAACAACCCCCCCCCCCCCACACACACACAGCATACTAATCTATTCTTTTATTTTGTTCTTCAAGCTCAGGGGAATTTTTCTTTCTCTTAATGAAAATAATATTATTAATTTCTAATTAGATTATAATAGTTCTTTGATCTGGGACACTACCTCTAATTAATGTTTTTCTCTATAGATTTATTACTACCCTTCTGTCTAAGATGTTTAACTTCTAACAAAAATATGAAAATAAGAAACAAAGCTGTCTGTGCTCAGTTATAATGATGAACTCCCCTGGTAACTCCTGTAGTAGAGTTTCTGTTCTCACCACTCTTCTGAAAGCATCTTCTCAAAGGTCACAGAATGATAGCATTATTTAACAAGTGTAACAGTCCCTTTTCTGTCATCTTGCCTCTTCACCTTTCTGAAAGAGAGAAACCCTGGGAGTATTTAGTGCTTGGCTTCCTGCTAAAACACTTCCTGTTTCACATCTAATTTCTTTACTTTTTCAGGAAGTGGGTCCATCAAGGTCTCCATCTTTTTTTATTCTCAGTCTTTTTGAATAACATTTTCATTTTCTCTTGTCTAATGTCCCAAACCCTTTAACACATGGTTACTATATGAGGATCCAAAGCCATTATGTCTCATCTTCTAGGGCCTATAGAGACCCTCTGTGTGGGTAACCCACCTCTATCCATTGCATATTTGTAACTTGTATAAGTGGCAGCTATGGCAGCATTTCATGCTTGAGATCTTGAAGTTATAAAAATACTAAAGTAGTCTGATTCTATTCTCTGACCAGGAAACATCTTGACAAGGATAGAAGCAGCTATGGCACACTGCAAGAAGCATGATGCTGCCCTCTCCACATGCTCATTCATATTTCATCCCCGTTCTTTATATCCCTAGAGGAATTCATGACATACATTAGAGATTTTCAATGTGTTCCAGAGATCAATGATTCCTAAAGAATCCCTACTGAACATGAATCAGGGTTGTAACTAATTTTGAAAATTTATAATTAATTAATCATAAATATCTTAAGATCATTGTCTCTTGACTGAATCAGCTCAATCTTGTAATTTTTATTTTATTTTTTATTTTTATTTAATTTTTATTTTTATTGGATATTTTATTTATATTTCAGATGTCTTCCCCATTCCCCATTTCTCCCCACCCCAAAATACCCACCCAGTCCCCCCGCCTCCTGCTTCTATGAGGATATGCCCCCTCCACCCACCCACCCACTCCTAACTCCCTGCCCTTGAATATCCCCAGATGGGCATTCAGCCTTCACAGGACCAAGGATCTTTTCTCCCACCTATGCTGACAAGGCCATCCTCCCCTACATATACAGCTGGAGCCATGGGTCCCTCCTTTTGTGCTCCCAGGCTGGTGGTTTAGACCCTGGTAGCTCTGGTTAGTTGGTATTATTGCTCTTCCCATGGGGGTGTTAAACCCCTTCAACTCCTTCAGTCTTCTCTCTAATTTATCCATTGGGAACCCCGTGATTAGTTCAATGGTTAGTTGTGTGCATCTGCTTCTGTATGTCAGTCTCTGGCAGACTTCTAAGAAGACCGTTATATCAGGCTCCTGTCAGCATAAACTTCTTGGCATCAACATCAGCATCTACCTTTGTTGACTGCACATGGGATGGATACCCAGGTGGAGCAGTCTCTGGATGGCACCTCCTTTAGTTTCTGTCCCACACTTTGTCTCCATATTTCCTCCAATGAGTATTTTGTTATTCCTTCTAAAAAGAACAAAAGCACCCTCATTTTGGTCTTCCTTCTACATGAGTTTCATGTGGTCTATGAGTTGTATCTTGGGTATTGTGAGCTTTGGGGCTAATCTCCACTTATCAGTGAGTGAATACCATGTGTGTTCTTTTGTGATTGGGTTACCTCACTCAGGATTATGTTTTCTAGTTTCATCCATTTGCCTAAGAATTTCATGAACTCGTTGTTTTTAATTGGTGAGTAGTTCTCCATTGTGCAAATGTACCGCATTTTCTGTATCCACTCCTCTGTTGAAGGACATCTGGGTTCTTTCCAACTTCTGTCAATTATAAATAAGAGTGCTATAAACATAGTAGAACATGTGTTCTTGTTATATGTTGGAACATCTTCTGGGATGCCCAGGAGTGGTATAGCTGGGTCCTCAGGTAATGCTATGTCCAATTTTCACAGAAACCACTAGACTGATTTCCAGAGTGGTTGTATCAGCTTGCAAACCCACCAACAATAGAAGAGTGTTCCTCTTTCTCTACATCCTAGCCAGCATGTACTATCACCTGAGTTTTTGAACTTAGCCATTCTGACTGGTGTGAGTTGGAATCTCAAGGTTGTTTTGATTTGCATTTCTCAGATGCCTAAGGATATTGAATATTTCTTTATATGCTTCTTGGCCATTCAAATTTCCTCAGTTGTTTAGCTCTAAAACCCAGTTTTCATAGGGTTATTTGTTCGTCTGAAGTCTAATTTCTTGAGTTCTTTGTATATATTGGATTTTAGTCCTTTATCAGATGTAAGATTGGTAAAGATCTTTTCCCAATCTGTTGGTTGCCATTTTGTCCTATTGACAGTGTTCTTTGCCTTATAGAAGCTTTGCAGTTTTATGAGATCATTTTTGTCAATTCTTGATCTTAGAACATAAGCCATTGGTGTTTTGTTCAGGAAAATTTCCCCTGTGCTCAAGTTTTCAAGGCTCTTATCCACCTTCTCTTCTATTAGTTTCAGTGTATCTGGTTTTATGTGAAGGTCCTTTATTCACTTGGACTTGAGCTTTTAAAAGGAGATAAGAATGGATTGATTTGCATTCTTCTATGTGCTGACCTTCAGTTGTTGAACCAGCACCATTTATTGAAAATGCTGTCCTTTTTCCACTGGATGGTTTTAGCTCCTTTGTCAAAGATCAAGTGACCATAGGTGAGTGGGTTCATTTCTGGGTCTTCAATTCTATTCCAATGACTTTCCAGCCTGTCTCTGGACCAGTACCATGCAGCTTTTATCACTATTGCTTTGTAATACAACTTTAGGTCAAGGATGATGATTACCCCAGAAGTTATCTTGTTGAGAATTGTTTTCTCTATAATTGTTTTTTTGTTATTCCAAATGAATTTGCAAATTGTTATTTTTATCTCTATGAAGAATTGATTTGGAATTTTGATGGGGATTACAATGAATCTGTAGATTGCTTTTGGCAAGATGGTCATTTTTACTATATTAATCCTGCCAATCCATGAGCATGGGAGATCTTTCCATCTTCTGAGATCTTTTTTGATTTCTTTCTTCAGAGACTTGAAGTTCTTGTCATACAGATCTGGCACTTGCTTGCTTAGATTCATACTGAGGTATTTTATATAATATGTGACTATTGTGAAGGGTGTCATTTCCCTAATTTCTGTCTCAGCCTGTTTATCCTTTGGGTAGAAGAAGGCTACTAATTTGTTCAAAATAATTTTGTATTCAGCCACTTTGCTGAAGTTGTTTATCAGGCTTAGGAGCTCTCTGGTGGACACTTTAGAGTAACTTAAATATACTAGCATACCATCAGCAAATAGTGATATTTTGACTTCCTCTTTTTCTTTTGTATCTCTTTGACTTCTTTTTGTTGTCTAATTGCTCTGGCTGGGACTTTCAGTACTATATTGAATAGGTAGAGTGAGAGTGGGCAGCCTTGTCTAGTCCCTGAACTTAGTGGGATTGCTTCAAGTTTCTCTCTGTTTAGTTTGATGTTGGATACTGGTTTGCTGTACACTGCTTTTACTATGTTTAGGTAAAACATAGTAAATGTTGAATTCCTGATTTTCCAGTAGTTTTACAATAAAAAAACGTTAAATTCTGGCAAATGCTTTCTCATTATCTAATGGGATGATGTGTTTTTTCTTTGAGTTTGTTTATATAGTGGATTAGATTGATGGGTTTCCAAATATTGAACCATCTCTGCATTTCTGGGATAAAGCCTATTTGATCAAGATGAATGATTGCTTTGATGTGTTCTTAGATTCGGTTTGTGAAAAACTTATTGAATTTTTTGCATTAATATTCATAAGGGAGATTGGTCTGAACTTCTCTTTCATTGTTGGGTCTTTTTGTGGTATAGGTATGAATGTAATTGTGGCTTCATAGAATGAATTTGGTAGTGTTCTTTCTGTTTCTATTTTGTGGAATAGTTTGAAGAGAATTGATGTTAGGTCTTCCTTGAAGGTCTGATAGAATTCTGCACTAAAACCATGTGATTCTGGGCTTTTTTGTGGGGAGACTTTTAATGACTGCTGCTATTTCTTTAGGGGTTGTGGGACTATTTAGACAGTCTGTATGCTCCTGATTTAACTTTGGTACTGGTATCTGTCTAAGAAATTGTCCATTTCATTCATGTTTTCCAGTTTTGTTGAGTATAGGCTTTTGTAGTAAGATCTAGTGATTTTTCAAATTTCCTCAGTTTCTGTTGTTATGTCTACCTTTTCAGTTCTGATTTTATTAATTTGCATACTGCCTCTGTGCCCTCTGGTTAGTCTGGCTAAGGGTTTATCTATCTTGTTTATTTTCTCAAAGAACCAACTCCTCATTTTATCGATTCTTTGTACAGTTCTTTTCTTTATTTTTCCTTGTCCAAGTTATCATTCTTCTATATTTTTGTTGTAGATATTTACTAGCCCTTTAAGTTGGGAATCTTCACTCTCATCTATACCTATTATCCTTAGGTGTGGTCTTCTCATTGTGTCCTGAATTTCTTGCATGTTTTGGGTTAGGAGCTTTTTGAATTTTGCATTTTTTGACAGTTGTGTCAATATTTTCCATGGTGTCTTATGCACACGAAATTCCCTTTTCTATCTCTTGTATTCTGTTGGTGATGCTTGCATTAATGACTCCTGATCTCTTTTCTAGGTTTTCTATTACCAGGCTGTCTCTCTTTGTGATTTGTTCACTGTTTCTATGTCCATATTTAGATCCTGGATGGTTTTGTTTAAGTTCTTCACCTGTTTGGTTTTGTTTTCTTGCAACTTTTTTAAGGGATTTTTGTGTTTCCTCTTTAAGGGCTTCTACCTGTTTACCTGTGTTCTCCTGTATTTCTTTTAGGGAGTTATTGATGTCCTTCTTAATGACCTCTATTATCACCATGAAAAGTGATTTTCATTTAAGTCTGAATCCTTTTCTGGTGTGATATGGTGTTCATGATTTGCTATGGTGGGAGAACTGGGTTTTGATGGTGCCAGGTAACCTTGCTTTCTGTTGCTTATGTTCTTATGCTTGCCTTTTGTCATCTGGTTATCTTTAGTGTTACCTGCACTCACTGCCTCTGACTGGAACCTGTCTCTCCTGTTATCTTGCTTGTGTCAGAACTCCTCATAGTCTAGCTGCCTCTGTGCCCCTGTGATACTGAGATCCTGGGTGAAAGAGCTCCGGAGACTCAGGCTGCCTTGGGGATCCTGAAATCCTATGATCCTGGGCATGTTAGAACTCCTTAGAATCCAGATTCCTCAACTGCTCTGAGTACAGCAGAATTTCTGCTGCTCTAAGTGCAGTGGTTCCTCAGCTGCTCTGAGTGCAGTGTTTCCTCTGCTGCTCTGAGAACAGTGGTTTCCTCTAGGATGGGTCAGAATATGGTATCTTCAAGGGAGCAGACCAGGTAGGAGTCTGTACCAGCAGAAGTGTTGTTTTTATTTTTATTACTCAGATTACTATAAAGGATTTGAGTTTGAGTAAAGTAAATATTTAACGTGATATGATAACAGGTAGGAAATAGAACGTATACTGCCTTTTCCTGTAGATATCAGGATCACCATACAGGAGGAAACACAGCACTGTGTTCCCAGGAAGTGATAATGTACCTTTGCTTTCATGAACTAACCAAGAAGAGTGCTGACAACACAGCATACTTGATATAAAGTTCTTCCTTTCTGCATTTATATCTGAAGTTTAGTGAAAACTTTTTATACAAACATGGAAGAGGAACAGACCACTGCTGGCTTTTTACAGTTTTAAATTAAAAACTTTTTCACTAAACACAAAGCTAACTCTATCACTGCAGTCTCTACCATCTTTGGTTTTCTCATGCAATCTTCTGGAGACCAAGAGTTTTAAGTTTATAAGTCACTTAGAATGGTTGCATTCACTCATTAAAAATAAGAAAATCACTACCTTTCTTTTCATGCTATGCTATTACTTTTATAAAAAGTTTCAATGATCTTTTGGGTTACAACTAAGTATGTGATGGAGAAAGTATCATTTGTAGCTATTACTTGATTATATGCTAAGATCTGTGCAACTGAGAATATGCTAATATATATATTCAAAGAGCCAGAAAGAATGAGAGAGAAAACCACCTATTGCTTAGGTTTGTGCACAATAATCTCTACATATTGAAAATGGAAATATCTGAAATATAGTTGGCACTAGAAAGATTGCCATTAACTAAAATTTCCCTTTGAATTTACATTATGTTTTGATTTTCACCTATTCAATGTTTCTTCTTAAAACTCTATCATTTGCTCTAACTGCTCAGTTCATCTTGATTTAATCTCTTGCAAAACTCTATTCTTAAAAAGTCCTCAGTGGACAGGGGACAGAGATCAAAGTTTTTGCTTCCCAGACTTATATTCTGTATCTACATTCCTGAAGCCAGTGTAGTAGTAGAATAACTAGCTTCCTTGTGTTTTCTCCTGACTTCTACAGATGTGCTATCAGCTCCTTCAACACTTATAATAAATGAATAGATACAAAAATAATCACAAATATTAGAAACTTTAAATTAAAATCCAAAGGGAAAAACTTTGCTCTCAAAGGGTGCATATCCAATGAATGAAAACAAAATAGATTTAATTTATATTTGTGGTCATATGTAATTAATATTTTAAAATAAAAGCTGTTAGAACACAGGTTAAGAATCAACCAACTACATAGATAACTTTTTAAGATAAAGAACATTGCATCCCTTAAATCCTTACTTTTGTTTGAGAATGAGCTTATTCAAAAAGAAATTAGTATAGAGATGATCAATATTATCTACCACATAATTACACTTTCCAGCTATTATTGTCCTCTAAACTCTGATGAATATACTTATGACAAAATCTATGGGCATGTTTTGTCATTTATGTCTACTCAATCATCTTTATCAAGATACTAAATCAACATCTTTATCAAGCCATCCACATCTTATAACAACAGATTGACTTACTGGCAGAAGAGTTGGCTTGTTAAGGACATGTCTCTATTTACATGCAACCCCAGGTTTCACTCAATTTGCCTAACCCCTTACCAGAACATAATGCCACTAAATTCTGATGATAGTTGGCTCAGTATCTTAAAGGTCCCTGGTCAGACAAAATTCCTTAACTATTCTGTGCTATTAAGGGAGAACATAGCCAACTTCAATGCGTCCAGTGTAATTGTGCTCTCCTTATGCTGGATACTTGGGGAAAATATGGGACAATACTAAAACTGTTTGACCCCCTGTAAATAGCCACTTATGCTATGATGGGAGAAATTGACATACTAATAATTATTTTTGTTTAATAGTCTCATAAAATATATTTCCAGAATACATTCCACAAATAAGGTGCTGATGGCTCTCGAAAATCCCAATAATAGTCCCCCTTAAGGAAGTGATCAAAGCATGGATGACAGAGATCCATGAGACCACCATATAAGCTGTTCCTTATTTCCCCCTTGTGTGACAGGCTTACAAAGTGATATCTCTTTAAGGGCTGGTAGTCAGTAATGGGTAAGGTCCTGAAAGACAGGATAACCTAAGGCAGACACAGTCCAATATACTAGGAATCCTCCAAGGCAGGATCAACAATTTTGAGGCAATGAGACCCAGTCTCCCACTAGGCTGTCAAAATCTAAAAACAAAAGGCTAGATATGTAGCAGGAATGGCTAGACTGCCTCTCTGTAAATGCTAGGGGGTGTGCAGCAACAAAAGCATCTCCTGCAGAAGGACCTGATTGAGGATTGCCCGTGAGACCAAGGATTGCTGGTGCAGATAATGCCAGCCAATCAGGAACTTCTGTTTAGAAGAGATGCTTTCTTGGGACCAATGGAGGCATGGGTGGAAGGTATTAAAGGAACTTGAAACAGTGCTCAGGGAGCTTGCTGAAGCATTTCTCACCTGCTCCTGGCATCTGTTTTAAGGCATCACCTCACCTCCAACCCTCAAGAGAAGATAGGGTCAGGCAGTCAGTAGTCAAGGGCACAGACAACACACACATAAATGTTTATTTTTAAAATTCAGCTTATCAAAATCTTGCTAAAAATCATGCTAGTCAATCTAGGCATGATGGCACATATCTTGAATCTTAACACCCTAGAGGCAGGGGCCAGCAGACTTATTTGAGTTTGAAATCAACTTAGTCTACATAATGAGATCCTGGACAGCTAGGATTTCATAGTGTGATACTAACTAAAACAGACAAAAAAGAAACACAACCCAAAACAAAATACTCGTATGCTAGTCAAAACATTTGTATTGTCTTCAATAACAGGCAGTATTTTGTTATTCTAAAAATTCATTATTTGTTACAAATAAAAAAATTAGTTAAAATGATCAGAAAAAGAGAATCTTACTTTTTTTAATTCAATAAATTTAATCAATGTTCTGTGAACTACCTGCCACCTGGTGGTTAGCTTCATAATTTCAAAATGATAAATGTGATTTTACTTCTGTTGTTACCAATTTTAGAAAACCAATAAAGTTCCCTCAAATTAGATATAAAGTTAAAAGTAGTCTATGAGATTAATTACCTGTTGTTTTGTTGTCATAAATAAATATTTTTGTCTAGAAGTTCTGCAATCTAACTTAATTTAATATATATTTAATATAGCATGTAACTAACATTCACAGAGTTAACTTAATTAATACAATAATGACTACTTTAAAATTTTTCTTGTTCATTCTTTGTATGACTGAGCTTTTCTAGGATTTATAATTCCTGCTCTTGGAACAGAAACTCCTCTGACTAATTCACAGTACATAATAGTTGTCTTCTTTCAAAGAGAATAAAAGTCAACCTCATAATTGTGCTATTCATTGAGCATAAATTATGTGTCAAGTTCACATTAGACATTTCTAGTCAAGGTTTTTCCCAGTGGATTTCCATTTTCATTTTTTTTTAAATTAAAAGTACTTCATTGTGAAGAACTTACAAATAAAAATTAGCACTGAGATTAACTTAGTCGTTCAAACATGCACCTGTCCAAACTAAGATACATACATACAACCACAAATATCTCCATATAGCTAGATAGCCATTCTTAATACAATAATTGTATAGTTATTTACTTCCAGCCTCGTTCAATACTCAAATGTACATTATGTAAAAACTGTTATTGATACTAATGATGAATTTTAGACACCTTCAGTGCATATGACTCTAAGTCAACACACTAGTTCTGTAGAGTCACAGAACATATGAAATGTCTTTCTGTAATTTATTATGATGCCTTACAGTCTATAGTTCAACTTTCCGACAATGATAAGCTGTGACATAGAAGTCCAAGAATCTAGTAGTTGCTCAGTCCCACAAGGTCAGTTGCTTCAGCTGGTCTTCTGTAGAAGTAAATTTCAACAGATGTGCTGGCAAGTAAATGCAAGTGGTGAAAAAGAGCAAATCTTCCTTCTTCCAATGTCCATATGTAGGTTTCAGCAGAAGGCATGGCCCAGATTAAAGGTGTGTACCACCACACCTGGATCTGGGACTTATTTTGTTCCAGGCTGACCCTGAACTCTCCTTGATATCTGCTTGTCTTTGCCTCTTGGGATTAAAGGCCTGTACTAAGTTGCCTGGGCCTAAGCTTTTCATAGCTACTAAGCCTCAAGATCTCCATGCCAAGATCCAGGTCGGAAACTTGTGTCTTCCAGCCTCAAGATCTAGATCACAGGTGATCACTCCAATTGTAGATTGGTGTTCATTCTAGATATAATCAAGTTGACAACCAGGAATAGCCATTACTCACATTCACATTATTTTAGAGAACAAACATGATATTAATATTTATATGAGGATATATAAGTACAATTTTATATAGCTTTATCTATATTTTATATCCCTCCTTAAGATATTTTTTCATTGGAGTAAAAATTTAACCTAGGGATCACAAGTTTAAGAATTTGATGATATATACAGTGTGCGGTAAATGATCAATGAATAGCATTTTAAAAATTGAAAGTAAAGGTTTTTTTTCATACTATATGTTTGATCAGTTTCCCCTCCTTCATCCCCTCCATGATACTCCACACATCCCTATCCTTCTTAGGAGAGAAAATAGGCAAATAGAAAAGACAAACGAGAATAAAAGAAAATGAACAAACAAACATGAAAGTGCAGAAGAAACACACACACACACACACACACACACACACACAAAGACAACCAAAACACAGAAACACAAAATCAGCAACCATAGTATATGCCCCCTTAAAAAGCCCAAAGAAAACAATAAGTCAAAAAAATCTCCAAAATACCTTTGAATTCATATTGTATTGGCCAATGCCAGTTGAGCATGGGGTTTGCCCTTATTGTAGATTGCATACCCAGTGAGACACCTTTGGAGAACCTAAATATTCTGCTCCGTGCTAGCTTTTTAGTTGGTTGTGGAAACTCATGTCTATTTCCATATCTAAGAGCTGGTCTCATCTCATTTGGACCTGTGAAAACCCTATATATGATGATGGTAAGATTCTGTTGTTCAAGGGAATAGTTATATAACTCATTGTACATGGACATGGCAAGCTGGTGCCTAACTAAAGCCTTTATTCCTATTCCCTATAGTCTGTGAGAAGTCATACATGTTTCACTCTTGTAGTGTCTAGAAGTCAATATTCCCTTGGTATCATACTCCCCTTCTGGCTTTTATAATCATTACCCCTATTCTTCATAGTTCCATGAACGCTGAGGGGGAGATTTGATGGAGATATTACATTTAAGACTGAGTGTTCCAAGGTCTCTCGCTTTTTGTATAGTTGTGGATCTAAGTATTTGTTTTCACATAATGAAGAGGAAGCTTCTCTGATGATGGCTGAGTGAGATAATGATCTATGCGTATAGCAGAATGTCATTAAGAGTCACCTTGTTTTTGTGTTCCTTTAGCATAACAGAAGTATTTGACTTTTGAATGAGTCCATGGTTCATCTAGACTCAAGTTCTTGGCCATCCAAGCAATGTCAACCATGGCATATATCCCATATACAGGACCTTCAATCCAATCATATATGGTTGGTAACCCACACAAGATTGTGTCACTACTTCACTGGTGCATCTTCTAGGCAGTACACCATTGTATATTGTAGTCTGTCTGTCTATCTATTTTTCTACCTGTCTGTCTCTCTGTCTCTGTCTTTCTCTGTCTCTGTGTCTGTCTGTCTCTCTTTAATCTCTCTATCTCTCTCTGTCTCTGTTTCTCTCTGTTTCTCTGTGTCTCTCTCTCTCTCTCTCTCTCTCTCTCTCTCTCTCTCTCTCTCTCTCTCTCTCTCTCTGTGTGTGTGTGTGTGTACAAATTAGGATGTCAGGATGTAGCTTCTAGCACTTCCCCAGCATGAAGTCTGCCAGCTGCCATAATCCTCAGCAGGATGATAATGATCTAAGCCTCTAAAATTTAAATATGTTCTTTTATCAAACCTGCCCTCTTCACAGCAATAAAACAGTGACTAAGACTATGACAGAAATGACCCTGGTGTTTGTTAGAAATCTATAGGACTTTGGAACAGAAAAGAAGTTGGGCACTTGAGTAGGGGATTAGTAGGCCATCCATGTAGGCATATGGAAAACTTCATTGAGTGTGATTTGAATGTGGAATACTACTTCAAGAAGTTTCAAAAGGGGTGAATATTAGTTACTCTCCTAGAGACCATTTTTGGGAGATTTTGCAAATATGTTACTTTTCTCCCCCTGTCCTCAAAACCTGACTGAGGCTAAAGTGAAGTCTTTTAGATTAATAGTGGTAACAGAGAAGTCTAATATTGATTTTTGTCATGTGGTTATTAGTAATCACTCCTATGTACATCTATAATGAAAAGGAACAAGCTGGACAAAGAAAAAATACAAATACTGAAAACCAGAAAATGTTTTGTTGGAGTGAAATCTTGTGCCCAATGGAATAAAAAGCTAAAAGAAAAGCCCAATACTAAGTGGAATAAGAGGAGATATGACCTTCCAACAAGACACGCCTCCCTCCCCATCTATGTTTCCAAATTGTGAAATGGAATTAAAGGAAAGCTTAAACAGTGAGTAAAACTATCAGAAAAGAAAGCTGATGCAAATGTACTTGAAAGAGTGGGTCAAATTGCAACCCCAATCAAAGGAGCTCGGTAGCTTTAGCCATGTACTAGTGGTAGTAGTTGTAGTAATTAGTCGTAGTAGTAGTAGCAGTAGTAGTAGTTTCTAGTTCTGGTTTCATTGTCAAGAATACCAGAAAGGATTGGAGAATCTCCTTTCAAACCTTTTGACTGAGGAAAGCTGTTGAGGCCCAATCAATCAATGGCAGTGGATCCTGGCATGGAAGCCCAGAGAGGTAATCATATGAAACTGTGAAGGTGAACTGTGGATTGTAAAGACCTGAGATATCTGCAGAGGAAGTTGTAGAATAGGTTTGGAACCAGCCTAAGAAACAGAAGTATGCTGCACTCAACAGGAGTTGGAAATCTGAAGAGGACATTGACATCAGATATGGAAACGCAGAGTTTGAAGTTTGTACTGCTGGTTTTTGGTCTTGTTTTCTTTGAGTCCCTTTCTTCCTTTTTTGGAATGGTAATGTATATTTTGTGCCATTGTATGTTGAAAGTTTGTGATCCTTTTTATTTGGATTTTACAAAGAGCTACAATTAAGAAATTTCCATGAGTCTCCAAAGATAATTTCATCTTTAGACTTTTAAATAGTGTTAAGATGGTGATAGACTATAAAGACTTTTGATGTTGGCATGAATGCATTTTTGTTTTGCATTTTGATACAGCTACAAGCCTATGGGAGTCAGAGAGTGAAATGTGGAGGTTGGAATAAGATTATGAAGTGAAATTTCCTGTTTCATTGGAGACCCATTTGTGTCATGTGGTATTTTTCTGGAAACTGTCTTATGAGAGAACATTTTGCTAATGCAGACCTGTTGGGGGATAATTTTCTGAAGCAGACACATGACAGGATTTTGCTGAGAACAAACGTGGTTTTCTGGAAGCTGTCTGGTGAAAGAGCATGTGATATTTTGCTGAAGCAGATGCTTGAGAGGACACCTGATGTTTGGAAAGGGTATCAGTATAACTTAACATACAGTGGACAACTCTATGGCATTGATTCACCTTGCTGGTCTTTATTTGGCTTCACTAATGCCGTTCTTCCCTGAAGATACTCTAGTATTCATTCTCCTTGCTTTCTTCACTGATCTTTACTTGTCATGACTTCTTAGAGAGAAGCTGGCCAAAGAACTTCTGGTGGTGTTCCAGCTGATCAACAGGGCCTTGTGGTTTCTTCTGGATTGAGCTCCTGCTGCTGATTCACTTTTGGTGTTTTGCTAGTGGACTGGACTGCAGACAAGATTGGTATCGCCCCAATGAGGTACTTCTAAACAAGTCAGTGTCCACCTTCTCCTATTAGTGATTTTTCTTTCCTACATTCAGTTGGTGGGCTATAAGGGAGGATTAAGCATTTAAGAACCTTCATTAAAGTAGATTTTGAAAAATATAAGCCTATAAGAACGCCCTCAATGGTCTCATATATTTGAATGCTTAGGCATCAGAGAGCCCCACTACTTTAATTTTTTAATATGATTATGAAGTGAAAATTTCCTGTTTCATTGGAGACCCTTTTGTGTCATGTGGTATTTTATTTTATTTTATTTTATTTTATTTTATTTTATTTTATTTTATTTTTCAAGACAGGGTTTCTCGGTATAGCCCTGGCTGTCCTAGAACTCAACTGTAGACCAGGCTGGCCTTGAACTCAGAAATCCACCTGTCTCTGCCTCCCAAGTGCTGGGATTAAAGGCTTGAGCCACCACTGCCTGGGGCAGCACTACTTTAGAAGGATTAGGAGGTATGGCCATGTTAGAAGAAGTGAGTCATTGAGAGTGGCCTTTGAAGTCTTCCAAGCCCAAGCCAGAACCAGTAGCTCACTGTTGGCTTGTGGTCCAAGATGTATATCTCAGCTGCTTCTTCATCACCATGCCTTCCTGCCAGCATGCTACACACTATGATGATAATAAACTAAGCCACTGAAACTCCATTAAATGTTTTCATTAATAAAACTTGCCTTTGGTCTTCAAAGCAATAGAACAGTGGCTAAGACAATGTTGAACATTCCTCTAAGTGTTTCTTGGGCATTTGTATTTCATCATTTGAGAAATCTAATATACCTATTTTTATTTTTAATAAATAAATATTTTAATATATAAATATTTTAATTAATAAAGAATAAAATAATATACCTATTTTATTTTTAATAAAATTTCTGTACCTTATTTTTATTTTTAATTTTTACTTTTTTATTGGATATTTTATCTATTTACATTTTAAATGTTATCCCCTTTTCTGGTTTTCCCTCCTCTTCCTTCTATGAGTGTGCTCCCTCACCCACCTACTCACTCCCACATTTCCACTCTGCCATTTCCCTACACTGGGGCTTTGAGCCTTCATGGGACTAAGGGCCTCCCTTCCCACTGATGCCTGACAAGGCCATCCTCTGCTACATAAGCAGCTGGAGTCATAGGTCACTCCATGTATACTCTTTGGTTGGTTGTTTAGTCCCTGGGATCTCTGGGGGTCTGATAGGTTGATATTGTTGTTCTTCCTTTGGGGTTGCAAACCCCATCAGCTCTTTCAGTCCTTTTGCTTACCCCTCCATTGGGGATCCTGTGCTCAGTCAAATGGTTGGCTGGGAGCATCTGCCTCTGTATTTGCCAGGCTCTGGCAAAGCCTCTCAGGAGACAGTTATATCATGCTCCTGTCAGCAAGCACTTCTTGACATCCACAATAGTGTCTGGGTTTGGTGTCTGTATATGGGATGAATATCCAGGTGGGGTAGTCTCTGGATGACCTTTCCTTCAGACTCTGCTCCACAATTTGTCTTTGTATTTCTGCCCATGAATATTTTGTTCCCCCTTCTAAGAAAGACTGAAGCATCCACACTTTGGTCTTCTTTCATGAGCTTCATGTGGTCTGTGAATTGTATATGGAGTATTCCTCTTTCTCCAAATCCTTGCCAGCATCTGCTATCACCTGAGTTTTTAATCTTAGCCATTTTGACTGCTGTGAGGTTGAATCTCAGGGTTGTTTTGATTTGCATTTCCCTGGTGACTAAGGATGTTGAACATTTCCTTAGGTGCTTCTTGGCCATTTGAGATTCCTCAGTTGAGAGTTCTTTGTTTAGTTCTGTGCCATAATTTTTAATAGGATTATTTGCTTTTCCATAGTCTAATTTCTTGAGCTGTTTGTATATACTAAATATTATCCCTCTGCTAGATATAGGGTTGGTAAAGATCTTTTCCCAATCTGTGGGTTGCTGTTTTGGCCTATTGACAGTGTCCTTTGCCTTACAGAAAATTTGCAATTTTATGAGGTCCCATTTGTTGATTCTTGTTAGGATTGTTTTTTGTTCAGGAAAATTTTCCCTATGCCCATGTGTTTGAGGCTCTTGGCCATATTCTCCTCTATTAGTTTCAGTGTATTCGGTTCTACATGGAGGTCCTTGATCCATTTGTACTTGAGTTTTGTACAAGGAGCTAAGAATGTATTGATTTGCATTCTTCTATATGCTAACCTCCTGTTGAAACAGCATCATTTGTTAAAAATGCGGTCCTTTTTCCACTGGATAGTTTAAGCTTTTTTGTCAAAAATCAAGTGACCCCAGGTATGTGGGTTCATTTCTATTCCATTGATCTACCTGCCTGTCTATGGACCAATACCATGCAGTTTTTATCACTATTGTTCTGTAATACAGCTTGAGGTCAGGATGGTGATTCTCCCAGAAGTTCTTTTATTGTTGAGAATAGTTTTTGCCATCATGGGATTCTTGTTATTCCAAATGAATTTGAGAATTGCTGTTTCTAACTCAACGAAAACATTGAGTTGGGATTTTGATAGAGATTGTATTGAATCTATAGATTATATAAATCCTGCCAACCCATGAGCATGGGAGATCTTTCCATCTTCTGAGATTTTTGATTGCTTTCTTCATGGACTTGAAGTTCTTGTCATACATATTTGTCGTTTGCCTGATTAGATCCACACCAAGGTATTTTATATTATTTGTAACTATTGTGAAGGGTGTTGTTTCCCTAATTTCTTTCTCAGCCTGTTTATCCTTTGAGTACAGGAAGGCTACTGATTTGTTTGAATTAATTTTATATCTAGCCGCTTTGCTGAAGTTGAAGCAATCCCACTAAAATCAGGGACTCGATATGACTGTCCTATTTAATATAGGACTCAAAGTCTGCCAGAGCAATTAGAAAAACAAAAGGATGTCATAGGGATGCAAATTTGAAAGAAGGAACCCAAAATACCACTATTTGCAGATGATAATATACTTAGATGACCCCAAGAGCTCCACCAGGGAAGACAGTGGAGAGCCTTGTCTAGTCCCTGATTTTAGTGGGATTGCTTCAAGTTTCTCTCCATTTAGTTTGATTTTTACCTACAGGTTTGCTGTATATTACTTTTATGATGTTTATGTATGGACCTTGAATTCCTGATCTTTCCAAAACTTTCACCATGAAGAAGTGTTGAGTTTTGTCAAATGCATTTTAAGCATTCAATGAAATGATCACATGTTTTTTTTCTTTAAATTTGTTTATATAGTGGTATGTTGATAGATTTCCATATATTGAACCATTCCTGCATCTTTGGGATGAATCCTACTTGATCATGATGATGATCATGGATGATTTTGATATATTCTTCAATTCGGTTTGAGAGAATTTTATTGAGTATTTTTGCATCGACATTCATAAGTGAAATTGGTCTGAAGTTCTCTTTCTTTGATGAGTTTTGTGTGGTTTAGGTATAAGTGAAATTGTGGCTTCATAGATCGAATTGAGTGTTTTTTTCTGTTTCTATTTCATGGAATAGTTGGAGGAGTATTGGTATTAGGTTTTCTTTGAAGGTCTGATAGAATTCTGCACTAAACCCATCTGTTCTTGGGCGTGTTTTGGTTGGGAGGCTTTTAATGAATACTTCTATTTCTTTAGGGGTTATGGGACTATTTAGTTTGTTTATCTAACCTTGATTTAACTTTGGTACCTGCTATCTGTCCAGAAAACCAGTTTTCTTCAGTTATTTATATTTTTAAATATCTCAGGTTTATAAGTGGTAAAATTATTTTTGCATTTCATAGCCTGAAATTTTGCTCAGATGACAGTGTCCTTTGCCATACAGAAGCTATTCAATTTCATGAAGTACTACTTATTAATTAGTAGTTGTGGCAGAGCTATTTTTATCTTAGAAAATCTTTCCCTGGGGTAACAATTTCAACATTATTACCTATTTTCTTTTGTTTTTGATTAAAGATGCCTACTTTATGATAAAGTTGTTCATTCATTTGGAGTTGAATTTTTCAAGGTAATTATTATTTCTCAATTTGAATATTTCTCCATTCACCTGTCCAATTTAACATAGACCATTTCTTGAAGGCATTCCTTTTGGTTTTCTTTTTTTTTTTTTTATTTTTCACAGTGTATTTCTGGCTTGGTCAAAAATCAGCTTTGCTTAGGTGTGTGGACTTAATGTCTTGGTTAATTATGCCCCATTGATCAGGGTATCTGTTTTTATTCCAATACAATGTTGCTTTTATTAAAATAGCTCTATATTACAACTTGAGATCAAGGATGGTGATACCTCCAGGTACATCAAGCACATCTATTTTAAAATCAGGATTTTGTTTTGTTTTGTTTTATTTTGTTTTGGACAGTGTCTCACTTTGTAACCCTGGTTGTCCTGTAACTTTCTATGCAGAACAGACTAACTCATACTCACCTAGCTTTGTTTGCCTCTGCCTCTCAAGTGCTGAAATAAAAGCATGTGTCATTGTGGCAGGTTTTTGTCTTAGTTTTGTTTTGTGTTGTTTTAAAGGCCATTGTAAAGGTGTTATTTCTCTGATTTCTTGTACAGTTCTTTTGACACATGGAAGGCTACTTGTTTTTGTGTGTCAGTTTTATACATGACTAGCTTCTTTGCTGGATATATTTATCAGGTGTAGAAATTCCCTGATGGAGTTTTAGGATCATTTGGATAAAATCATATCATCTGCAAGCAAAGATATTTTGTTTTCTTTTTTTCTATTTGTATTCTTTTGATCTCCTTGAGTTGTCTTATTGCTCTAGCTATGACTAAGACTTCACATACTATATTGAATAGGTATGGAAAAAGTGGAAATCCTACTTTTTTCTTGATTTTATTGTAAATGTTTTAAATTTTTGTTTTGTTTTGTTGGGTTTAGGTTGCTGTTGGGTGTGGGTTTTCTATGAATTCTCTATATTATGTTGAGATGTGTCCCTTATAGCCTCATTGTCTTCTGAACTTTTATTATGAAGAGATATTGGGTTTTTATCTAATAGATTGATCATATGATTTTGTCTTTCAGCCTCTTTATATACCACACTCTATAGATTTATATATGATGATACATCTTTGCATTTCTAGGATAAAGCCAACTACATTGTTGTGGATAATGTTTTTGACATGTTCTTATATTTGCTTTGCAACTCTTTTATTGACCATCTTTGTATCTATATTCATAAGAGAAATGGGTCTATAATTTTCTCTGCAGTTCTAAAGGAACTGACTCTCCTTTCGTTGTTTTTGTTTTATATTTGTTTCTACTTTGTTGTTTTCAAAAAACTGGTTTATATTGTTTTTTGCCATCTGTTCTTCATGTGTGTTAATTTTTGTTATTGTATTAGAGGTGTGCCATTAAGTTACTAGCATGAAATCTCACCATTTATTTATTTATTTTCATGTAGAGAGTGCTATAACTTGTTTCTGAGTATCACCTTCATTGTATCTCATAGGCTAGGGTACATAATGTGTTTTTTTTTTAAATTCAGTTCTAAAACATGTCTCTATTCTTTCTTACTTTGCACCTTGACCTATTTTTCATTGAGTAATAAACTGTTCAGTTGCCACGAGTTTATAAACTTTCTTTGCTTTGTGGTGTTGCTCATATCTAGCTTTAAACTATGTACATCAGCGATAAGGGTGTTATTTCAATTTTCTTAAATCTGTTGATGCTTGCTTTGTATTTGAATAATGTCGTCGAATTTGGTCAAGGTTCCATGAGCTGCTTAGAAGAAAGAATATTTTGTGTGTGTGTGTTTGGGTGAAATGTTCTGTGTAGGTCTATTAAGTTCATCTGATTGATAATATCATTTAGCTCCAGAATTTCTCTGTTTAGACAATTTTCTTTACAAGAGTGACATATTAAGGTCATTCACTATCAACATGTGAGGAACAATATGTGATTTTTCAGCTGCAGTTGTATTTCTTTTATGAAGCTGAATACCATGTGCTTGAGTTATAGATGTTTAGAATTGCAATCTTGGTGGATCCTTTTTTCCTTTGATAAATACGAAGTGTTCTTTCTCTTTTCTGATTCATTTTGGTTTCAATTCTATTTTACATGTATAAAATAGCTATTAAAATGTCTATATTTACTAGCTTCCTGGGTTTATTTACATGGAATATTGTCACCCTTCCATTTACTTTGAGGTGATGTTTAGCCTTTTAGATGCAGCAAAAACCTGGGTCCTGTTTTCTAACCTATTCTGTTAGTCTTGACTTTTCAATGAGTAGTTGAGACCATTATGGTTGATAGTTATAAATGTGCAGTCTTTATTCATGTTATTTTATAGATATAGTATAGTCTCCACATATACCCCTTTGATTTGCTAGCCTGGCATTTTTTGTCATTTGTTTTTTCTTCTTTATAGTTGAACTCTTTAGATTGTTCTCTTTCTTCTGATGCCTTTTGCAATGCTTGATTGGTAGATAGATACTGTTTTACTGCTTTAGTTTTTGTCATGATAAGCTTTTTGTTCTCCATCAATTGTGATTGATAATTGTGCTGACACTTGTAACCCATTAGAGTTGTAGCCCTTATAGCTTTTTGAGTTTTCACTGAGATATCAGGTGTTATTCCAATGGGCCAAGTTTTATGTTAGTTGATTTTTCCCTTCAATTATTATTTTTCTACACACACACACACAAACACACACAGGTAAACTGAATTGTTCACTGAGTGACCAAAGATTTTTTTTTTTTTAAAGCAAGTATCATCAAAGTCATGTATAGTAACTATAATTCACTGCAAAAATGACAGCTCGTGCTTCTGGATCATTTTCTGAACAGCCCAGTCAATGGCTAGGACTGTATCTTAACCAATATGCAGACTTTTGTTCCATGTCAGGTTGACTTCATACACTTTTGTTCATGGCAGATCCTGTGTAGGTTTAGGATGGCGCCAGGACCTCCTGAAAAGCTGGCCATACTGTGTCAATATTATACATAATAGAGTGGTCACCCCAAAAAAGCCCGAACTTGTCTTTGGCATCCTTCTACCTGTTTTATTGATGTTTGGGACCATGACGATGGTACCACAGAACCTCAGCTCTAAAAAATGAAATCATACTTCAGATTTTCTTGAGTGACTTCCAGCAGCCAATCTTTCAGAACTGAAGTATGGGTTCAAATAGGAGTCCCCTGACTCCCCCAAAGAAGCCCAACAGAGACAAGGTTTTCTAAACCACACCAAACCTACATAAGCAGTCAGTGAAATTACCAGTTTGTTTTTCTGTCGAAGAAAAACAGAACAAAAGCCCAGTAGGTACAGAGACACATGTCTAGAGAGAGCCCTGGGTATTTCAGAAGTGAAGACTGGGGAGTTCAAGGATGGCCTGGGCCACAAAGCTGGACTGTACGTGAAAAACTAAAACAAAACCAACTAAAAACACACCAGCAAATGGAGAAATGAAAGGTGCATCACGATTGCCAAAATTATTTTAGAGATGTCTCCCTGTCACATGACTTCTGTATGTGGAATTCATAGAAACTCTGTGAGGAAGGAGCCCCTTCATAGGCTCGGGACTGAGAAAGGAGGAGCTGTGAGCCTTTTACTTAGTACTTGTGCCCTTTACTGTATATGTCTGGTGGATGTCAGCAGCCCTTCTATGTACTTGGGGAAAAAATACTCTATGAAACTAAAGTGATTCTGAGTGCCAGACAAGTGTGCAATTACAGAACCGCAAAAACCCTTGAAACAACAGCCAAGGTCCACATTTTTGGATGTTCAGGGCACAACTCATGACATGAGGGATGGGGAGAGACAGAACAGATCAAGCCAAACAGTGAAAAATACAGGAAACTGTGGCTTCAGGGTTTGATACTGGCACCAGGAAGGCCCACTGAGGAAGAGGAGGCAGCCAATGTCAAATCAGTGGAGGAGATATAAATGGGGTAACAATCAAGTTAGTGGGGGTAACATAAGCAGGCAGTAAACTCTTGAAACAACAGCCAAGGTCCACATTTTTGCATGGTCAGGGCACAACTCTAGCAGCAGTTTCTGGGTTTGAAGGTTTGTTACTTTTCCAACCTTTCCCCCTCCCCTAAAAGACACGAAGATGGAGCCCATAAAGAGATGAGATCAAGGATGGGACCTCTTCTGGCTATGCTGGGCAAGGGTCAGGTGACTTCCGGTAACACTTGTCTACTACCTCCCCTGTGTCTGGCTGGCCTAGAGTGGGTGGCTGAGTGCTAGAAATGCTTGTAGGTGCCCAGGAGCGTTTGCAGTTGGGGCAGTAATGGTCCACAAAGCAGCCGAAAGCAATGCATCCCAGCAGACACAGACTGCCACAGGAGAGCCAAGTGAGAGCTCCAGCATTGTAGGACATCTGGATCATGATCATCTTGCTGCAGGAAGGACAACACATCTGGATAGGTTGGTCATAGAAGGTGACAGGCTGCTGCACATAAACTGTCTGCACGGCAATTGCGTTGGTGTTATGGACAGGCACAGACTAGGTGTAGTAAGAAGGTGGATCATGCCTTTCCCATCTGGGCCTGTAATGAGCCCTGGGGCTGGTTTCTTTATAGGGTGAAGGTATTACAGAAGGACCTGGAGCTGCTTGGTAAGGTCCTGGAGTTGACATTTTACCACAGCTTGCGCTGCCAGGAGAGCCGGGAGATGTTTACTTAGTGGATTTTTGTTTGATTTTTCTAAATTTTTATTTGCAGTTGTATCTCAGTTTGAAACTTCCTTAATGATTCTGTTTACTTTAATGACTTGAACTCTTTTCATTATTTTATTCCACATTTTACTTTCACAGACTTGATTAAGGGGCTTATTCATATTGTTTCCAAGGTCCTGAAACATACTCACAATCTATACTTTAAGTCCGTGCCTTGTGCTTCTATGTTGCATTTCCCAAGGTCTACTGTAGTGGGGGTAATGAGTTCTGGTGGAGAGAAACTGTGTTCTGAGCAGTGGTTCCTGGTACTATGTTGATGGATGTAAGTCTATGTCTTATAGTTATTGGGCAGGTTTCTCTGCCTTAGTTTCTTTTGCCCCTTCCGGACCTTTGGTAAGTGTTGAGGCTGTGGGATGCCTGGTAGGTAGTATTTTTGCCAGGTGATGGGTAGCAGAGAGGGACAGGGGTAGGCAATGCGGTAAGCCTAAGAGAGGTTTTAAGAAAGATATAAGGGGATCTTGTTGACACCTGATAGTGGCTTCCACAGGGAACTGGAGATTTGGTGAGTAGAAGTAAAGCAAATACTTATCTGGAAAGCCAGGGATGAAATGGCTAAGGGGACTCTGGTTCTGTACCAAGAGTTGGAATTGCAAGTAGATAAAGTTGAAGTGTGCTGAAGTAAGCAGCTGCTATTTAAAGTCCTTTGTCATTTAAGAGCTTAATGAATAAAAGCTCATTTTACAGATGACTTTTCTATCAATCAGTAGGTATTTTTTGAGTTATATTAAAGTATAGTTCCTAGGTAGGACTTGTATGGTCACTGAAATTAAACTAACCCCAAAACATCCATTAAAAATCAGTAATCAAAGGATAAACTTTGAAGCTTCAGGGAAGAAAAGAAGGCATGGTTAGTGAAGGTATTAGGACTTGGATGCCAGAAAGTAGAGGCTTGCTTATTTTTCACCTTTTTAACTGTCTATTTTTCTCTAGAACTGATTAGTGATGCATAAGAATACGATATCTGATTTGAATAGACATTTGACACTGGAGGCCTTCATTCTCAGCATTTCAGAAACTTAGAATGTGATTATCCTATAGGTTCTCCCACAAGTCTAGCAGAGACAACGCCACCTCCTAGAACCTGCCTGGGACGCCAAGCTACCTTCTTCCAGTCACCGCATTTGACTGAAGACTCCAGAGACACACACTGAAACCCAGAGACACAAGTTAAATCCTATAGAAGACAGACCCAGATTTTCCAGCTACAGAAAACTCTTTTGTCAAAGTCAAATAGCTAAAAGTTACATGTAAGTAAAGAAAACATAATGTCTGTCTAGATTAATCAGATGTTATTACCCTCAAACTGTACCACCTGTATTTAATTGTTTCAATGATCCCTTGCCTTTCTAACACCCACCCCCAGCTCCCCTTACCCTATGGGTTGGATTCTTCCCCTCCTTCACTTCTTACTAGCCATTAGAGCCTTTCTTCTCTTGACACCCTGTCTCATTCTGTTTGTAAAGCAACAGATAAGTAACATTGCAAAGGTAACTAACAATCAGGTCTTGGTTCAGTATCAAACTGTTCCTAACATAGGAGACACTTATTCTGTTGACACTTCTCCTTTATAAAAGAAAAAGGGGGAATTGTGGGACGGTTGGCTGTGAAAAGCAGCTGGATGCTTGGAACCCTGGACCCTTATTGGACGGCAGGAGTTTGGCTCTGCTCCCAGGCCCTGGTTCTTTTCATTTAGCTTCAACCCTCCACAGCCCCTTCCACAGAGAGGTCTATGGCCATCAGTCAGGAGGAACAGGCCTCAGGCTCTAGAGAGATTTACATACTAATGAGATGCCTGAAGGCCAGAAGGTATAGTCAATTAAGCATTCTTCCCCAGCTACCCCCCCCTTCTCCTTCCCTATTTAACTCAGGTCTGTCCTGAGTTTTACAGGAGTGCATCCAGATCCATGTACATCCACCATGAAAATAAAGCCTGTAAAAATCATGGACTTTCTTGTGTCTTGGGGCCACACTGTGAGGAACCCTGGAGAAGGCTTTTAATGAGTTGTAGCTACTTTCCACCTGGAGGAATCCTCAGTGTTCCCAGCCACCTTACCCGCACCCTTGGCATTCCCAGCCAACTGCCTGCAAAGCATGTTGTTGTGCAATCTATATTTGTTCACTTAAGAGAAGAGGTATTTGAAAGGATAAGAAAAATTGATTTGTGACTTTTGTAAAACACTGGACCACAATACCTGAACAACTCCCCAAAGAATTTAATTAACACTAAATAAATTTATTTCTTTTGAGTTTGTTTATTTCTGCTTTGTTTAAAAGCAAAATAAACCTTTAAGTAAAAATTCTGTATTATGTATGGAGCAACAAAATTACCTAAAATAGCCTAAATTACAGGCTATTGTTTAAGACAGATAAAAATGAAAATTAGCCCTTTCTTTGTCAAACTTTAATCCAGTGTTGTAGTTTCATGAGTTGCAGACATGCTTATGAAAAATGCTCTGTATATCATCACTATTACTCCCCAATCACCTCTTCACACACAGAGGCTACATAATATTTTTCTGTTTTTCTACAACATTAAGGCTCATTAAATCCTTTGCAAATAAAATAACATTTATGCAATGGAAATGGGAAAAGTGTGAGACCTACCTTGGTTGCCCCTTTATTCTTTCTACATCAGGATTTCGGGTTAGATTTCAAAGCCCAGGTCTATGGAGATGAACTCTACCCATGGCTTAGAATACTCTGATTCAAGGTGGCTAAGAGTATGTTAAGAATGGGTGAAATAAGCTAGGCACAAGAACAAAGGCACCACACACCACCAACACTTATAATCAAAGCCAACAAATATCTATTTTGTGATCTTTGATGATATGGGAGAGGTTTCTGGTGAGAGGGAGGGGAGAATGGTGATAGCTAATAGAAAGTAGACAGTTTCAATTAGGTGGGTAAAATTAGCAGCACTGTTCTATTCCTCAGGAGAGTGACTACAATAAATATAGACACATCTTGCAGAATTTGAAATATATATATATATATATATATATATATATATATATATATGTTTAATATTACTATTAAAGTAACTGCATGGCAAGAAGTTTGCTACCAACTTTGATCTAATATTCTCCATGATAAATACATATAAAAATCTCAATATATTCCAAAATGTATATAGTTTTTGTCAATTAAAAGAAAATATGAAAATTATCATGTCCTTCAAATACAGAGTTTCCTGGGGCATAATCTAGACCTTTAAATGATGTATAAAAAAACTGAAAATTGATTGGTGACAATGTCCATACTGCTACTTATAATGCTAAGAGTAAATTGAGTCAGCTTTTCATCTACATTTCAATGCTTAAAATTGATATCAAATACCCTGGATGAAAAAACATACCAGATTTATTCATTTTTGTTTGTTTTTCATTTATTTGTTTTTGTCAAAGATAGAGTAAATAAGTGCCTCTAGAACAATATATACATACATATATGTATGTATACATACATATACATATATATCTATTCACATGTATTGAAAAATGATGATGTGGTCAGATTACTACTATGGTGATCTGAAGACTTCAAGTTCCAGGTTTTAAGGTCTTGTTTGAAGGAGGTGAGTATATGTGTTTGTATGAAAATTTAAGTAGTTATACAACGTAACTTAGAAACCTCAAGAATAGTTATTCTTGCCTTTACTTGAGAGAAAAGCAATATCTGAAAGAAATATACAAGAAAGTTAACCAATAACCACTATTACCAGCATTGGGCTTGTTTGGTTTGGTTTGGTTTGGTTTGGTTTGGTTTGGTTTGGTTTGGTTTTGGTTTACATGTACCAAGGCCACATAAAGAGGGTTCTTCCTTATATGTCTATTGAGGTTTTAGGAGAAAGTTTAAGTCTTGCCTCTACCATTCTAATAGTTAAACCAGCAACAAAAAGCAGCAATGTTTCCTTGGCAAGAGTTCTTTACTCTTCCTTACATAAAGACACAAGTCTAATGATACTATTCTCTAAATGCCTAATTTAGTCATGCTATGATATTTCCTGTGAATGTGGTTGTAAATGACTTTTCTGTAATGATGCTGCTTTTAGAATTTTACTGTGATTCAACATGGGTTTAGACAACACGTCAGAGGGTCTATGTACTAGGAAATGCTGAAATTCTCTTTCCTACATACTAGAAATAACTTATGAAATACATTAAATTGAAGTAAGAGGTCCTTTAGCAAGTGAGAACCTTTATCTTTCTTCAGAGAGATCTCTATAGCCAGCTTCAAAGAGACTCTCCAGAAAGAAAATCACCATGGATACTTTCAAATTTCTAAATCTTATATGCCATATTACATTTTTCTTTGAGGTTTTTTATTTTTTAGTAATGATAAGTTATGTTTAACAATGAAAAAAGGTTTTCTCTAAAATACATTGTTAAAAGACATTTTGACAATTTATTCTGACTTCTTTAGAAAACAAAGATATATTTTTACATAACTTTAAATGAATAAACATTAGCAACAAAATTATATATTTAACTGTGTATAAGTATATAGATATATAGGATTTTCTAATCAGTGTGAAGGTATTTGCAAAGAGTAGATAATTATAATTGAGGGAAAAGTCTCATTAAACATTTTTATAACTGTATATCAACCATTTTTTGTAACTGTGCATTAATAAGAACATAAATTACAAGAGTCTATGTTGTTAACTTGGTGAACTAATCAATACAGACTTAATTCTATCACATTTGATTGCTAGCAGAGGGGTTTTCTTTGTTAGTTTCCTGTTGTATTGTTCCTTTTCTTCTCTCACATTACATCTCAATGGCAGTTTTCCTTCCCTCCATTTCACCAAGTCTTCCTCCACTTCCCCTCTCATTCAGATATACTCCTTCTCCATTTTTTCTTTCAGAAAAGAACAGACCTCCCAGTGATATCAGCAAGTTACAATGACACTAGTCATAAACTCTCATATCAAGGCTGGACAAGACAACCAAGTAGGAGGAAAAGGGTCTCAAGAGCAGCAAAAGAGTCAGAGACACCCCTGCAAACACACACACTTTTACTATTAGGAGTCCCAGAAGAACACCAAGCTATGAAAACATAGCATAGATGCAGAGAACCTAGCTCAGACTCATAAAGGCTTTGTGATTGTCACTTCAGTCTTTGTGAACCACTGTGATCCCTGCTCAACCCCTCTTTCAAACTAATTTGAGGTTTGGAACAGGTGATGTTTTTAAATAAAATTTAAGGTTTTTTATAATTATATTACATAAAGAATTAGAAGGCCCAATCTTCCTTTTAATCTACCTAAATAGTAAACAACAATAATGAATGAGCTACACATTCCAATGACACAGATACCAAGTAAAATAAAAGCATCTCAAACTGTATTAGAAGTATAGTCTTTGTAGGTCGTGAATTGCAAATGATATGCATTAAATCACAGAGGCCTATGTAAATATGTGTTGAGACAAGAAGATAGAAGTGCAGTAGAGATGTGGAAGCATGAGAAAGAAAAGATGAGGGGAGAAGAAGGAAAGAAGTGAGACACAGAAAGACAGAGAGACAGAGAGAAGAGAATGCTGAACCTGTAAAACTATTACTGACTTTCCTGCTTTACCACCATGTGATGTTTTGGCAAAGAATGCAGGGGGTTTTGTTTATTTGTTTTGCCATTATCTTAAAAAAAAGTTTCAGAGGCTACCTTGGAGAATTTTGCATTAATGGCATTGACAGAGGAAATTTCAAGGCAGCCTAGTAGTAACAGTCCTATTGCTGTTAGTGACCACTCTTTCACAGATCTCTAATAAAAGGAGAAAGTAAAACAAAAAGAAATGCAAAATATACTGTTTGAAGATAGAAAACAACACCAGGAAATGTAAAGCTGGACTTAAGCCCTGTGCAGAAGGAAATAAAAAGTTTAAAGGAAAACTCAACATTAAATGGAATAAAGAGAGTGGTGACCTCAGGCCAAGACCTTACCCAGATAACCTTTCAACCTGTGAAAGGAAATTTAAAGAAAGCTTAGGTAGTAAAGGAAACCAAGATACTGGAAGCTTTTGCAAACTCAAGCCAAGGAGGGTCCCAAGTTCCAGCCCCAGCAAACAGAACTTTGCACAAGCTTTGGTTCATGTGACTTGGTCTTTATTTTAATGATAAAAGAAAGATGTAGAATTTTTCTACATGGTTTGGGAGAAGCTAAACACCTAGCTATGAAGCTATGAAGCTATGAGTCTATGAAGATGAAGAGCAAATTGCTTTGGAGATTCCAAGATGTTAGAGATGCCAGAATCATGGGAGACATGCCATGCAGAGCTGCAGGCTGTGTGTGAAAGCAGTTCAAGAGAGAGAAGTATTTTACACTTAACAAAGCTGGAAAAAGCTGTAGGTTTGAAAAGAAAATTTACATCATATATAAAACTAGGAAATGTGGAGTATTCCCCACTGCTTTTCAGCCTTGTTTTGGTCTTTTATTCTGCTCCCTTTTCTCACATATTGAATATATAATATATATTCTGTACCAGTGTATATTGAAAGTTTATGATCTGATTTTGCATCACTATTTTACTGATGATCATGAAAACATTTAAAGTTAAACCAAATTCATTTTTATTATGATATGGCTAAGCCCTATGGGAGACAGAAAGTGCAATATCGTGGTTTGAATAAGAATGACCTCAATAGGCTCTAATGTTTTCAGACTTACTTTTCTGTTGATGAGCTATTTAGAAGGATTAGGGGGTGTGGCCTTTTGGAGTAGCTGTGTTTGTTAAAGGAGGTGTCCTTGTATAAGTAGATGAGTCATTGGGATTAAGCTTTGAAGTTACAAAAACCCATACTAGGCCCATTGTCTGTCTGCCTGCTGCCTGGGGATGAGTGTATAAAACTCTCAGAAACTCTTCCATTACAATAATAGACTAATCTTCTAAATTGTCACCAAGCCTTCACTTAATTACTTACTTTTATAAAAGTTGCCTTAGTCATAGTCTCTTTCTAGCAATAAAATCCCTACATAAGATAACTTATATATCTAGTAAATAAAAATATTTATGTATTAGTTCTGAAGAGAGGTGGTTGAGGGAAGGGTACAATATATGAGGCGGATATTTTATGAAGAAATTATTTTTAAAAATAAGACTAGAATTTTGATGTGCAGAAAAGTAATCCACTGATCATGAAATGTAGATCGTGATGTTTAAATAAGGATTTTGTGTTTGCTACAGCAATAAGGGTCTGACAAAGCTAAAACACAGAATAATCCTGTGAGTATTGAAAAGTAAGAGGATTCAGAGCTACAACTACTGTATCCAGCCCTCTGTTCTTAGCTTTATCCTTTTCAAGAGATTCTCAAGGGTTTCAATAGTGTTATTCACCAGTGTGTGTGTGTGTGTGTGTGTGTGTGTGTGAGAGAGAGAGAGAGAGAGAGAGAGAGAGAGAGAGAGAGAGAGAGACAGAGAGACAGAGAGACAGAGAGACAGACAGAGAGAGATTAGAAAGAGTAGAGTCAGAGGCTGTAGAGACAAGACTATATTAGTACTTTTATTTTCTTATTTTTCTTATTTTCTTATTCATATTACTTTTTATTGTTAAGAAAATTTCTTCTTTCCTTTATAATTGACTTTTTCCTTCCCCCACATCTTTGCAAATGCTAGTATTTTAAAAAGTATGATAATATAAATAGACTGTGTAATTATGGTTTGCATAACTGTGAAGATAATGCCCCAAATGTACAAGGTACTTTTCAGATACTCCAACTTACAATTATGTTTTTATATTAAATGAGTTCTATTACCTTTATCTTTCAAATCTGAAGAACTCTTCCCAGATTTTTTCATTTCTTTTTTCATTTCTAGGAGAAATCATGGGAAAGAAATGGTAAAACAACATATTATTTTATCATAAGATTTTTTTCTAAGTTCTGTTTATGGGAGCTTCAATAATCAGAGGGCCGCTGCATTGATATTTAAAATCCAGCTGTCTTCTGATCTATATATTAGATTATATGGACCTAACAGGTTTTATTTAAGAATACATTTGTATGTGTAAGTAGACATATGCATGAAATAATAATTACTAAAAAGAGACTACATATTAGAAGGGGACAGGGGAGGGGCATATGGGAGTTTTGAGAGGGAGGAAAGGAAAGAGAGAAATATAATTAAATTATAACTAAAGACAAAAGTTAAAAAATACTATAGGTGATATTATATGAAAATTAACATCATACATTAACTATATATTAGATAATGTCAGGTTTTATGTTGTCAGAAATGCTATAGGACACATGTTTTCTTACTCCTAATAAAAGTTTAAACAATTTCCCCAGGCTTGTGAGTTAGGACACCTGCCACTTAAACTAGCTTTCTCTGGCATAACTTCAACATCAAAAATACTATGTCTTTAGGCACATAGTACAAAGACAGATTTGGGGAATGACAGCTCTTAGACGAAGAGAGATAACTTCGAAAATTTCATCAATGAGATAAGATGGAAAGCTGAAGACATTTTATACAAATAGGGAATCTCAAGGTGGACAGATCCATCAGCTAGACTTCTGGCTGTGGAAGGTATTTTTAATCAACAGAATGCTGGAAAAGTGATACTGTGCAACTTGAGACCCAACTCTGGGAAGACCATGCCATGTCCATCTTGAAAATCTAGTGACAGCAGCTCTTGGAATTTCAGCTAAATAAATTCAAGTTTTGACACTATACTAAAAAGTATAGGTAAAGATGAGCAGGTACTTTTTCTTATTGAGGTGTTAGACACCAGTTAGCATCCATTTTAAGACAATGAGGGAAACTCTTGATATACACAATAGTGAGAAATCTCACAAAACTTTGACCAACCTGATATTTAATTGCAATTCTATTAGTTACCTCAGTGAAAATCATTTAGTTTATCTTTTCTGAGTTCTGATTAAATCACACACAAAATCAAGCATTTGTCAAAACAATTAAATTGTGTTCTTTCTATATAGCTAGTGAATGAAATAATAGTTATTTGAGCAAAAAATATTGTACTATGTCTCTTTTGGGGCATGGAAAGAATTTACTAACTCTACCTTTTAAAATTGACAAATGAGGAAAGTCCTTGCAAGTTTGTCTTTAGGCGAGAAGAATTTTACTGGGCAGCAAATACCATCTTAAGTGTGTAACTGGAGGTAAAATATATAATGTGTCTTTTTAAGTTGAAAATGGTTCCTAGTTCTACAGTAGAATAATATTCCAGTAACTGCAATCCAAACCAAAGGAATGAAAGATCTTTAGAGATCTATCATTTTTGAAATGTATTATGTTTTCCATGTTAGCAAGATCCTCCAAAACAGATAATTCAGAAGGGAGCTGAAGAAATGGGTTGGTGTAGCTTGTATACAAAGGTTATTGTAGTGAAGCAAGTACATTGATAAATAAAAATGATGACATAACTACTATCATGTTATTTTTAACTACAAACGACCTCAAATTTTATTGGTTCTTCAAATAAATAGACTTTACTTAGTGGGCAAACTGAGTACATAAAAGAACAATAAAACAAAAGTTATAAATATTTCCCCTAAAGATTTTTACAGGTAAAGATACCTGCAGATTTTTATTAAAAAACAAAACATTGTTACCCTAAGATATAAAATTTAGCTCTATGTTTCAGATATAGTAATAAACCATACTGACATATCATGCATATATTGGTAAAAAACAGTAATTTGAGATTATATATGCTATTGCTTTATATTTCAAGAAAATATTTATAGATTGCGATTAAAATAACTATATAGAACAAAATGTATATGATTAAAGGTTATTCAGTTTGACCTAAAAACACTCAATTGCCATGAATCCAGAAGTGTTCTATTGAGTCTGAGCATGATTAAAAGAAGAGAATTGAAATTAGTTTTTATTCTAACACTATCCTTCAGGTCAAATAGATGCATACAAATAGTATTTCATTTTATAAGATTGTATAAAATGTTCATGCAAGAGACAAAAGAGTAAAAACAATAAGAAACGCCATACGAGAGGAAAGTGACATCATTCTTCCTGGAAAAAGTATAACACTTTTCAATCCCAAACAATAAGTATTAAAGTGTTTTTAAAGAAAACAGCAATGATTTCACTATTTATTGCTCCAAATGATCATTTTCAGGAAGAATTTGATTCTGTGGTCTCTTAAAATATTTTTAAATGTTTAAGAATCATTCAATTACCATTTTTTGGCCTAAGAACCCAATTTGAATTTATTATGAATCTTTGTGTTTTGTTTTAAAAATAAAATTATGCAACCTTGATCTCTGAATGACACTTTACTTAAAACTCATAAGAAAATTTATTTGACAAAATGCTCTCAGTCCTTGGAAACTGTGGTGATATGTTGTCTGACAGGACCTTGTAAACAAAGGAAATTATAGCGGTGTCTGAAAGGTCGGTGACATAATCAGAGTGGAGAGACAGTGAATTGTCACACAGATGACTGTGTAACATCTAACACTCAGTTCAAACAAGGAGCAAACGAACCTGAACAGCTTCCTTTAAGCACTGTGTATGTTCCAGCAATGCTGGAGTGCACTTGCCCTTTGGAAATCCAACATATACTACAGTCTGAGAATTCAAAGCAGATAATGAGTGTGGACCATATCTAAGGTATATTTTGTCACACCAGATGAAAAAGTTTCTTCTCAATCCTCTTGACATTGTAAGTCATTTAACTAGCTCTTTTTTTTTTTTTTTTTCTTGTTAGATAGAATTCTTCAAATTGTCTTGGATTAGAAATGTCTCCTGAAGTATTATGGGTGCTCCTGTTATTTGACTAAATTCTCAATCATTACCCTAAAGACTAGATCTTTCTTTGCACATGCTTATTGTGATGGCTAAATCACCCTTAGCAGAATACTGCTGGGTCCAGCATGGCTGGGTAAGGGGAGGTGTGACAGTTTCTGCCCCTGGAGCATCGCCAGGCCGTTGATCCCATAAACCCCACATGTGCTGGTGGTTGCTGTTGCCCCAAAGTTGATCTGCTGCCTTTACTACTCTACTTTCAGTCTTTTTCTTTGGGTAGTATACCTCCTTCAATTACTCAGAGCTAATAATGCCATAATAATGGAAACAGATGCTAGTTTCAGGAATGAGGAATGGAGACAGTCATGACAATGTAGAAGATGAGCAACCGGCCCTTTGCTTGGCTTTCAGGGCCAGTGGGAAAGGATGTAGACAGCATAACCCCAAAGGCCATAAAAGCCTACATGGTCTTTTGTAAAAGCAGTTCATTGTCAAACTTGGCCTTGAATTTGGAATTACAAGGAGACACATGTACCCTCCAGTCCGATGACTGCTGCATTAATTATTCAGTGTCAACATGAGGACATCAAAAATAGAAAGTTAAGTTGTCTCAGGAAGAAAAACATTGATATAAAAAGTAAGAATTTATATATAATTTAGGAATAAATCGTATTAGAAGGAGAGTACATGAGGCTATGAAATTGTTAGGATGAAGAAATGAAGATTAGACAATTAAAAGATGATATAAAAGCAAATAAAAACTTAGTATTTCTGTTTTCCTAGCTTATTGAAGAATTGGAAACAACAATACCCGAAAAGATATTAAAGAGAATTAACCATTTTGCCCACATAAATTCAAAATTTTGTAAGGACTCATTTTAATTTTAGTAGATTGTAATTTTTTTCTTCTTACATGGAAGCAATTACTAAAGACTGCTGTCTGCTGTACCAGGAAACTGCAAGAGCTGTGTCCACATACCCATGAAGAACTGTGTAAAACCTGTAAGGAAACATGTTTTTTTTTTTTTTCTTTCAGTTTAGTTTCTACTATAAGAAAACAGCTTGGAACTATTGATCCTCATGTAATTCTAAGAATTTTTGATTATTATTAACAGTGATCACAGCCTTGGTGGTGCAGTTTTAGTAAATAAAAGACTGGGTTCAGGATCTCTCTAATTACTAAGCTTAAGTTGAAGATGAAGACTAAAGGATACTGAGAATCTTCAGGAAACTGAGTACCTGAACTAACAGCTTGCATCTACCACTGATTCCAAATCATTGAATCAATACTGTTTCCATTTACGCCTTTCTTAGGACCCTTCTCACATTGATGCTGGATCTTGGCAGAGTACCTATTGGAATTCTGGAAATCCTTATGGGTGCATTTTAGTTCTCCTCTGTGCATCTCTTGCAGAAATTTAAGTAATACGTAATTATATACAAATAAAATCAGAATTTTATTGTGTAAAAGTTTAGATTGCATGATCTTAACTTCTACTTCAATCTTTAGAGAATTAAATCCACTATACTATATTGTTTTTCAAGAAAACTTTATTACTTGTGTAATTTTCTTTCTATCATACTCAACCTTCAATATTAAGTCCCTGTGTTGACAAACAATATAAGCCACAAATGGTCTAAGCAGTTCCTGCAGCCTGAAGAAAAACCTTGCTTTCCATGGTTATATATTTAGACATAAAATCTCTTTCATATCACATATATGCACAGTGAGTTGAGTGATGTTAATATGATAGCTAAAACTACGAGATTATGTATTCTGAAGTTTGTCCAAGATCACACCTAATAAAATTGATTACAACCTGTTCTCCTCTTGTAGCCTATCTGTTAATTTCATTGTTTACTTTCTTAGTATTTAGTTTTTGACTTTACTAATCCATTGTCATATGTATTGCTGTCAATAATTTTCCCACATTCTGCAGGAAAATTCTTCACTTAATTAATGTTGTTTGTTGCTATATAGAAGTCCTTATAGTTTCTTGAGGTCCTATTTGTCAATTATTGGTCTCGTTCTCTGTGCTACAAAAGTTCTATACAGAAAGTAAATATCTGTGGATATTATTTGAAGTACACCACCTATTTTTTTCTTCTAAAAGATTCAGAATCTCAGGTCTTACATCGAGTTCACAAAGCATTGGTTTTATGAGTTTTAATTCAGAGTGAGATATAAGAATTTAGTTTCATTCTTGGGCTGCAGAGATTGCTCAGCCGTTAAAGGGTAGGCTCACAACCAAAAATATAAGAATTTAGTTTCAGTCTCAATTTGTTAACTATGCTATCTTTCCTCTAAAGTAATTTTTTGTACTCTTTGCCAGAAATTGGGAGGTTTAGATACACAAACATCTATCTGGACCCTCAATTTTACTCTATTGATTACTGTGTCCATGTTTTATCCAAGTATATTGCTGTTTATCATTTAGAGTATAACTTGAAATCAAAAGTGGTGATATTTCAAGCAGATATTTTATTGTTTAAGATTGTTTTGACTATTTAAGGCTTTTGTGTTTTTTCATGAACTGACTTTTCAATTATTTTGAAGAATGAAGTTGGAATTTTCACAAGAATTGCATTGAATCTGTATTGCTTTTAGTAAGTTGGCCGTTTTTACGATGTTAATCCTCTCAATCTACAATTATAAAGTTCTGTTCATCTTGTTTCTTCTTCAGCTTATTCTTCAGTGTTTTTATGATTTCAACTGTTAAAGGACTTTCATATCTTTGATTACATTTATTTCAAGAAGTTTTTCATTTCTATGAGAATATTATGAATTGGATTGTATTCCTTATTTCTTTTTCATTATGTTTGTTTTAGTATATAGAAAGGTACTGTTATTTTGTATAGTGGTAGGGTATCCTGCCACTTTGTTGAAGGCATTTATCAAATGTGGCAATATTCTGGTACATGAATTCTTTAGGGTCTTTTATGTATAGAATCATATCATCTACAAATAATGTTTTTTTTTATTTTTCTTTCATATTTGCATCCCTAAAGAATACATCTCAATAAAATTTGACTTGTAAAAGATACAAATATAGCACTTAAGGTCTATCTTATCTTATTAGGCTTCCAGCCCTTTATTGAAAAAATAAATGGAGAAAATTAACATTGTTATCCTGTTACTGATTTTAGCAGAAATACATTGATTTTTTGTTTGTTTAGTATGATGTTGGCTGTAGGTTTGTTCACAAGAAGAAATACAAATGACTAAGAAATAAGTTTTAAATGGTCAACACTCTTACCAAGAACATAAAAAGTGAAATTACTTTGATATTTCATCATTCATCAAAATGGCTGATATCGAAAACTAATGACAACAAATGCTGGAGAGAATACAGGAATGGAAAACCCCTTTTCAATATTGGAGGCCTGTGAACTGGTACATCCACTGTGCAAATCAGTGTGAAGAGTCCTCAAATAATAGAAATAGGTCCAGATATAGCATTTCTAGGCATATTCCCAAAAGATTCTCATCCATGCTCACTGATGCTCTATTCATAATAGCTAGGAAATAGAGCAGCCTAGATGTTAATCAACGGGTGACAAAGATAATGAAAGTGCAGTGCATACAGTTTATATGTAGTTAAATTTTATTCAGAAGTAAAGAAAATTCTAATTTTGAATATTCCTGAAAAATTATAGAAATGGAAATGATTATAGTGAGTCAAGTGACTTAGCCTGAAAAGACATACAACAAATGATGCAGATTATAGCTTTGAGATTTTCTATTTGAATGTTTAAATTGGAATACCTCTTCTGGCCAAAAAATTAAATCAAGATTTTAAGGGAAAAGAATAGATCACAGGTGTTATAAAGACAAGGGAGGAGAGTAATCAGAGTGACTGTTCAAGTGGCGAATGTAATAGAAAGTGAGGGTGCTCAACACACACACACACACATGCACACACACACACACATGCATGCACTCATACACACACATGCACACAGTGATGCACCTCTATATGAAATGATCCTTTGTGGCAAGATAATGACTTTGACAGATGGCATTCGGTATCAAACAAACAAACAAAAAAAACCCAGTGCCGGAAGTAGGCCATCTTCTTTCTAGTTATTGATGAAGAGGTTTCATAGACCCCAAAACAATATAGACTTAGAGCATTCCCATTGTGCTAAGTTGTACAACTAGAACTTGATCAGAGACACTACTGCTAAAGACAGCATATACCAACGTCACATGACATAGAAGCATCTCAAGCTGGCACTGACCTCTAGGATTCATTCTTACAGGCTACTTTTCATAGTGCCAAAAAGTGTTGTGAAGGCTGCTGGGGAGAACAGTAATCAGTAGTAATCCATTTGTGGGTACTGCAAGCTGCCATAATGAATGTTCTGTGAGATAGACATATGCTATACTGGAGTGAATGAAGTATGCAGAATCAACAGTTTTCTGTTGAGACTTAAGGATTGATCCACTCTATTGGAATTCATGGCTAGTCCTGTAACATGACTGTAAACCCGCAGCTGAGGAGATATTAGAACCTTGGGGAGAAACAGCTGCTATTATTTTACCAAATGATATAGTATTAAACTACCTTTTTGAGATTTGTGTTTGTGTCCCTATGGGGTATGCATAAGCAATGACAAATGTGAACCCAAAAGTTCATGTAAAAGTATTCTATTTATTGTGGCATCATGTGACTCTGGGATGGAGTGGTCCCTCAGAATTTGCACTGCTAGTATTTGCATTTCATTGGCTTCTTTTCAGGACTGGATATGCTTGAAGAAGTTGCTTTGAAAGCAGAAATATGTTTTCTAGAACTAAAATTTTAGTAACTACCTTTTGAATAAAATAATACATTTTCTTAATTAATTGATGACCACACTATATCAGAAAACTTGTGCACAAAACCTTCATCATTATGATTATCTTTCATTTTTTTTTCTACTTTTTATTCAGTCTGTCAATGCTGTTTAGTAAAATAAAATTATTAATATTCAATAGTTTTTCTGAAGGCCATAAAAAGAAATAATATATAGTATTTGCTGAGAGTTTTACTCTTTTATCTAAAAATGTTGAGTGAATTTCAAAGATAAAGTAACTTCAAAACTAAATGTTTTTATAATTATAGCACAATAGTTTTGTAATTGTTGTAGCTTTGCTTTCTATTATAATAAAATCCATGATTAAAAGTAACTTGGGTAAGAAAAGAATTTATTCTCCTTATAGTTTACAGACCATCAGGAAGGGGAGTTTAGGTAGGAATTCAGGGCATATACCTGGGGTCAGAAACAGAAGTAGAGACGCTGAAAAAACTCTGTTTAAGGATTTGTCCTCGAGGCTTGCTCAGCTACTTTCTTATACACCCCAGGACTACCAACCTAGGGATGGCACTGCCTGTAGTAAGCTAGACATTTATACATTAATTATTAATTGAGAAAATGACCCATAGACTTGGCTGTAGGCCAATCTGATAAAGATAACTCCTCAACTGTGGCTGTTTCTTCCCAGATAACAAAACTTTTTTTTTCAAGTTGATAGGCTTACCACAACTGTTATAGTGTATAATCATTCACTCAAGGTATTTCTCATATATACTTTCATTTTTATAATTATTTAGATTCTACTTATTGTCTTTCTAGCCCCTGCAACTTTATTTCTTTATTTAAAATCTTTTGTCACACACATTTGTGTGTAATATCAAAAATAATTCTCATCAAAATCTAAATAGTAAATGAAATGCATTTTATGATATAACTAAAATTTGAAATTTAGTGGTAGATGTAATTGGATACAGAAAAATGTTAAGTTGAAAGTTATTAATGTCATAAAAATAAGGTTCTTAAATATATTTTTACCTTCCTAGCACATAATTCAAAATATGGTATTTTAAAATTCACTTACTGGTTTAATTCATTCATATTTTCCTACACTGATTTAAAAGTTAAGACTCATAAAATAGAAGATTTAGGTTTGTAGTAAATTTGAGCAGAAAGGAAAGTACCTATATAGACCCTCTGTTAATGATTGTGCCAATTCTTCTAAAAGTAGTATTTTCAATCTTAACACTTAATGAAACATATTTAAGTTTTTTTTTTTTTTTTTTGGTGGGGGGCATAACTAGATATTCTAGGTGTAGCATGAAAGAAAACGCTGCCCTCACATAATCATAAAGTACCCTAAAGAACTCCTCAACATATTCCTTCATGTGAAGATAAGAGATTCAGAAGCCTAGAAGAAAACCATTCCCTGGAGGTCTCCATCCTCCGTGACTATGGAATTCCATATAGCGAACTATGCATAAAGATTTCTGTTATTTATAAGCTGCCTCACGTATGCTATTTGTAATAAGGAAGACACCCTCCCTCAACACAAAGCCTTCCCTACCATGATCTTCCTTCTGAACTTTAGGACATTTAAGTTTATTAATGAGCTGGTATTTTATATTATTATCAGAGGAAATCTGTAGTTCACGTATGAGTTTTGTTATTGGTAATTAATGGTTTACAAATTCTGATGTACTTATTATTAGCCATGTTCATCACTATCGTGCTGTATAGAATCAGTTCACTGCTCTAGAGAATCCTCTAAGCTCTACATATACATCCATCTCTTCTTCCATTCCTGAAAAATCAGTGAAATTTTCAATAACAATACACTATTTTAAGTAATTACATGAGAGAATTTTATACAATATATTTTGGAGAATAAGTAGCTTTTAATGTTATCTTGCATCCAAAACCTTAGTTTTAAAATGTTTCTCTCTACTCCTGGAGTTTTTCATAGAGACAATTATGATACATTTATAAAATTTTAATTCTTCTCAGCTTTTATATATTTTAAGTAATTTTTCTGTTTCATTGTAATGATGAAGACTGCCATGTGATGCTAAATACGTTTTGTGAAATGTTACATCTTTTTCTTCTTTATTATTTTTACTAGAATTTTAATTTCTCACTATTAAAAATAATGCTGACCTTAGTTTTCTAGACATTCTTAAAAATATTTAAAGCATTTCTAACCTATTTATTTTACTTTTTAAAAATTTTTATTTGATTTTTTTCACTCCAGATTTTATTCCCCTCCTGGTCCACCTTCTGACTGTTCCCCATCCATATCTCCTTCCCACCCCCTGTCTCCACAAGAATGTCCCCACCCCCTACCAGGCTAAACCACCAGACCTCTAAACTCCCTGGAACCTCCAGTCTTTTGAGGGTTAGGTGTATCTTCTCTGCCTGTTCCCAGACCCAGCAGTCCTCTGCTGTACATGTGTTGGGTGCCTCATATCTGTTGGTGTACGCTGCCTGGTTGGTGTACGCTGCCTGGTTGGTGTTTCAGTGTCTGTGAGATCTTGTGGGTCCAGGTTAATTGAAACTGCTGGTCCTCCTACAGGGTTGCCCTCCTCCTCAGCTTCTTTCAGCTTTTACCTAATTCAACCACAGCGGTCAACAGCAGTCAACAGCTTCTGTCTATTGCATACAAATATCTGCATCTGACTCTTTCAGCTGCTTGTTGGGTCTTTCGGAGGGCAGTCATGATAGGTCCCTTTTTGTGAGTGCTCCATAGCCTCAGTGATAGTGTCAGGCCTTGGGGCCTCCCCTTGAGCTGGATCCCACTTTGGGCCTGTTGCTGGACCTTCTTTTCCTCAGGCTCCTCTCCATTTCCAACCCTGCAGTTCTTTCAGACAGGAATAATTATGGGTCAGAGTTTTAACTGTGGGATGGCAAATTCATCCCTCACTTGGTGCCCAGTTTTTCTGCTGAAGTTGGGCTGTACAAGTTACCACTCGCCATTGTAGGACATTTCATCTAAGGTCCCTCCCTTTGAGTCCTTAGAGTCTCTCACCACCCAGGACTTTGGTACATTCTGGAGGGTCCCCCCACCTCTTACCTCCCAAGATTGCCTGTTTCCATTCTTTCTGCTGGCCCTCAGGGCTTCAGTTCTTTTTCCCCACTGAAAACCAGATCATGTTCCCCTAATTCCCACCTCTAGGTACCTTCCTTCCTCCCCCCTTGTGATTGCTTTCTTCTCCCTCCCAAGTGGGACTGATGCATCCTCACTTGGGCCCATTAGCTTGTTGACCTTTTTGAGTTCTGTGTACCCTATCTAAGGTATTCTCTACCTTTATCTATCTATCTATCTATCTATCTATCTATCTATCTATCTATCTATCTATTTATCTATTTATTTATTTATTTATTGGTTATTAGCCACTTATTAGTGAGTACAAACCACACATGTTCTTTTGTGTCTAAGTTACCTCACTTAGGATGATATTTTCTAGTTCCATCCATTTACCTGATTTGATAAATTTTAAAATTATGAATGTGATTTTAGTTTAGTTTGTGAACATCTTTAAAATTGCTCCTTTTTCATCTTAAACTCATTGATGTGATAGATCATATTAAACAATTTATTAGCTCAGTTTTGAATATTTTGATTAGATTTCATCGTATATAATGCTTTTTAGTGTTGACATAGTAATTATTTAGAGTTTTATAATTTTTCATTCACCATAAAATATTTTAAACTTTGCAAATATATACATTTCTTATTAAAAATGATGAGATCTTAGATTTTTGGAAAAGACATGGTTACAATGAAACAAAAAAACAAAACTATAAACCAAATCTCCAGTTCTAACCCTCAAAACACTGAAATTCCTTCCTACGATATTTAGTGTGATAAACCAATTTTCTCTACCAGTCACTGCACATACACTAGTACATTAAAAGTAAAACATGTATTTCTATTTTAATAGAAAACTAGATAGATTTAATATTTATTCAATATCACTTCTATCTGTTGAGTGAGAAGCCATAGAATAATGTATATAATCCATTCTATACTGACATGACCCCACTGTAGGTCAATAAAATTTCATTGATACACTTGCATTTATGTTGAATACTGAAAGTGATATTAAGTTGTTTGTATTTAAAGAATAAATAGAAATCATCATAGGCATATGAAAAATATATGAAATCCAAGAAATAATAATTCTTATTGTTGGTTCCTGGCTACAGAATTTTCCATTACTTTGCCTAATGGCAAAGTAAAAGAAGCTTCACATTGTGGTATTATGGTTAATAGACCTAAAATTTACATCATTATACTGATTAAAATTCTTCTTATTTTCTATTTTTATTATTTGAATCAGTTTTTAAATTTACACATATTTTATTATATTTCCCCTACCCGTTTTTCCAGACCATTTCCATTCCCTACCCACCTAACTTTAAGTTTTTTTTCTAAAAAAAAATCAAACAAAAACCCAATACAATAGAATCTCCCAAAACCAATAAAACAAAACTATACACAGAAAAACAAAGAAAAAAAAAACTAACTGTACCCAAATAGAAGAACACACAAAATTTGTGAAACACCTTATTTGATGGTCAAGTACTCCTGTACATGTTGTCTGTACTGTAGTGGTTCATATACCCATGGTCATTTCACATCTCTATTGAAAAGAACTGATTTTTCCTTTCCTACAAGAATAGTTCAAATGTTAACTTTTCCCTTATTGTCTAGGTTTTCATTCATCCATTCATTCATTCATTCACACACTCACTTTTAAAAAATATAACTTAATAAATATCATAAAACAAAATAAAAACTGTCAAATAGAAGTTGAACAAGACAGCTTCAAGGTTAAGAAATGGTAAAAAAAAAAAAAACCAAAGAAACAAGACAATCATTTATTAATCACTCTAATCAATCAATCAATTAATCAGTCAGTCAACATATACTGTTTCACTGTGGCATATGTAATTTTTAATGTTCCACACTACTTTTAATTAAATATATCTTTAATTTATCTTTACTTCTCACCTGCTTTCATAATGAGAATTAAAACATATTATACATTTTCTGATAGTGTTCTTTTCTTGTATTTTCTTCCTGCTTTTTATAATGGCTTCTTATCTCATTTAATACATTATGATTTTTATCTTCCTCTACTCTTCCTAGTTCTTTCCCATTCCCCCTCCCATCGGGATCCACTCTTTATTTCCTCTCTTTCATTAGAAAATAACAGACTTCTCAAAATACAATTAGAGCATAATTATGCCTATTTGTACCAGTAAGGTACAAGATAGTCCTAATACCCAGTCCATCATTTTGTTGACTAACCAGAACCTCTGTCATCTCTCCTAACTAAAACACTTAGTTCTGAACCTGGTGTTTTTGTTGGCTTTAGAATGATGTCAGCTGAAAACTCAGATCTTTTCTCTCAAAGTAAATAGCCAGGATTGGCTATGAGACTATAAATTTTCAACCCCATCAGAAATCCAGAATGACTGAGTTAACTGAAATTATGGGAAGCGCTAAGCATAGCTTCTAAAACTTAGCCAATTTATAGAGACTGCTGAACACCTGGAAAACCCCTATACTACCAAACGTTGGAGCATCGAATCTTCAGCCTTCTGACCCAGGATCATCTGACAGACCTTAGTGATGCAGAATTATTAAGGGCTGATTACTCTGTCTAGGCAGATATAATCAGTCGACTATTCTGCAAGTGTGTCCTTTTCTGGACAGTAATTTGTCTGTAGATGGAGAGAGGCAATTCTTGCCTAGTGGCTGTCTCACCACAACTGGAGTAACTCCAAAGATGCTCAATTTCTTCTTAGAATCCAAGACAGGAAGCTTTCAGGAGCAGACAGGTCTCAAGAAATGTTTGTAATGTCTGAACACTTTGGTCAACAACTTAATTAGATGTAACCCAATTCCAGTACTGGAAGCATCATTTAGTGACAAAAAATGACCAGTTGAGAATCATTCTCCATTATTTGGTGAACTCATTTACGTTAGTTTCGTGTGTGCGTGTGCGTGTGCGTGTGCGTGTGCGTGTGTGTGTATGAAAGTTTCTAGTGAATTAAGCCTCCATACTACCCTCAAATAGCCCCACTTTAGCTGTCTCTCCCTGTATTTCACACCAGAACCCCTTCCATTTCCCATTTGATCCTCCTACACCAGTCCACATCCATCCATAATTATCTATTCTACTTCCCTATCCTCAAGAGAGTTATCTTTTTCCTTTACTCCCTTGCTCTATAACTATCCTCTGTTATTCTACAGATTGTAGCTTGAATATCATTAAATTGAGAGCCATTATCGTCACATAAGTGAATGCATATGCCCTTCATCTTTTTGAGTCTGGTATACTTCACTCTAGAAGATTTCCATCTAATTCCATCCTTTTGCCTAAATTTTTTTGTTAGCAATACTTGATTGTGTAAATATACTATATTTTTAATTCATTCCTCTGTTGAGGGACATCTAGGTTATTTCCAAATTCTGGCTATTGTGAATAGACAACAATAAACATAGATTAACAAGTGTCTCTATAGTAGGATGAAGCAGCTACCACAAGAGTGGCATAGCTGGATCTTGAGGTAGATCAATTCCCATATTCCTGAGGAATCATTATATTAATTTCCATAATGGATGTGGTGTACAACTTTACACTCCCACCAGCAATAGATGAATGTTCTTACACCACATCCTATCCAGAATGAACTACCACTGTTTGTTGATGCTGTTGTTTTTCTCATTAGTTTAAGACAAATTCTCAAATTCCTCTATTTGCCTTTTCTGAGACTATAGAAGTTGAACATTTGAAAAAGTGCTTCTTAGATATTTATTTTTTTCCTCTATTGAAAATTTTGTTTAGACCTGTTCTTGATTTTATAATTGGGTTATTTTCTTTATATGTAGCTTCCTGTGTGCTTTATATATTTTGGATACTAGCCCTCTATCAGATGTGTAGTTGGTGAAAATCATTTCCCATTTTCTAGACTGCTGCTTTGTCCAATTGATGCATCCTTTGCCATGCAGAATCTTCTAAGTTTTATGAGGCGTATTTAAGAATTGATGATTTTAGCATCCGTGCAAACCTCATTCTGTTAAACAACAACAAAAAAGTTCTTCTGTGCCATTGAGTTCATAGCTAGTTCCTGTTTTCTTGTCTATCAGATTCAGGATATATGTCTTTTACCTATTTGGAGTTCATTTTTGTACAAAGTGATAAGTATGGATCTATTCGCAATCATCCAAGTTGCCCAGCATTATTCATTGAAGATGCTCCTTTTTTATAAAATGTATATGTCTTTCATATGAAAAATGAGGTGTCCATTCATATGTGGATTTCTGTCGAGGTCTTCCATTCAGTTCCACTTGTCAATGTATCTGCTGTCCTGCTACTACTCTTCTGTCAAGCATGCTTTTTAGTGTAAATTAAATCAGAGATGGTGATGCCTTCCGTAGTTATTTTATTATTCAGTATTGTTTTAGCTATATAGGGGTTTTGTGTTTTCATGTGAAGCTGACAATTTTCATGATTTGCGAAAACTTTTGTTGGAATTTTGACGAGAATTTCAATAAAACTGTAGATTGCTTCCGGTAGGATGACAATTTGAGCATTGAAGATCCTTCCATTTGTTGATATCTTCTTTAATTTATTTCTTAAAAGACTTGAAGTTTTTTTATTTATACAAGTCTTTTACTTGTTTGTTTAGAGATACTCTCAAGATATTTCATATTATTCAAGGCAATTGTGAAAGGTGTTGTTTCCCTGAATTTTTTTCAGACCGTTTGTCATTTGTATATAGGAGGGCTACTGATATTTATTAGTTGGTTTTATATCCAGTACCTTGCTGAACTTATTTACTAGCCAGAGGAGTGCCATGGTGGAGCTTTTCGGGGTCAGTTATGTATACCATTATATTCCAACCTTCCTTTTGTTCATAATATTATTTCAATACATTTTTGATGAAAGAATGTGCTACAAACTGAAGAACCGGTAGGAATTTATTATTACATTCTTGCAAAAGTAGTCAACCACTGATGGATATGTCACCTACAGCCTTCTCCCTCCAGAGACAATATTTTTTTGGCATTTTTTATTATTTTATCTTGAATATAATGGGTATTACATCTGCAATACAACTTACGTCATTATTACTGAACCTCATGTTTGAATTAATGTTTTCAGGAATTTCATTTAATTTATTCAATATCTAATAGTATTTTTTGTTGCTTTTCCTTGAAACTAATTGTAAACAAAATATATCCAAATCTTTTAGATATTAGCATTTATTCAGATTATATATATAATTTTATTCATTTTATATTATTTTAAATTTTTTTGTGTTTGTGTGTGTATGTGTCTGTGTGTATTTTCATTGTGTGTGTGTGTGCATGTGCACACATATTCATGTGTGTGTATGTGTGTGTGCCATGGCTTGTGTGCCTAGGCAAGAGGATAACTTTTAGAAGTCTGTTGTCTTTTTCCATCTTTATACAGGTTGAGGTGTAAAATCCAGATCTCCAAGCTTTCATGACAATCCCTCTATACATAAAGCCATCTTGCTGGCCTTATAATATTTTTAACTATTTTTATTTTGGAATCTGGATCTGACTTTGATGTTTATACTTCACGTAGACTATTCTTGGATAAATAATTCAGGCTATTTTTCAGTATTTATGGAAAATATGGATGACTTAGATACAAGATATTTGTCTTTCAAATGAGCATTATATAATGTCACTGCTTTCTCATAAAATAAAAATTCATTCAAGGGCTAATTAATAAAACAATTGATCTACAAAAGTAGCTAGGACAAGACTAGCCAATGTCATACAAAAAGTTATTAATAAGTACAAGCTAATGTCAGTTTCATTTTGAGGTAGCTTTATATTGAATTACTATTTTCACAACTATTAATAAATTCCATATTTTTTTCTCCTTAGAAGACATGAATCAAAAGTTCTAAGTGAGTATTTTTTTTCTCCATAAATATTATTTTCAGGGCTTTTGCTGACCATATAGAACAGTTGGAGACTATATAACTATGTTTTATTTCAATTAAACCTCAAACTAATAAAATCAAAATTTCATGCTATAATAATGAAAAACTTTCAATTGAGCAATGTTTTGCCAATACAAACTCACACAGGAAACTCTGAATTGATTCTTGATATTTCAAGAACTCTCTAACAACCTTATACTATCAGTCTACCCAAATGTAAGGCAAGAATACACTGATTCATGTTATTTTTGATGTTAGAATTCACACTAGCTGTTGATATAACTTAAAATGTGTAACTTCCTTTAGTGTGATAAAAGAGAAGCTTTGAATATTTCAGAAATTGATTCTAAATGATTATGCTAGCAATCCACAAATTTACACAAAGTTATTTCATATAAGCTAAATGTAAAAATATGGTAAATGTAAAGTTATTTCATTTTGCTATAAGTGGATCTTTAGTAGAAAACCATTATGTACATAAAAATTAAGACAATTATCTTTTTAAAAATCAAAGATTTTTTTCTAACCAATCAACTTTACAGTGCAGTTATTGTGCCACATTTTCTGTTCAAAGGATATGACCAATATATAGGTTCAGTTTATTGGCATGAAAGAAATAGATTTTAATAGAAAAGAAAACATAAGAAGCAGTTGGATACTGTGCTTGAGATCATAAAGTAGCATTTATTTGTTGTGCTGAGTGATAAAGACTACAATGTATTTCTTCAGCCTTCCAGGCCACTCACTTTAGAAAGGCAAAGAATATGCAAGGTTGAGTTTTCTATGTGGATGTGAATCCTTTAATCCTCAGTTATCTATGTGAAATACTAAATGTTGATTCTATGTGACAAATCTTACCAATGATTATCAAAATGATATTTGAGGAAAAATAGTGTATGTGAGATAACTTTCCTTGTGGTGAAAAATAAGAAGGAAACCTGCACCTAATCTTGAACCTGAGGTTACTGTGTAAAAAAATGATCAAAATCATTTACCTTTTTGTATTGATTACAAAATTTTTAAAGTATATTATCTAATGTCAAGAAAATGTAAAATACTTTGTCATTAAATTCTGAGGTCACATGAAATTCCTCATCATATTTATAATTAGGTTAGACTGTGCAATAAGAAATGGTTTATATTTGTAATCTTTAGTTTTCACATTTGGTCAAGGTTGATAAGTGGTTCAGGGACACATAATTAATACAGAATGTTTATTACTTATAGAACCGGAAACACTGAAATTTTTTATCAACAAACTGCACTAGTGAATCACAGAAGGTACAGAATGGAGAAAATGTAGGATTGATGCTTTGTTCATAATTGTGTTTCCTGCCCTGATAAACAATGTGCCTAGTGAGCCAATCTACTGACCTTCTTTTTGTTACCGAGGCTCCTGGATGCACGTAAAAATGCTTCACATAGGTAGGAAAAGGCAAATGCCCTAGAAAAATACATATACTCATATCTTTATGTTTGAAGGAAATAAATAGAATTGAAGTATATCATCATCATGATCTCTAAATCTAATCATCATTGACTCGGGTGGGCACTTTCCTGGGGGAAAATTTTCTTCAGTGTTGGGTGGTGATGATATCAATAAAAGTCACATACATCAAATACTGCATGACAGATAGTGGCACTGTGTTTGAAACAAACTCTCTTGAGTGATGTGTTATTCTGTGGAATGTGGAATTTGGACCTGATCATTTATTAAAAGGGTAGTGAATGTAGAAAGGAGAAACAGTGAGAGAGCAAGAACTGAAAAGGAATTTCTTACTGATCATGTCATTGTAAAAGTATTAAATAAGGACAAGAAGAGGTAAAATGTTTATATGAGCAGGGAAAATGATGAACTATCAACATATGTAAAAATATGTTTATAAAGCATGGTGAACTTATTTGTATGTGTTTTCTGGGGTTGTTTGTAGACCAGCTTCTCTCTTGAGTTAACTCAGGGACCCTTACATCTGTTCCCCAGCGCCTGGCTTGTTGTGGGCGCTCAATAAATATTAAACAATTGTGATACAAACTGTTTACAAATTTGTGAAATTCAGAGAAATCAATCATATCATTGTTATTATTTAAAATTTATTGAGGGTCAACAACAAGACTTGATTAACATCTGCAAATTGCTTATTTTAAATCACACACCACACAAATCATTAAGTACATTTGGATCAAGTAGGCTTTAGTTTTACTCCATTGAATATTTAAAGGTTAAATTTGACACATCAGGAAATATAAATACAATTATTAAAATAGAGAAGATTGTCTCAGAAATAAATGTTCTCAGATATCTTTAACAATCACTTATAACTACAGGATAAATCTACAATAATTTCACAGGGCATATTCAAAAATAATATACATGCACGGATACTGAAAGTATCTGTCTACTGTGATAGAGGAAAGTAATTTCTCATATACAATGGACTTTTTTCCATCTCCTCTGACAAATTTCAAAGCTTTTACAATTATATGGTAACACTATTTACAGAATCACGTCCAATCCAAAGAAAGACAGAAATCATTCAGGTACTACATTACAGATTAGATTACTCATGAGGGTTGAAATGTTTCTAAATCTATGGCAAAACTGAATTTCTTTTTACAGGAAATTAACTTAGATACAGTTTTTATCTATACTCTGCAATTCTAACCTTCATAAGATGAATAATTTTGTTCAAATTCATATTCTTAGCTAATTGGATATCAAATGTTTTTCTTTTTAAAAAATTGTCATGTTTCAGATTAATTGGTTTGTAAAGTCATCTTTATTTTCTAAGAGGACAGAACACTGCACTTAATAATTATTTGATCACTTTTAAACTGGCTTTGAGGTACTGAACTATTCATAAGTGTTTAAGATTATAAAGTGTGGTTTTCATTCCAATATTATAATTAAAAAATGAGAGTCTTTCTTGACAAGTCCTCCTAAAAAATAACAATATAATATAAAACATACTCCATTTAACAACTTTCTTGTCAGAATTTTTTCATTTTTATAGTTCCCAAACTTGATAAATCTGTTTTTAAAGCTAGGATAAGGCATACTTTCCTGAATATGGAGTATCATTTGACCTAATTTAATAATTATTTGTCTTCCATTTGGCATTGTTAATAGGTTTACATTAACATATGTAACTAGTAAATTTAACAACAATTTCCATATTTTTTTCAAATACCATTCACCATGTAGGACTTCTTAAAAATAAGAACCAAATACAAATATATGAGAACTGATAGAGTTGATTAATAATACTTTTCATTAATGATTTCTACTTTTAAATTTATAAGGGAAAGGCTAAATCTAACTTCTGAAATCATTGCCTACCTTCAGTGTTAGAACTTTGACTTATAGAATATTTAGCTTCCCAGCGTGTTAGGCACAAGTTGTTAAATTCTCAGACAGTTAATACTCCTTTCTTGATATTTTCTCTGTGTTTGCAATTAACTAAGCATTTATTTTTAAATTGAGCGTTTGCTGTTTATTTGCCCACAGTGATAGGCTCTTAGAACAAATTCTAGAGAAGACATAAATAATGTCATGAACCAGTTGAGTGAAGAAATAACAATTTGCAAATGATTAATTTGTAACTATTTTTCCCACCTTTTCCCTGTTACAAAACAACTTACTCCAAGCTTATTATTGATACCCAAAAGAATTCTGTTAATTGGTCTCTTCCTGTACCTCTCAGCACTTCCTGAGAGTGGGTGTTTTGCCTCCCTCAACTAGTACTAAGAAAATCACATCAGTCTGTTCCTTCTGAAAAAGAACGAAGACTGAAGCAGTATTTAAATCTGTGGGTATATTTTGAAAAAGAGCACATACAAAAAACCATATAACTTCAATAAATTAAAAATCAACAAACTAGTAGTTTTCAGTCAATAGCATTACATCAATGAACTACAATACACTTTCAAATACAACATGTAAATTATAGTGACGCAGCACACGTGTGACACTTTTATTCTTGACATGCTGGTTCTCCCCATAAGCACAGTCATATCAAGTGATGAAAACATGTTATGAGAGCCATCCTACATATATCCTTGTTATTGTTTTCCTAATTAAATGGCTTTTAAATGTAAGGATATGCAAAATCTTAACTCTCAAATCTACCATATATCCAACATAAGATCTGTATGCGAAGAATAAAAATAAACCACAATAAATTAAAATAAAAATCGCATTTATTTTAGTTCTGTAGATCTTAGGCCTTCCAGTGATCAGAGCACTACTTATAAATTAGGTTCACTGGAAATTAATTCTACCTTTTCCAAACAATGTATTTCCTATAACATTAAGTGGTGCTGAGTTAATTTATTCATGCGTAGCTGGGATGCATCTACATCCAGACACTCAATGTGCACAACTAGATTCAGACCACACAGCACATTGAAATCTGATAAGAATTATAACAATCATCGTGTATTCCATAAAGATTTCCACAAGTTTAAACTTAAATGAATGAAAAAATGAATCTCTGGTGATATTTAATTAATTATTCTTCAATAAATTATGAACTCATTTTAGATAATGAATATTTCTGAAGTTAACTAAACCTACATAAAAGCGAAAAGACAACAGAATCTTAAAACATCCTCTTAGGAATAAATATTTGAATTCTATCATGAAATATGTAGAGCAAAGTTAGGTTTGTTTGTTTTTATTTTTACATGCAAACTCCTGGCTTTATTCATGTCTTAAAATACCTATTTTACTCATCAAATATTTGTTTTAGCTATACCAACAAAAGGAGCATTATATTTAAATAAACTATTTTCTTTTATATTTATACTTTAATATGTAAGAATGCACTGTCACCATTAAAATCAAAATTGTTTACAAATTTATAACAATATTTGTCTTTTGTTTTATATAAGCCAACAAACCGAGTTTTCATAAGATAAAATGTAAGTTTAGGAGAATTATAGTAAAATTCATCTGAAATATTAAGTTCACATCCTAATACGCCATTGTCCATTTGAGGAAACATTAATGAGTTAATAAAGTGACACTTTCAGAAGTAAACATTCAGTATTCCTGTCAATCATGTTAGATAACAGTGTATTTATTGTGTTGTTTCCATTATTAGTCAGTGTACTTTTAACATGTTATGGTGATTTTAAAACATCCTGGTAGGTAGGGTGGGGTGCTACTTAATTGTGCAGCATTTGCCTGGCATGCTTTAGACCTTGAGTAACAAAACAAACAAGCAAACAAAAAGCAAAGCAAGTTTCAATAAGTTATTGCTAAGAACAGAGACATAAAATCATGAAGCTCAGTGAATTAAAATATGCTTTGACAACTTATCAAAATTGTTTTTGTAAAAAAAGAACTAAATGATAATATATACAATTTGGGGATTCATAATTTGTTGCACCCTTTTACATATGACTTCTTATTTGGGCGACACGATATCTAAGTCAGAAAAGCAGATTAGAAATGACTGTCTTCATTTTGACTTAAGAAATTTAAGTCCTAAAAGCTGCATAAACGAGCAAGCCAAAGCACACTGTGTTTGTACTTTATATTTCAAACACTATCAAAGACATTTGTCTCAGACTGAGCTATTTGAAATTTTACATTGACTCTTAAAATTGTGCGTGGTACCCAGAAGCCAAAAATAAGGAGAAAAACTTTATTGATATAACTATCATATTATTTTCATTTTTCAAAATTCTCAAATCCTTAAGTTTTTTCATTTAGTCGAGTTTTAAGAAACGGCACAATATCATTTTCAATCCCTTAGGACTGTAGTCTGGAGTGGAGTGATATTGTGACATATATATATATATATATATATATATATATATATATATATATTTATTTACAATGTATAACAATACATTTTCAGTCCTTTTGGGTGAATCAACCATCAAAGTCATCATATCAACTATAGTAACTTTTATATCATTTGTCTCAGTGTCTTAATATAACAAATTATTTTTAAATAAATATAAATTATTTTTTTCATAAATAAGGTTGAATTGTGTTTATTCTCTGAGGTGGTATGGAAAACAAAAGGCCAAACAGAAAAAATGTCTACCAGTTTTCTAGCTCATCTTCTTACTATTACTCTTCAGCATCTCTGCTGAAGTAAGGAAACAGTCTGTACAGATTTCCTGTTCTGAATTTATAGTCAAAGATAGATACACAATAGAAAAACAAGGCCAGATAGTTATCCACCATCCTCACTGCTCTGAAAAAAAATGTAAGGGCATTGCTATAGAGCAAGAGTTTTAAAGGTCATTGTCTTCTGCCTGTCTGAATCCAGTGTTTTCCTCCTCATGTAGTTTTCTTTCTAAAGAAGATAATGTCAACCTTCTTCACTTTGTTTTTTTACCTTGCTCCACTGTCTTGGATTTCTCTTCTTTCTTTCCGTGCAGGGCTGCAAAGCAAAGATAAGGTTTAAATAAGAGTTCCAATCTGAAATGTTTATTCTGCACATAAAAACACTTGGGGATGTATTCAATACCAAATATTGCTTCTGAACAAGCTATTCTCTAACGCTTTTAAAATACTTCTCATCTCTCTATGACACAATTTAAATCTGGGTTAAATATAATCTTAAGGAATTAAAACAAAAACAAAAAGCAGTAATCCCTTCAGTCTACAGGCTCATTTTTTCACACTCTTTTATATTTTATTCCTTTATACTATGGTTTGATAAACAAGGTACAAAGAATTGCACTTGACAGGACTATGATTAATTGACTTATAATTCAGTTTATGGCTGTAGTCATTTAGTATTATACAAATGTCAATAAGATACTCCTTAAAATTCAGACTTAGCATATCTTAATCAACTGAACGAACCATGCTCTCATGCTTCAGATGCATTTAAGTATGAAATAAACCCATTCTACATCACAAGCAACCAAAAAGCGATCTTTGGAAGCACTACATCACAATTCAAGTTTTCTCTAAGATTTATTGCTCTCAGTAGAAGATTTGCAGTTTACCTAGTTAAACATGAAATAAGCAGAAATTTTCAAATGAAGTCAGTGCCTGCAGCTGAAGTAACTGATTCAAGAAAGAATCTTCAGAGAATTCGAGCAGCAGTTAGATTAAGAACTGATGTGGAATTGAATAATGTAATCATGCACAGCTCTACAGAGAGCTGTAAAGGGGGAAAATACAAATTTAAAATGAATAAATGCATCTCCCACTGGCTTCACTCATTTTGGAAACATAAGTGTTTATTCACTGGAGCCTCTAAAGAGATGCTACTTCCTGTTGAGAGAACATGTAGTATATTGAGTATTCTGCAGTGTTCCTGTCAAAGCATCTAAGTGAAATTAAGTTAAGCCAGAGGTCTGGCTTTTATTTTCATCAAATGCAGGGTGTAGTGAACACACTAAACAATATTAGGAAGAAGACATCATGCACATAAGAGCATCATTGGTAGTTTCCCCTAAATAAAGGAGGAAGGAAACATGGAAAAAAGAATAGAGAGAGAAAGAAAGGAGGGGCAAGTAAAGACTTAAGAAATAAAACAAGTAAAACAAATCAAAACAAAAACAAAGGAAGATGTGATGAATTTCATTGTTGCATGCATCTGCTTCGAAAATACCCTAAAGTTTGTTACTATTTATTAGAAATAAAAACAAGTAGGTTTTATGCAAACATTGTACACTAACCTACAAATGGAACTCTTGAGTGAGTTAAATATTTAGCTCAAAGCAAATTAGGTTTTCTGAGTTTCACAAATCCTACTTGTACAGAAAGATTTTGAATAAGAGGAACTTACAGGTCTTCTAGGGGATACCAATGAGGTTATGATTTTATTTTCTATTCCTGTTAAACTGTAGTCAGTGTTAGGTTAGGACCACTCAAAGAGGTTTGGGATCTGGCTTCCATATAGGATAAGGAGTGCTGTTGTACTCCTACAGTGATAATTCCTAGGAACTGAATTGCTCTAAGAAATAAATGGCATGGTTTAGATTTTTATTACAAATTGTACAGGGGGTCATGTATCCCAGGAAAATGATCAAGGCTCTCAAGTGTACATCCCCATTTTGTTATATAAATGCCATTGTAATGATGGCACATTATCTAATTTGAGTCATAATATTTAAGTGATAGTGGAGGTAATGACTCTAGTTTACTAAAACAAAGAAATGCTTGATCAACTATGGCAAGCACAAGGCCCAGTAGCTAGAAGTAACTCTTGCATAGTGTTAGAACTAACACATAGTATTTTTTTCCTTAATTTTTTTTAACTGTACCTTAAATACAATCCTCCTTTCTCATAAATTTTTTGTATTATTTTTTCTAATGTTACTTAAAATGTAACAGATACTTAATTAAAATGAGAAATAGATGAGTCTAACAAAGCTAAAAACTAAATAGGACTTTATTAATCCATACTGAAATGATATGATAGAAATCCACCAAGTGAGACAAAAAGAGGAGACATGTATAATAATTTAACAAACAGGAATAATGAAACAAATGTTAACAAAAATAAAATTAGATTTTCAAAATAAAAGAATAATGAGAATGAAGGAACATCCACTTTTGGAGGAAAAAAAAAAAAGACTGAGAATTGCAGGCATTGATGTTCACATCCTGTAAGCACAAGGTTCCTAAAGGGAGAACTACTTACATTTACATCTTTTCCTCAGTTAGTTTCCCAATTAAATAGTTAATTTTTTATTTTATTAGCTATGTCTACTTGGTGTACATCTTTTATACTGGCATTTGGTAGGCTAAGGCTTGAGAATTGAGCTTGAGACAAAGCCTAGACTGTATACCGAAAGCCTATGGAACCAACTAACTAATAAATAAAAATATTCTCAGGCATATTATCAAGTTGTTGATTTAATTGGAATTTAATTTCTACCTAATGATAATATGTTTTTAATGCATACATTTTTGTAAGAGAAAATAATTTTTATTTTATTTCTTACTCAATGATTATTTTATTTTTAAGATTACAATGTAAATTTCTCCCTTCAAATTTTCTTCCTCCAAATTTTCCCATATACAACTATCTATGCCCCTTCAAATATCTGTTTTCCCCATTAATTGTTAGGCAAATATATTTAATTATACATGTGTATATATGTATACATATTCTCAAATAAAATCTGAACAGTCCATAAAATGTTACTTGTATGTATGTATTCTTTGTTTACTATTTTTCACTACTTCTTTTGCTCTTAGAATACTTAGTTTATGAAGATATGTCATTTTCAATTAATCCATTTCAAATGACAAACAAATCAATATTTATTGTTAACTACATCTAAAACAATGTTAATGTCCCATAAGAAAGTTAATGTGTATATCCAGCACAGAGGAATAATGTATATTCTTTAAAATTCACATAGGACAAACAGAAGTGAGGTAATTATTTGCTTTCACATTAAACAGAAAGAATTAGCTTCTGAAGACTATATTTGGTAGTATGTGCAGAGAACCTCCCAAAACCATCAACACTAATCAGTATGGGTAAAGGGTATATGTGTCCATCAACTGGACTTCTTCATGTTCAATGAATAATGTAGGTGATGTCTTTAGCAATGGTAACTTGCAGTCAGTTTGTGGGGAGCAACAAATAGCCTTGGCAACAACCTGGGTTGCATGTGACTCCAATGGGACCCCTTTGGCCAACAACTCAATTAGAAGTAACAACAACTCCTCTGCTCACTGAAGTTTCTTTTGGTAACAAGAACTCTGTCTTCCCATTATTCAGCAATGTAATTTATAGCACCCTCCCATGTGCATATAACTTAGAAGCTTCTACTGTACTAGGTATAAATTAGCCCTTAGTTTTAGCTGTCACTCCCTTTATTCCTTTTCTTGTCCCTTTCTTCTCTCATTCTTCTTGCTGGTAAATGTGTCTATCTATTTTGTAGTTATGACTGTGGCTATTGTTACTTCCATTCTTCACTGATTGTAGCCTCCAACTTCTTTGGTTTTCTTAATAGAGACCTCCCTACCATTTTACATTTACTTTCTGCAGCAAATTAAGACTCTTGAAGTACCCAATATCATGAACCAGTGTCTCAGTGTCTCCCACATCTTGCTAGCATTGTTGAACACCCCAGTCCCTACCATATAACCTGCTCTAATGAATCTCCATTTATAACATGTATATTTTCAATTGGTTCTCTTTCTGTAGATAATATTTCCCAATAAGGATTGATATATGGCAAATGGCTCTAGAAGAATAGAGTTATAGGGACAAGCTTCTCTAGTGAGCATTATGGTATCTATAGCTGACTCTTCTATTCAGTTATACAAAACATTGATTTAAAAAAATCCTCCTAGTATTAGAGACAACAATGGTAATACATGATATGAATGGGCCAGTGGGCTACCTTGAGTCTATATGTGTTTCTTGCCCCCTCCTTTGACTCCTTTACTTGTTTGATGGTTTTATCTTATCCTGATTTGTTTTTATTTTATTTGACATTATTTTAATTATTCCTTAGATACCTGTTTTTTTTTTTTCCCTAAGAAAAGGCAGAAAGAGTATTGATAAAGATAGAACAGAGAGTTACAAGAGCTGATAAGAGTAAGGGAAGAGAAAATGACAATCAAAATATATTATATGAAAAAATATTTTTAACAAAAGAAAACAAAATAGTTATAAGTTATATAAGTTATATATGTGGGGGTTTAGAATTAAATCTGGAAGGAGGGGTAATGAATATGATAAAAATATATATCCTGATCTGTGTTCATATAAGGCTTTGCACACAAATCCCACCTGAAGAAAGCTGGTTTCAAAGAGTGCTCTCACTCCTAAGCACAGAGGTGAGATCATCACATTCACTCCAATAACTGTCCAAAGGGGAATCCACCAGGAACAAACAAGACATAGGGACAGCAGAGCAGATGGAAACAGGATCTGGTCTCCAACTGCAGCCTGGAGCTAAGGCTGTCCCAAGGCTCTTCACACCCTAAATCTCACCCAGGAGAGAACTGGTGCCCCGGGAATGCTGACACACCTAAGATCACAGGCTCACAGCCCCACAGGAGGATCAATCAACAGTCAGAGACAGCAACACCAACTAACACCAGCGATAACCAGATGGTAAGAGGCAAGCATAAGTACTTAAGCAACAGAAACCAAGGCTACTTGGCATCATCAGAACCCAGTTCTCCCACCATAGCAAGTCCTGGATACCCCAACATACAGAAAAGGCAAGATTCAGATTTAAAATCATATCACGTGATGATGATAGAAGACTTTAGGAAGGACATAATTCCCTTAAAGAAATACAGAAGAACACAGGTAAACAGTTAGAAGCCCTAAAAGAGGTAACATAAATATCTCTTAAAGAATTGCAAGAAAACCCAACCAAACAAGTGAAGGAATTGAACAAAACCATTCAGGATGTATAAATGGATATAGAAAAAAAATAAAGAAATCACAAAGGGGAACAACTCTGGAGATACAAAACCTAAGACAGAGATCAAGAGTCATAGATGTAAGCATCACCAACAAAATACCAGAGATAGAAGAGAGAATCTCATGTGCAGAAGATACCATAGAAAACATTGACACAACTGTGAAAGAAAAAGCAAAATGCAAAAAGCTCCTAACACAAAACATCCAAGAAATCCAGGACATAATGAGAAGGCCAAACCTAAGAATAATAGGAATAGAAGAGAGCGAAGATTCCCAACTCAAAGGGCCAGTAAATATCTTCAACAAAATTATAGAAGAAAACTTTCCTAAATTAAAGAAAGCGATGCCCATGAACATACAAAGTCTACAGAACTCCAAATAGACTGGACCAGAAAAGAAATTCCTCCTGTCACATAATAATCAAAATATTAAATGCACAAAGCAAAGAAAAAATATTAAAAGCAGCAGAGAAATTCAAGGCCCACAGCTAAATATAGGAAAAGCAACATACAGCAACCCAGTAGCCAACATCAAACTAAATGGAGAGAAACTTGAAACAATCCCACTAAAATCAGGTTTTAGACAAGGCTGTCCACTGTCTTCCTATCTAGTCCATATAAGATTCAAAGTCTTAGCCAGAACAATTAGACAACAAAAGGAGAAACAAATTGGAAAGAAAGAAGTCAAAATATCACTATATGCAGATGATATAACAGTATACTTAAATGACCCCAAAAATTCCACCAGGGAACTCCTTAACCTGATAAACAACTTCATCAAAGTGGTTGGATATAAAATTCACTCAAACAATTCAATAGCCTTCCTATACTCAAAGGCTGAGAAAGAAATTAGGGAAATGACACCCTGTACAATAGTCACAAATGATATAAAACACCTTGGTATGACAGTAACCAAGCAAGTAAACAGTCTGTATGACAAGAACATCAAGTTTTTGAAGAAAGAAATCAAAGATCTGAGAAGATCGAACTATCTCCCATGTTCATGGATTAGCAGGATTAATATAGCAAAAATGGCCATATTGCCAACATCAATCTACAGATTAAATGCAATTCCCATCAAATTCCAAACAATTTTTCATAGAGTTAGGGAGAGCAATTTGCAAATTTATTTGGAATAACAAAAAAACCCAGGATAACAAGAACTATTCTGAACAATAAAAGAGCTTCTGGGGGGGATTACCATTCCGGACCTCAAACTGTATTACAGAGTAATAATGATAAAAACTACATGGTATTGGTACAGAGACAGGCAAGTAGATCAATGGAAAGTAATTGAAGACTCAGAAATGCACCCATACACCTATGGTCACTTGATCTTTGACAAAGAAGCTAAAACCACCCAGTGGCAGGGGAACAGCATTTTTAACAAATAGTGCTGTTTCAACTGGAGATCAGTATGTAGAAGAATGCAAATTGATCCATCTTAGCTCTTTGTACAAAACTCAAGTCCAAATGGATCAAAGACTTTTATGTAGAACCAGATACACTGAAACTAATAGAGGAGAAAGTGGTGAAGAGCCTCGAACACATGGGCACAGGGGAAATTTTCCTGAACAGAAAACCAATTCTAAAATCAAGAATCAACAAATGGGACTTCATAAAATTGCAGAGCTTCTGAAAGGCAAAGGACACTGTCAATAGGACAAAATAGCAACCCACAGATTGGGAAAAGATCTTTATCAATCCTACTTCTGATAGAGAAATAATATCCAATATATACAAAGAACTCAAGAAGTTAGATTCCAGAGGATCAAATATTCTTATTAAAAATGAGGTACAGAGCTAAAGAATTCTCAGCTGAGGAATTCTGAATAGCCAGAAGCACCTAAAGAAGTGTTCAACATCCTTATTCATCAGGAAAATGCAAATCAAAAAAACTCTGAGATTCTACCTCACACCAGTCAGAATGCCTAAGATCAAAAATTCAGGTGATAGCAGATCTGGTGAGAATGTGAAGAAAGAGGAACATTCCTCCATTATTGGTGAGATTTTAAACTGATAACAACCACTTTAAAAATCAGTTTGATGGTTTCACAGAACATTGAACATAGAAATACCTGAGAACCCAGCTATACCACTCCTCAGCATATACCTAACATATAACAAGGACAAACGCTCTGCTATGTTTATAGCAGCCTTATTTATAATAGCCAGAAGCTGGAAAGAACCTAGATGTCCTTGAACAGAGTAATGGATACAGAAATTGTGGTACATTTACACAATAGTGTACTACTCAGCATATAAAACACAATGAATTTGAGAAATTCTTAGGTAAATGGATGGAACTAGAAAATATCATCCTGAGTGAGGTAAACCAAGCATAAAAGAACACACATGGTATGTACTTACTGTTAAGTGGATATTAGCTTAAAAGCTTGAAATACCCAAGATACAATTCATAGACCATGTGAAGCTCAAGAAGGAAGACCAAAGTGTGGATGCTTCAGTCCTTAGAAGGGGTAGCAAAATAGTCATGGCGACAAATACAGAGACAAAGTGTGCAGCAGAGACTGAAAGAAAAGCCATCCAGAGACTGCACTACCTGGGGATCCATCCCATATACAGACGCCAAACCCAGTCACTATTGAAGATGTCAAAAAGTGCATGTTGACAGGAGACTGATATACCATCCTCTTGAGAGGCTCTCTCAGTGCCTGACAAATACAGGGGCAGATGCTCATAGCCAATCATTCGACTGAGCACAGGGTCCCCAATGGATAAGTTACAGAAAGGACTGAAGGAGCTGAAGGGGTTTGCAACCCATAGGAAGAACAACAACATCAACCAACCAGACCCCACAGAGTTCCAGAAAGTAAACCACTAACCAAAGAGTTCACACAGAGGGATCCACGGCTCCAGCTGCAAATGTTGTAAACGAAAGCATTTTTGGACATCAATATGAGGAGAGGCCCTTGGTCCTGGGATGGCTCGATGCGCCAGTATAGGGAAATGCCATGGTCGGGAGGCAAGAGTGGGTTGGTTGGTGGGTGGTTGAGCACCCTCATAGAATCAGGAAAAGGGAGGATGGGATAGGAGGGTTCTGGAGGGGAATCTGGAAAATGGGTTAACTTTTAAATGTAAATAAAATATTCTATAAAATAAAATAATTATATCCTATTAACATGACACCCTGCACAATGGAAAAGGATTTTCACTATTTCCACATCTTATAAATGGCTAATATCCAAAATACATAAAGAACTCAAAAGACTAGGCATCAACAAGCAAATCAATTAAATTAAAAAATAGGGTATAGATTTAAACAGAAAATTCTCTTTAGAGGAACCTCATATGGCTGAGAAAACTTAAGAAATTTTCTACATACTTAAGCATCAAGGAAATGCAAATCAAAACTATTTTGAGAGTCCATCTTACACCTGTCAGGATTGTTAAGATCAATAACACAAGGGCCAATTCATGATGCCAAAGATTTGGAGTAAAAAGAACACTTCTCCATTGCTGGTGGGAGTGCAATCTCATAGAGCCATTACAGAAATCAATATGGTAGTTTCATGGAAAATTTGGAATTGAGGGAGCTCAAGACCCAGCTAAACCACATTTGGGAATATACCCAAACAACACTCCATCCTACCCAAAAGACACTTGCTCAACTCTGCTATACTCATACTGGCTTTATTAATAATAGACAAAAACTGGGAATAACCTAGGTGTCATTCAACTGAAGAGAGAATACAGAAAATGTGGTATATTTACAAAATTGAGTATTACCCAGCCATTAGGAAAAAAAAAGAACATGAAGACATTTGCAGGCAAATAGATACAAATAGAAAAAAAAAAGTCATCCTGTATCAGGCAACCCCGACACAGACAGACAAACGTGATATGTACTCACTTAAAGTTGATACTATCTGATAAGTAAAGTTTAATTACACCACAATCCACAGACCCAAAGATTAAAATGAGGGGTCTAGGGAGGAAGTATGGATCTCCTAGGAAAAGAAAAATTTAGTAGATTTTTTTTGGGTAATCTAGGAGTAAGTGAAGATGAGAACAGGGGGAACTGCGTAGGGGAGAGAGACAGAGGGAGAAACTTAGGAGAGAAGATTGGAATAAGTGAGCTTTTAAGGGGCAATGTGAGAATCTAGTGCAATGGAAACTTCCTGAAGCCTATGAGGGTGACCCTAGCTAGAACTCTCATTAATGCAGGATATGGAGCCTGAATAGGCCATCTTCTATAACTAGGCTAGTCTCCCAGTGGTGAGACTAGAACACTAATGCAGCCACAAAACCTCCCACCCACATCCTGTCCTGACTGCAAGATATGGTGGCTCATAGCTTGGGGTAATTGCCAACCAGTGATTTGTCCACATTGAGATCTGTGCCACAAGAAAGAGCCCATGCCTGACACTGCTTGAGCCAGATAGTTCAGAGTCCTAAGGTAGAACCAAACACGACTGGCAAAAAGTAAGTAAGTAAGTAAGTAACATAAAAAGTAAATGAAATTATTCCTAATGATATTGTTATACTCTTAGATAAGTGCCTATCTCAATCATCATCAGACAGACTACCTCCAGCAGATAATGAGGGTAGATGCAGAGACCCACACCCAAGTGTTAGACAGAGTTTGGGAAACCCAGCAGTAGAGAAGGAAGGATTGTTGGAGCTGAGGGAGGGGCCTGAGGATGGCAGGAGAACACAGCCCAGAGAATCAACTAAGCAGGGCTCACAAGGTCTCATAGATACTTAAGTGACAATCACAGAACCTACATGTGTCTGTGCTAGGCCCTCTGTACACATGTTTTAGTTGTTCAGCTCGGGGTTTTTGTGGAACTCCAAAGAGTAGGAACAGGGGCTGTCTCTGACTTTTTGTTTGTTTGTTTGTTTTTTAAGGTTCTTTCCCTTCTACTGGGTTGGCTCTTCCAGCCTTGATATGAGGGTTTATTCTTAGACTTATTAAATTTTTTAAGCCATGTCTCTCAGATATTGTGAGGGCTGCCCTTTTTTAAAGTGAAATATATCTAGGAGGAAAGATAGGTAGAGTGGGGAACTGGGAGGAAGGGAAGGATGGGCTATGGTCAAGATATAGCCTATGAGAGAAAAATAAAAATTTAAAAATAAAATAAAATTTGGAATACTTAATAGATTTTTTAAAATTAATAGACTTCTTTTCTTTTTTTTTTTTTTAACTTAAAATGTTCAAACGAGTCTCTAGAGGAGGGAAAAGAGTCGGAGATGCCCACGCCTGATATTAGGAGTCTTCCCAAAACACCAAGCTCACAGTCTTAACATATATGCAGAGGACCTGGTGTAGACCCTCACGGGCACGGTACTTGCCAATTCAGACTCTGATGTGCATCCCAATCTATAGTGAATATTCACATTAACAGATAAGCCTGCCAAGATGAAGAATACTTGGGCAAAACTGCCAGGTATGAAACTATAAATAGTATTGTAACAAACAAACAAGTATCTTGCCAAAGGATAATTCTTTTATATGTTTGTTTATTTGTATTTAAGAAGTAAATAAAATGAAAACTTTTTTCTTAAAAAAACAATGTGCATAATAGATGCCTTTGATACTTCTTACACATCCATTGTGAGAAGCAAGCAGTTTTGAGACACACCCACACATAAACACACACACACATGTATACAGAATCTCCTAAGTCTCTTTTTTAATTGGGTATTATATTTACATTTCAGATTTTATCCCCTTGCCTCACTTCCCACCACTACCCAGAAACCTCCTATCCCATCCCCCCTCCTCATGCTTCTATGAGGCTGTGGCCCCACCAACCCCTTGCTTCCACTTCCCCCTCACCACCCTCACCCCCCCCCCCCCGTGTTCATCCTTCATGGGACCAAGAATCTCCTCTCCCACCTATGCCTGACAAGGCCATCCTCCCCTACATATACAGCTGGAATCATGGGTCCTTCCCTATTTGCTCCCAGGCTGGTGGTTTAGACCCTCTGGAGCTCTGGTTGGTTGGTATTGTTGCTCTTTTCATAGGGTCACATGCCCTTTCTGCTCCTTCAGTCTTCTCTCTAACTTCTCCATTGGGAAACCCTTGATCATATCAGTGGTTAGCTGTGAGCATCGTCCTCTGAATGTGTCAGTTTCTGGCAGACCTCTAAGGAGACAGCTATATCATGTTCTTGTCAGCATGCACTTCCAGCCATCCACATCAGTGTCTAGCTTAGGTTACTGTACATAGGATGAATACCCAGGTGGAATGGTCTCCAGATGGCCCCTCCTTCAGGTTCTGTCCCACGTTTTGTTTTTATATTTGCTCCCTTAAATATTTTTGTTACTCCTTCTAAGTAGGACTGAGGCATCCCCACTTGGTCTTCCTTCTTCATGAGCTTCATGTGGTCTGTGAGTTGAGTCTTCACTATTCCAAGCTTTTGGGCTAACATCCACTTAACAGTGAGTAAATACCATGTGTGTTCTTTTGTGATTGGATTATTTCACTCAGGATGATAATTTCTAATTCCATCCATTTACCTAAGAATTTCTCGACTTCGGACATTCTCAATAAGACAGAACGGCAACCAACAGATTGGGAAAAAAATCTTTACCAATCCTATATCCGATAGAGGGCTAATATCCAAGATATACAAAGAACTCAAGAAATTATACTCCAGACAACCAAATAACCCTATTAAAAATTGGGGTACAGAGCTAAAGAATTCTCAACAGAGGAAACTCGAATAGCTGAAAAGCACCTTAAGAAATGCTCCACATCCTTAGTCATCAGGGAAATGCAAATCAAAACAACCCTGAGATAGTCAAGATGGCTAATATCAAAAACTCAGGTAATAGTAGATGCTGGCAAGGATGCGGAGAAAGAGGAACACTACTCCATTATTGGGTGGGATTGCAAGCTGGTACAACCAGTCTGGAAATCAGTCTGGCGGTTCCTCAGAAAACTGGACATAGCATTACCTGAGGATCCAGCTATACCACTCCTGGGCATATACCCAGAAGATGCTCCAACATATAACAAGGACATATGCTACACAATGTTCATAGCAGCCTTATTTATAATAGCCAGAAGCTGGAAAGAACCAAGATGTCCCTCAACAGAGGAATGGATACAAAAAATGTGGTACATTTACACAATGGAGTATTATTCAGCTATTAAAAATAATGATTTTGAGAAATCTCCTCAGTATTTCATGAAATCTAGAAACATAATGATGCTTGTCAACTACTTCTACCATGTACACATTAAATAATAAAAAGAACAAGCATGGTAGAGATAAAACTTAATTTCTCATGATATATATTAAAACAATCTAAAAACTTTTGCATGTGTCTTGAGAAAGAATCATCTTTCCCATAGTAATTAGGCTGAAGTTTTAAAAATGTCAAACAACAATAACAATAAACCCCCTCGAAATAAAAACAGCAGTTTCTCATATGATTGACTGAGTTCTAATACAAGTATATGTCTTAGCCTCAAAGAATACTGATAAATTAGGATCCAGTAACTTCAGGTAGAGATTCTGGGCAGACTTTGTTGACACTCTAGATACTGATCTTTGATATTCTCACGGGTCATTTTGTCTAAAGCAAGTTTTGTTTCTGTCCTATGCAGTACTCTAGTCTTGCCTGGGGGAATTAATCTACTGTCTATCAAACCAGCAATGAGGTTTTCTGAATAGGATACAAAGCAAAATGATGCTGATTCCTTCAGAACCCATCAGAACAATGCTGATACCTTCAGACCCATCTTCATCACTCATTTGCTTCTATCCCTGAAAACAGACTCATGCCTCTACATACCAAAAAGAGAAAGTTCACAGAATTATTCAAATGAAGAAGCATACTAAACTCTTAAAGAATTTCTTGTGTTTTCTAATTCATACAAACAGAAGTTTGGAGAATATTTAGGGGGTGCAATTTAATGATGAGGGATAATGGTAAAAAGAACGTACAACTAGATTGGGCAGGGGGTTTGGTATGGATCACTGGGTCTAATTTCACAGCTTGCACAAAGGAAGAAGCATTTGAACATTCCGAGAAATTGGAATGTTAGAATACAGTTACTATGTAGAACTTAGCCTTCCACAATGGTCCGAAAGATTTTCTTTCATGGATATTATAAGAAACAGCTTTGTGAGAGGAGCACCAGCATGGTTGATAAAATTTGTCATTGCTCTTTTGTAAAATCTCTCTCTCTCTCTCTCTCTGTATATGTACATATATACATATACATATATACATCATATATACATATATACATCATATATACATATACACATATACACATATACACATATACACATATACACATATACACATATACACATATACACATATACACATATACACATATACACATATACTCATATACACATATACACATATACATATATGTGTAATGTGTATGTAATGTGTAATGTGTATGTATGTATATATGGAGTCTATGTCTCCCAGATTGTGCCTGCACATATGAGATATATGCATGTGTACATATATATGTGGTTGTGTGCACATGTGCGTGAAGGTGTATATACAGAGATAAGATGTTAACATAAGTTGCCTTTCTCCATAGCTCTTCATTCATTTTTTAAAGCAGGATCATTCCCTGATGCAGGAGGCCAATGATGGGCTTGCATGACTGGGCAGTAGACACCAAGTATCTACCTATTTCTGTCTCTCTAGCATTTGTAATACTGACACATACACTTCTAGACATTCCATAGTTGACGGGATCCAAGCTCAGGAATTCATTCTTATGTGGGAAGTACTGGATCAACTTTCTAATATTTTATTATATATTTTATTAAAATATAGTAGAATATTTTATTGCTCTTCTTATGTCATATTTTATAGTAAGATCCACAGCTGTTCAACTGGATAATTAAACTATAACAAATCTAATTGCATTTTACACTAGCAGTAGGTGGGTAACAGCATGAAACTTCTGAAAGGCAACAAAATAAGTATATTTACCATATAGGAAAACACAAGAAATGAAGTCATCAAGATGGGCTGGCTCACCTATACCACTGGCTAATTTATTAATGGTATTTCTAGAAGAAAACAGATAGGGAAGCTACTAAATGTATGGTCCATCTAGATAAGCAGAAACATTTTAGGACAAATGAATTAAAGGCTGCTCTGAGTCACATCAACAGAAAATCATGACTCTTCAACAAATTGAGCCAGTTTCTAGGCCCAGAATATTGAACATAAGAAAGGTAGGTTCTATTACAGAAGCACCTTCTTATAATATTGAAGTTTTGCTATTTATCCTCAAAGAGGCCTGTTATTGTAGCAATTGTATATGGTAAAATAAAATAGTCAGACCTCTGGGAAAGTGTTATATAGACTGGAAATGAGTCAACATTACAGATGACTACACATAGCATTGTATCCCCAAAGTTGATGCAAAACCAAAAGAGGTTAGAGTCAGTTTAGCCAGTATCTGTCTAATAGTAGGTTCACGTGATCTTCAAGCTCATCCTGTGTCTATTTCTATAATTACAGAATGCATAATTTGTATAGATATACTTTGAATTTGAAAAAAAATATGTTTGTTCCCTGACCTATTTTTGGAACAGCTAAGTAGAAGGCATTAAAACAAAATCTATGAAATAAAATAGTGAACCACAAACTGCTTTTGATACCTAGAAAGTTTACATAAATTAGCATCATCATCAAGGACCATTTATTTCTATTCATCTTGTACATAAAGTGGATGGAGGATGATAGATGATTATACCGAACTTAATCCAATAGTGAATGCAGTTGAATCTCTTCAACTACATGTGGTTACTGAGGAGATTAACATATCTTCTACTGCATCTGGCATGTATCTACTAATCTTGCAAATGCACTGTTTTCTTCATTCCTGTCCATGAGCAAATAACCAATTTGCTATCAGCTGGAAAAACTAGACAATCTCAGGCATATAGTAATTCTCTAGTCCTGTATCACAACTTACTTCATAGGGATGTTGCTTCCTCATATCTTCAACAGGATATTACAGTGGTCAATTGTATTGATGACATTATGTTGACTCAACAAAGTAAACAAGAGTAGCAGCTACTGTTTACTTGTTCATACATCCTATGTGTGTCAAAGAATGGGAAGAAAAGCCAATAAAAATCCAAAGGTCATCTACATTATTAAAATTTCTTCAGTTCCAGTGATATTCAGCATTTAAATGTTGTTTTTCTTTTAAGTTGAAGAGTAAATTGTTGCATATGGAATCAGCTACCATAAAGAAGGAACTGAAGCATTTAAAAGGTCTATTTGAATTTTGAAAGCAGCACATGTCTCAATTTGGGTGTTATTCTCTTCAATAAACCAAGAAACTCTAGATGTTTCTATTTTGTCATGTAGGCTCAGAAAAAAAGAAGGCTCTGTAGCATATCCAGGCCTCATCATACAGCAGACCTGATAGAATTTGACGTGCTAATGGCCATTAGCAATGCTATTCAAGGAGTCTAATCAATTTCTATAGGGGAGTACAAGTTGAGGCCAGTGAAATTTGTGAATAAGGTTTGGCCATCACCTATAGAAATCTAATCTCTCTTAAATAGACAGATCTCGATCTGCTTCTTGATCTTAAAGGAAACCAAACATCTGAAAATAAGCAAACAAGCCACCAAGTTAACAGGCAATTAAAGATGCCTCTTGTGAGCTCTGTGTTACCTGATCCACTAAGCTGTAACATTGGATAAACACAGCAGTAGTCCATCATCAAATGTAAGTAGTATACATGATCTGCCCTCAGGAGAATATGCAGTGAGTTGCATGGAGACTATTCAAGTTTCTATTGTGCCTACTCCTGCTATGATGCCTTCTGTCCTCAGTCATGCTATGGTCATGTCATACTATGCTCAGTCTCCTATGGTCGCAGGAGATATGCTTTAGGATTTGTTTCCTGAGGAAGGAGGGAATAGTTCCTAATTAACAGATGATACTACATATTCTGCAGGCACCACCCAGAAGTAGAGAGTGGTAGGATTATAGCCTCTTTCTAGGACAATCTTGAAAGGCATCAATTAAAAGAAATCAGGAAACTGGAAAGAATATGACACTGGCCCATATGTTTTTCTTGGAAGGAAAAAAATGATCAAGTATATGATTACATATTGATTTAAGAGTTGTTGTTAATTGTTCAGCTGTATGGTTGAGGACATAAAAGAATGTAAAAATATTTGTATATTGTGTAAATTCTCACCAAAAGGGAATCTCAGCAAAAGACTTTTTGGCTATCCCTAATTGCCCTATGAGCCTATAAGTAAAGTTGACTTGTGGTTGGCAACGTAGACTTCCACTCAGCAAAGCTGAACTTATGGATACTGCTGACTGCCAAATCTGCCAGCAGCAAAGACTATAACAAAGTCCCTGCTATGGTTCTGTGTTCCAAGGTGATTGTATTGGACCACTTCCACGATGGAAGGAGAAGTATTTTGTCCTCATTTTAAAAGATATTTAAATCTGGCATGTGTTTGCATTTCCTACATGTAATGCTCCTGCAGGACTATTATCCTTGGACTGACACTTTTGCAGGAAAGGAAGAAAGATTGAGGTGCCCATTGAGAGTGGAAAATATAAAATGAATAGCTAAAACTGATAACTAAAACACTAGAACCATATAGGAGCCTTTCAAGTCTCCAGGTTGAGGTTGGGTCTGCTGAGGCTACAACCTTAAATGACTAACCAACTAAAGGGTTCTTTGCCTTTATATAGATGCCTATCACTGGGCTATACAGTTTCTATTGTAGCTGCCAGCCTAGTGAATCATCTTTTATATTATTCACATTCTATTGGTTCTGACTTTCTAGAAAATCTAGTCCAAAACATTCCAACAAACTTACTGAAAATGCTGAGAGTCTGTATGGGAAAAAAAATGACATTTTGAACATCATGTTTATCTTTTAATCTCAAAGTTTAATGTAAAACTCACCAGGCCTTGTTTTATGGTGAATAAACTTTATAAATAAATGATTCATTTAAGTAAAAAGACTTTCCTCCCTGTCAGGAATCAAAAGAAAGCCCTAATCAATTTTTTCTTCATATAACATAGAGTACTTCAAACTTTCTTCGGTGTTGAAAGAATATATTTTCTCCAGCTTTAAAGATATTTATTGTAAGGATGAAAGGAAAGTAGATTTCAGAAAATGCAATTATTGTATTATAAAACATACAAAAATGCAATCAATGTAAAAGAAATGAAAGCTGACTTTATTTATTTATTACAGAGGGCAGGACATGCACACAGCCCTGAGTGTTTTTAGAAGGAGACAACTTTTCATGAGTGGTTTTGTTCCTTCCTCCATGTGAATTCCAGGGATCAAATTCCAGTTTCAAGGCTTTGCAGAAGGCACCTCTTCCTGCTGTATAATCCTAATAAAATCCTATATTTTATTCTTAAGCTATAATAATAGATTTAGCTAGGCTTGAGATGAACTAGGATGAAAAGAATGTTTGCTGTATTTTCATTACTCATTGGATTTTATTATTGTTTTTAAAAGGTAACTTAAGACCTTAAATATTCCCCACCTTCCTTTCTCATCTCACCACCCTGGTAGTTTAATGTATGTCCTTAAAATCTCAGGCATTGAGTATTAAGTGAGTTATACATAATTTCAAAAGTCCCTGATGTCACTCTTACATACATATCTAGGATGCAGTTCCCTAGCCTTAGAATAATATACTGTTTTGTTTTATGTAATATCACCAGTCCAAAGTCATTTGTGTGTTAAAGGTATTATTTGAAAAGGACTGAAACCACAGAGTGTCTCAACATCTGTAGAACAGAAAGTAGTGTTGATTAGATCCTTACATGTATATGGTAGAAAGATAGGAATGTGGTTTTTCACATCAATTCTCAAACATACATAAAATATTTGTAGTAAGTCCACCCCTCTGCATCCAAATCTAAATATACATTTCACAGATATATTTAGAAGTATGAGCAATATAGTGTCATTGCATATACAAAACAGTATTATGTATGAAAGTCAATTTAGAAAAGGATATGGAAGACAGATCATGGGGATTTTATTAGCCATTTTAATGAGGTTGGACTTTATGAGTAGCTAGAGGAAAGAATTTCAAATAAAGTGCTATTTATTTAGTGTTGTGGATCTGATGATTTCCTATGGCCTTTGCTGAGTTTTAATATAAATATACACACCTGAGGCCAGTAACGAGTCAGAAAAGTAATTTAGGAAGAAGACAATAAAGGTTTGACTTGTGCTGACAATCAGAGTTATGAATGCAAACACACACACAGGAAATATTTATGAAGTAAAAATAGAAATATTAAGATTATTTGACTAAGCATGGAGTAGAAATAAAAAGAAAATTGAAAATTGTTCTCTAGTAAGGAGTAGATAATGAAAAGTAAGTGGGGAGGAAAGAGGAGCCAGGTTAAGTTGAGAAGGGAAGAATCTTAAGTTGTTAATTGAACAGTTGAGAATAGAAGCCTGAAATGCATGTAAAATCAGAAATGGAGATACAGTTTAGATCTTCAGAGCTTAGGGTAGATTTGTGATCTTGGTGTTTGTACACCACAAGTCAAGATAGAATATGTTAATAATGGAATTATTAGTTATTAAGTTAATAATGGAATCTCTGGGATGCTAACTGTTAAGTGTCTACACAGTAAAAGTATGTAAAGATTTCATAGGTAAAGTTCAGAGTCTGATGAAAATTAAAGAACATTTTGCCTTAGAAACTTCTCACCAGACAAGGAGCAGAGATAAAGTGAAATCTCATGCTGGGGACTTTAATTATTCACAGACTAACAGGTTTCATTGCTTCAGAGAAAGAAACAGCATCACCATTTACCACAGAATGAACAATGCCATGCTTCATCTTGAGACCAAGGTCCCCTCCTGAGTTAAGGATCCACATATACAACTTGCAAAGTCCCACTGCCTTGCTTGGCTCTATCGCTGAGACCTAAGGTGTTCTCACAGATCATTCTCATCAGGATCATATTGTAAATACATCTGTTATTAAAGGCTTGCTTCTGAAGTCACTGCAAAGAAAATCTTTTGATGATTTCTAGGAAAGAATAAATTATAAACTGCCATGTCACTTTATCTGAATTTACCTCCCTTTTGGACTTCAGCCTTGAGCTACAGCTATGCTGGAACATTTTTACTGATAGTGAAAGTAGAGTTCTTATTTTTCCAGTATTTTAGATTCAAGAGTAGCATTATCTCCCATATTTTATTTTATATGGAGTACGATATCCATAAGTTTATGCTGAGAGTGAAAATAGGAAATTTTAAAAATTTAAAACATGTTGTCAAATGAAGATTTAATATTATTCCTCTTTAAATAAAATATTAATATAAAACAATTTATACAAATATAATACAAATATAAATTAGCACATTATACCTTCTTTACTACATTGGAATTGAATTATTTGTAACTTTGAAAACATCACAACAATCACAAAATCAGCAGCTTTCACTGTATCATGTGCAGTCCTGTGTTCAAAGTCAACTTGGAGACAAAAAACAACCACTACTGAATTTCTTTGTTTTGTTAACTGTGAGAGATTAGATGGTGGCAAGTGCCATGAATTGCATACGCATGAAGGAACAATAAATGTGCTGCCTATGAGAGTAATGGAAACGTGTACATTATTAACAGATGAAAACAATCAGATTTACTGTTGTTTTGTAAATTTGACACTTATGTAAGCCCCTACCTGAATTTGCTTCTGAGAGCTTTGCAAGCAATTTTTACTCTGCTCATTCTTTTCATTATCTGTCAAACCAATATGAAGAACCATATTTAAACAATAACAGAGATATAAGATTGATTGGCAAAGTAATTGGTTATAATTCTTGCTTATAAATAGATTGTTTCTCTGTCATTTGACACTAAAAATTTACTAAGCAGGCTCATTCCAACAAAAATATTTGCTATGTTAAAAATTCATGACATCGTTAGTTGAAGACTCTTTTGAGGTTCATAATTGATTGTACAGTTTTGATTTTATATCACTGCTTATTCTACTTTGACAAGGTTGAACTGCAAACTATGAATGTTTGTATTTATGCCTTAAACACTCAAGATAAAATGACTCAATCCTGCAAAATTCATCATGTCTTTGTTTATTTGTATTAGCTGTTGTATTTATTTACATTTTAAATGTTGTCCCTCTTCCCAGTTTTGCCTCCACTAGCCCCCTATCCCCTCCTCCGTCCCCCTGTCTCTATAAGGGTATTCCCTCACCCATCCACCAACTCCTGCCTCAGCAACCTAGCATTTCACTATCCTGGGTCACCAAGCCTCCACAAATACAAGGGGCTACCCTCCCAGTGATGCCAGATAAGGCAATCCTCTGCTACATATCTAGCTGGAGCCATGTTTATCCCCTGTGTACTCTTTGGTTGGTGGTTTAGTCCCTGGGAGCTTTGGGAGATCTGGTTGGTTGATACTGTTGTTCTTCCTGTAAAGTTGCAAATCCCTTCGGCTCCTACAGTCCTTGCCCTAATTTCTCCATTGGAGTCCCTGCACTCAGTCTAATGTTTGGCTCTGTACATCTCTATCTGTATTGGTTCAGTTCTGGCATAGCCTCTCAGGGGACAGCTCTACTGGACTCCTGTCAGTAAGCACTTCTTGGGATCAGCAATAGTGTCTGATTTAGTGTCAGCAGATGGGATGGATTTGTTTTTAATAGCTGAGTTGTATTCCATTGTGTAAATGTATCACATTTTCTTTATTCACTCTTTAGTTGACCAACATTAAGGTTGTTTTCAGTTTCTGGCTATTATGAAAAAGGTGCTATGGATATAGTAGAGAAAGTGTCCCTGAAGTATGGTGGGACATCTTTGGGATATATACCCAGGAGTGGTATAGCTGTGTCTTAAGGTAGAACTATTATTGGTTTTCTGAGAAACTACCAAATTGATTTCCAAAGTAGTTGTACAAGTTTGCACTTCCATCAGCAATAGAGGAGTGTTCCTCTTATGCCTCATCCTCATCAGCATGTTCTATCACTTTAGTTTTTCCCACTAATTTAGTTATTCATTTTATATTCCAGTCATAACCCTGCCCCATCCTCCCAGTCCCTATTCTTAAAGCATGTCCCCTTACCCCTTACCCTTCTCTGGGAAGGGGGCAGTGCCCCCTTGTACCAACCCACCCTGGCACCTCAAGCTTCCGCATTACTAGACACATTCTCTCCTGCTGAGACCAGACAACTCAGCCCAGTTATGAGAGTAGGATCCAGAGACAGGCAACAGAGTCAGGATAAGCCTTTGCTTCAGTTGTTGAGGGACCAATGTGAAGATCATGATCCACATCTACTACATATGTGCAGGAACCTAGGTCTAGCCCGCTTATGCTTTTAGGTTGGTGGTTCAGTCTATGGAAGTCCCCTGGGGTACCGGTTAGTTGATTATCTGTGAGGTAATTTATAATTTATTCTTTCCTCAAAAATTTAAAAAACATTTTTTTCTGCATGTGAGAGGAAAGGGAATATGTACATGAGTTAACAGATGAGAAAAATCAGTTGAATCTGTGAATCTTCTTGCAGAGGCCCTAACCCGCAACTATTCCACAAGAGCTTCCCGGAGCTCAGTCTAATGTTTGGTTGTGGGTCTCTGTATCTGCTTTGGTCAGCTGCTGGATGGAATCTTTCAGAGGACAGTTATATTAGGCTTCTGTCTGTGAATCCATGCTGAGAGATAAAGATATAGCCTAAGGCTCCAACGTACTTGAAAAAGAAAGGCAGGCCAGCAGTGTGTCTATGTAGATCTTCTGAGAACCTCTCCACACATGCTACCTTCCCACCCCCCACAACTAAATTGGCAAGGGATGCTATTATATTCCTTTATGCATGTCTTAAACAGGGCAACTGTGTATCCAACAGTGACAAATATAGCTGACAACAGTGTCTTCATATGTTGTAGCATTGTAACTACACTTTGACCAACAAACAGACATCAAAGTCTCACAGTGTGTCCCCATGAATCTTACTACACATTTGTTTTTGAACTTAGCCACGTTGACAGGTGTAAGATGGAATCTCAGGGTCCTTTTCATTTGTATGTTCCTAATGACTAAGGACATTGAACATTTGTTTAGGTGCTTCTCAGCCATTCAAGGTCCCTCTTTTTAGCTCTGAAACCCATTTTTAATTGGGTTATTTGGGTTCTTGGTATCTAATTTCTTGAGTTCTTTATATATTTTGGATAAATATTTTCCCAATCTGTAGCTACAGGCTACTGTCTTGTCCTATTGACAGTGTCCTTTAATTTACAGAAGCTTTGCAGTATCATGAGGTTCTGTTTATCAGTTGGTGATTTTCGAACCTGAGCTACTGATGTTCTTTTCAGGAAGCTGTCTCCTGTACCAATGCATTCGTCAATTTTCCATTTGCTCTTCTATTAGATTAAGAGTATCTGGTTTTATGTTAAGTTATTTAATCCACTTGGACTTGAGTCTTGTACAAGGTGACAAATATAGATTTATTTGCATTCTTATACCGGCAGACATCATGTTAGAGCAGCAGCATGTGTTGAATATGCTGTCTTTTTTTTCCATTGTAATGTTTTCTCTTCTTTATCAAAAATCAAGTGTCCATTGGTGTGTGGGTTTATTTCTGGGTCTTTGATTTGATTCCATTGATAAATGTGTCTGTTTCTATACCAATACCATACAGTTTGTTGTTTGTTTGTTTGTTTGTTTGTTTTTTTATCACTACCACTTTGTAATACAGATTGGGGTCAGGTATGTTGGTTGCTCCCAAAGTTCTTTTATTGTTCAAGATTGTTTTAGCTATCCTGGGTTTTTTGTTTTTCATATGATGTTGATAATTGCTCTTTTAAGATCTCTAAAGAATTGTGTTGGAATTTTGATGTGAATTGCACTGAATCTGTAGATCGCTTTTGGTAAGATGGCATTTTTTACTATGTTAATCTTACTGATCCATGAGCATAGAAGATCTTTCCATCTTCTGATCTCTTCCTGGATTTCTTTCTTCAAAGATTTGATGTTCTTGTCATGTAGATCTTGCACTTGCTTGATTAGAGTTACACAAAGATATTTTGTATTATTTATGGCTATTGTAAAGGGTGTTGTTTCTCTAATTTCTTAACTTATTTATCATTTGTATAAAAGAGAGCAACTTTTTTTTCTTTTCTTTTCTTTTTTTTTTTTTTAGTTAACCTTGTATCCAGCTACTTTGCTGAATGTATTTATCAGTGGTGAGAGTTCTCGGATAAAATTTTGGGTTCCATTATGTATACTATCATATCATCTGTGAATTGCAATACTTTTAATGCCTTTATTTTCAGTTCGTATATCCTTGATTTAGTTCTCTTACTACTCTATGGATGGATCTTGAGAATATCATCATGAATGAGGTAACCCAGAGCCAGAAAGACAAGAATGGCATATAAGTGGACATTAGCATTAAGTCCAGGATAACTATGCTATAATCCACAGACGCAAAGAAAGTTGGAAATAAAGAGATCCCAAGGGAGGAGACATGAATCTCACTCAGAAGAGGAAACTAAATAGTTATTGAAATAGTTATTGAAGGTGGATGTAAAGGTGGAACTGGGTAGAAGAGGGAGTGAGAAAGCAAACTGGGGTGGCAATCATGTGTAAGAAGAAGCGGGACCGGAGAGGGTTGGGATGGAGAATGGAAATCAGTTGGGGGAATCTCTGGGACTAGCGGGAGGTCTGAGCTAATGAGACAGGGAGTCTATGGGGGTGACCCTAGCTGAGATTCCTATCATAGAGAAACACGAAAACTGAAGTAGCTACCTTCTATAGCCAGGAAGGACTTCCAGAGGAGGGCCCACAAAATCTTCAACTGAAAATTTGTCTTGCACACAGATGTGCAGAGATAAAGGTGGAGCAGAGACTGAGGGAACAGCCAACCAATGACTGCCTCAACTTGAAAACCATCCCATACGAGAGAGCCAGCCCCTGATACTATTTAATATACTCTGCTATGTTTATAGACAGGAATCTAACATAACTCTCGCCTGAGAAGCTTTATCCAGTGCCAGAAGGAGGCACATACAGAGAACCACAGCCAAATATCAGGCTGAACTTGGGAAGTCTTGTGGAAGACTGGGGGATAGAATTGCTCTAACTAGAGGGGTCAAGGACACCACAAAAACACCTACAAAGTCAAATAACCAGGAACCATGGGGGCGCACATAGACTGGTCCACAAGCCAGTCAGCATGCAGGGGCTGGACATAGAGCACTTATACATTTGTGGCAAATGTGCAGCTTGTTATTTATGTGGCCCCTCTAATAAGTGGAGCAGAGGCTATTTCGGCCTCTATTCCCTGACATTGCATCTCTGTCTCCTATCTGGACTGCCTGATTGGACCCCAGTAGGAGAGGATATGCCAAGTCCTGTTGATATAGATGCCCTAGGTTGGGGTGGTACCCAAGGGTGGCTCCCTCTTCCCTGAGATAAAGGGAAGGGGGATACAGGGAGAGGCATCTGTAAGGGTATGACAGGGAGAAGGGGGAGGAGGACTATGATTGTGATATAAAATGAATTTTTTTAAAAAAATAGTTTTTGAAAAGAAAAAAGCCTCCATGCATGTATTCAATGTCGGTAGTTCAATAGTTGCTTCTGTAGACATAATTCTACTCTTTTCCCCCATTACTTTGGGACCGTGAAAGGCTAGTTTGGTTCCTGGTTGGGTATAGGCCTTGAACCCCAGACTCTAACGGGACAACAGCAGGTGTTTGGCCATGCCCCAAGACCCCAGGTTCCTGACGGGGTCATTTTTCAGTCGCATAGGGCAATGCCCCTACCAGCCCCTCCACAGGTAGAGGACATGACTACAGGCCTCAGCCTCAAGAGATTTCCCTATTAATGAGGAGGCAGCCAATTAAGCATTCTTCCTTAGACCCTCCTCCCTCCATTTACCCCCCTCTCTATTTAGCTCAGGTCTGCCCTGAGTTTTGCGGGGTGCTGCCAGATTCATCTACCATCCACCATGACAATAAAGCCTTAAAACCATGGATTTCCTTGTGTCTTTGAGGCCCACTGTAGGGAACCATGGAGAAGGTCTCAACTATTGAGCCATCGTCTAATCTCCTGTGGAGGACTTCTCTGGGTTCCAGCCACAGGACCGCCAACTCAACCAAGCTAGTCAACCGTGCCAAGTGAGTGATGAACCAAGGGTCTAGCCCCAAGGGGCACCACAGGAGTTCTCCCTCTCACCCCTCTCAGCTGCAGGCTGGTCCAGCCTGCATGCCCCCAGTCTCAACTCTTCTATGGCTTTCAGTGGCACCTGGGAGTCCAGGAGTCTGGGACCAGTCAATCCCCACAAGCTTTCTTGTTCTGGGGTCCCCATCCAAGAGCTTTGTCCCCCGTGGAACTTCAGACTGAGTGATAACTCCCTGCACTTGGGTGAGTCCCACAGCATCCACCAGGCACCTCACAGAGCGAACTCGGTCAAATTCCCCACTCTCCAGTCTCTTTGGAGCTGTGGAGTCCACAACCGCCCCAACAGGAAGCCACACCCTGTGCCCATGCACAAGCTAAGCATCCCCACAATCAATAATTATGCAAATAAAATTACACAAGAAAGCATCTACTGTTTTCTGGATACAGTTTTGTGTTTTAGCTACAGATATAAATGCAGCATGCCTTCATCTTCCTTCCTGCTTTTAAATTTATCAATAACTTTATCTTATTGACAGCACATGAGGCCCAAATACCAATGCCCAGATTAAAGACTTTCTCTTATTGTCTATTAATACCTCCAGCCTAGTCATAATACCATGACATTTTATTATTTACATCAACACAATATTAACAAGCCATGCCAGCACTGACTAATACAGATGCAGACACTCACAGCCAACTATCAGACTGGGCCTGGAGACCCCAATGGAAGAGCTAGGGAAAGGACTGAAGGAGCTGAAGGGAATTGCAACCTCATAGGAAGAACAATATCAACCAACCAGATGTCCCAGAGGTCCCAGGGACAAAACCAACCAAAGAGTATATATGGATGGATCCATGGCACTAGCTACATATGTAGCAGAGGATGGCCTTATCTGGCATCAATGGGAGAGGAGGCCCTTGGTCATTTGAAGGCTGACATCTCCCAACATAGGGGGATGTTAGAATGGTGAGGGGATAGTGGGTGTGTAGGTCGGGGAGCAACCTCATAGAGGCAGAGAGGAAGGGAGATAGGTTGGGGGTGTTGCAGAGGGAAATCTGGGAAGGGGACAACATTTAAAATGTAAATAAATAGAATAATTTTAAAAAGTATGATACCTTTAATTTAGGCTTCTGTCAGCTATAGTGAAATTACATCAATTAAACATAATGGGATGTACCTACATAGTATCATATAATCATGTATATGGATATATACCAATTAATATATATAAATCAATAATTAGTAATATATGGAATACATTAATGAATGTGGTACATATGTTTATACATATAATGTTAGAAGGGGCATGTAAATTGATGTCATGCATATTTTACTAGTTTTACAATTTTATGTATGTTTTATTTTTGTACATTTATAGTGTAATTTTTATAAGTATATGTAATGTCATTTTAGTGGAATATATGTGTGTGTGTGAATTTTTGTGGTCTTGAATGTATAATTAAGGTAGATTTATTAAATATTCCTTCGAATTTCTGTTAAAGACTTTGTTAGAATTACTGTTTTCTGTTACAACTTCCCATTTTGCTTCTCAAAACACAACTTCCCTACATCCACATCTCAAGGAATATATTTCTTAGTGCTATAATATTTCCACACAAAATGAACACACTATGTACATCTTCTTAGATAAATTTTAATTTATTTAATACTTAGTCTTTTAATGTTGTGTGTCGAATCCAAATGTCCTAAGAATAAATAAAATCATACTACATTTAAGCAGTATACTTATAAAATATTTTAAAAACTGTATTTCAATTTAGATATAGTTACAAACATTAGCTTATAGATCTAGTGGGCCAAAATTGACTGCAATAGTGAACTAACCACAAAACTTTGTTAATGTAGATGCAATAATAATAATGCAAAGTTTGTTTTTGTGTCAGTGAAATAGCAAAATCAGCCAGCAAAGCCCCTGTCATGCCACTACACAGACAGTAGTTAAAAGCATCAGGAGCAAGTTATAGTCATATCAGCTTTTTTTTTTTCAGCTGTGTTTACCCTTTTTTGTTGAGACAGCAGCAATCTCTTCTTTGTCTTGTTCAGCTTCTGCAAATTCAGTTATTTAAAGAGTAAGCAATGGCTCTTAGAGTTTTCAGAAAAATATAGCATAGAGTATTATAGTCAGACTAGAACACATCTAATCAAAACATAAAATGCATATAGTGTCTGAGAGACACACACACACACACACATACACACACACACACACACACACCAGAGAGAGAGAGAGAGAGAGAGAGAGAGAGAGAGAGAGAGAGAGAGAGAGAGAGAGAGAACATTTGTATCATTTTGATAAAGGAACACTATGCAAATGAACTCCTTCCTTGGTATAACTCTATATCAAAATTGTATTCTTATGTATTCTTAGTGCTGATAAGAAGTGTCTTATTACACAAAAAAATAGTTCTTAAAGTATTAGTATTTAATGTCAGTGTAAGTGATTTATGAACTTTGGAGAAGACCTTATAAAGGCTGCCTTTGTTCAGTTTTTAATTTGGTAGATGGTCAAGAATACTTGGCTTGGGAAGCTGAGTGTGAACAGTATTAAATATTAGCCAAAATATTATTTGTTTAAAAGACTCCATTGTTTCTTTAAGAAATAGTAACAATGTAAAAGGGAAAAACTTTGCCATATGGAGCACTTATTTGAATATCTAATAAAGAAAATAAGAAAGCTGCACTAAAGATAAAATACGGAATCTGAGCCTAGAACAGAGTATTTAATTTTGAAGCAAAAATAGCTAAAGCTTTCTACAGTTTGTATAGGGAAGAAAAAGCATGATAAAGTAATAAATCTTTATAATGTATCTGTTCTCATTTTATAAACATTTCATTATTTGAGGAAATTTTTATTATCAGATCTTTATACTTTTAGTTTTATTAGCATTTGCATATTACTACTTGTTATAGTATCTATTGGCAGAAATATTAATTTTAGCATAACAAAATACAGAATCTTTTTAAAATTACAGCTTAGATTTCCTAGAAGGTTTTAAACCTCTCCCTGTGTTTCAAGAAAATACCTTTATACTTCTATCTATCTATCTATCTATCTATCTATCTATCTATCTATATATATATATATATTTAGTGAACTTTTCTCATCTAGGATGACAGCTTTCCTTATGAGAGCCAAACACCACTTAACATAATACATACCAGACATAAGAAGTCCTGATTTGACCTGTTGGCCAGAGCTATCTAAGGTAGTCCTAAATATACAACCTATTGCTCACGTTATTGGCTACAACCCAGAGGTGAAAGCTAAGTTACTACTAACCAAGATGCTATGCACATCAGAAGCAGGGTTCAGAGGCCCCTGAGCTAGAATTAACCCAAATCTTCTGCCCCTGCTCTAGATTCCATAGTACCAGAAGGCTCTTTGCAGGCTGTCAAAGAAGAAAAGCAATGAGCTGTTATACACAGCTATGATGTGTATGAATAATGTCAATGATCATCATGCCCAACAACTGTACAGATTGGACATAATACCCTTTCAACAAGAGGTATACCATGTCTGGTACTGGAAACCTAGCTAACTTTTCTTATGAAGTCATGGTTACTGCAGAAGGCTCTACAACTACTAATTTTGTAAAGAAGAATAAGACGATGTTTCTTGTTCTTCCAGAAATACTTCAATGGTTTTCAAATAATATTCTATTCTCTTGGTATAAATGGCTGCCACTCTTTAAATGATAAATACCTAAATTCAAAATTTCCTTACTCTTCAGATCCTCATCTGGGCTGCTCCCAAATACTTCTGAGGTACATTTTAGTAGAGGAGGAGATTACGCATATCAAGACACTGAAGTTAGATTGATCAAGCTAGTGTCAGCTAAATATATGAAAATATGTGCAGGGCTAAAATCAGAGGATGAAAAATGTTCGTTGGCATTTTAAATGAATTGATGTAGAGAAATGTTCAGTTTTGTCTGTCCTAAGGTAAATATTTTGTTAATAACTCAATTGACTGAAGGTTATTTGTAGATATTATGTGATCTACACCCTGAATTGCTCAATGAAAAAAGAATTAACTACAGCAGTGTTTCCAAAAACTTTCAGAGCACTGATGTGTAGTATAACCATTCACAATAAAATAGAAGTGATGTCATCATATTTTTAGTGAGCACTATGAACATAATGTCCTTTTGAGGAATCACTGTGGATAGTACTATATTTGTTATATAATCTATACTCTAAAAGCTTAACTGTCTTGTTATCTTTCTATTTAGAGATAACTAGTCATACTGTCAACCACAGCACTATTCTATCCAATGTTAAAATGACACATATATTCAAGTGACTGTAGGAGGTGAAACAATGGGTGTTTGAACACATTTTTGGCTTGTCCTTGAGAAAAGAATCTATATCAATTTGTAGACATTATAAATCTGGGTTTGGCATTTCTGCCTCTTTAAACACTTTTTCTCCATCAACTTCACTTCATGACATTGTAGGAGTACTAAGAGCCCTTTATTAGAACTGTATTATTAAAACATGTATTATTGTCAAGTTCATAGTACCTATGAAAAGCTTCACTCAAACCAATAAATGTTTCTTCTACAGTGATATTAACTATTCTGCAGGATCTGAGGTAAATGGTTCCTCCCTACTAGTTCAATCTACTTTCTAGCTATAAATCCAGTGTTAATGAACCATAGTCTCTTCATGAATTACTCTTTCCTGTCAATCCCACCTTTCCTTTTAAATTCAATGCTATCACATTGACTCGCATACATACTTTATTAGTGTTAATTTATCTGGTAATACCTACAAATTGCAAAATACAATATGGACAAGCTAAAGCCTTTTCAAAACTATTTATAATATGCAACTTTGACCTTAGGCATTAGCCTTTTAGTTGTTGATGGTCTATAATAACTGTGTAAAATTGGTTGTTTTATGATTTCAATATCAAAAGGCTAGTTTCTAGATAAATATGTAATGCATGTCATTAGATTACTTATGAAATATTTTAAATTAATTTTGTAGTGAAGAATAATGTTCATGTCAAGCTCAATGCTCTCAATCACATAAGTTGGGTTTAAATAATTTGACAAGCTAGCTTAATAGTTTACCGCAAAAGATGCTTATCGCTTCAAAATGTGATTAGACAGTGTTGCACAGATGGACATAATTCTAAGCTTTTCTCTTGTAGATGAATATTTTTATCTGTATGTCATATCTCCTTATGAGAAATGCTAAATTTCAGAGTAATTTTCAATCTAAAGCTTTCTATGAGTGATGCAAAATTATCAGTTTCATTTTGTACATTTTCTTGATTATGAATTTCCGTGGCTTCGCATACTAAAAAAAATCTGTGGTACAAAGTTCCAGTTAGCATTACATTCAACTTTAAACTCCAACTTTGTGTGAAAATATAAACAGAATTATAGGTCATAAATAACTACTTTTTTACTTTTACAATTCTCTATATGTTTGTGAGTATGTGTGAGTATGTGTGTATGACTCTCTGTGTGTGTGTGTGTGTGTGTGTGTGTGTGTGTGTGTGTGCATGTTCATGTTTTTATATACCCATTGATGGCAAAGAAGGACAATGGAAGCCCTGGAACTGGAGTTATAGACAACTGTAAATCATCATGAGTGTTAGAAACTGGACACAAAAACTCAACTCTGTGGAAGAACAGCAAAGAGCAACAAGCCCTAACCTAAATTGCTCTTAAAAAAAAATCTGGGGCTGGAGAGATAGCTCAGCAGTTAAGAGCACTGACTGTTCTTCTGGAGGTCCTGAGTTCAGTTCCCAGCAACCACATGGTGGCTTAAAATCATCTATAATGGGATCTGATGCCCTTTTCTGGTGTGTCTGAAGATAGCTACAGTGTACTTATATAAATAAAATAAATAAATATTTTTAAAACATCTGTAAGTTTTTAATGCCATTGTGACAACTGTAACTGCAATGTTCTATTTTTAAATAATATCAAGCAAACTAATATTTTCTAATTATTCTGTGATATATCCATCAACAATATACTGTTTCAAAATAAACCATAGAGCTCCTTTACGTATCAGCACTAGAATCAATACGCATGTACCTTTAACTCAAAACAAAAATATAAATGGTTTCTATAGTATATGCTGATTACATTATACCATTAATCTTATATATAAAGCATAAGAAAATTAGTTATAAGAAAATGATTGTTATTGACCTCCATATGCATTAACAAGTGTATTTATTAATAATAGTATTTAAATAACTGTATTTTATCCAATCAAAAAATAATAAGCAAAAAACAACCAGCATTTCTCCCTAAGCATGAGAGCTGTTACTGATGTATCTACTGTGATAACTTATCAGTTATCATAAAAAAATTAATCTGAAGATGCAAACATTAAAAAAATTGGAACTCTACAAAAAATGTAATAAAGTATTTGGATGTCAGCATTTCATTAAAAGTGAAACTTTCATGGTAGACAAAGCTACTTTACTATTCATTGAGACTCTTAAATAATTAATTAGAAAATGCATAAGAAAATAAAATTATATTTAATTCTGTGGGAGCAAAAAAAGGTGAATATAAAATTTACAGTCTAAATAACTCAAAACTTACAAATTTAATTTCTCTAGACAAATTTCTATAAGAACAAACACATAGAACATAAGATAATTTGTATGTTATTTCACAATAACAACTCATCATATAGACATGCAGACAAGTGGGACTCAAAAGTGAGCATTAAGAAGGTCTACAGAAGAACACGTAAGCAAGCAGGCTGCTAAACAGTGCTGTTCTTATCAAGCTTTGGTCAACGTACTTGCTTTTCCATGTTTTTCACTTGGAGCTGCAATGACAAGAGAGAAACAGGTCTTCATTAATTAGTAACTTTAAAAATAACTTTAAAAATAACTTTGAGGCTTAGTTGTTAGAAAGATAGAAAGTATAATATTGGAAACTGAAGAAAATAATTTCTGAGACGAAATTGTAGCTTTAAAATTTTTTCATTGCTGTTCTCTAAGATGGATTTCAAAGCCCAAAGATTTGTCAGGAGAGTCCATACATCTTTCAACACTGTTCATGCTTCATTTACAGGGCTTTCAATAAGTGTCAAGTGGCCTGATTGCTACCATGTTTAAGGAAGTGTATTTTCCAGAGTCTATAACATTGTCCCAAAAGTATAAATTGAGTTGACAAATGATCCAGTAACATCACTTTAAAAATATATCTAAGTAGCCAAGCATGGTGGTGCACACCTTTAATCCCAGGCCTCCTGAAGCAGAGGCAGGGGCATCTCTGTGAGTTTGAGGCCAGCCTGGTCTGTATAGTGAGCTAAAGGACAGCCAGAGCTACCTAAAACAACTTGTGTCTAAAGACAAAGCAAAGTAAATGAAAATACCGAAGTGTTAGTAAATTTCTGTCCTATCTGGAGATGAACGTACATTGACAGTAATACTGATCTGCTAAATACTTAAATTGCTCTTATTGATACCTGTGAATAATTCTGTATGTTTTCAATTATTTACACTCTATTTTAGCTTTCCTCGTACGTGTATAAATATGAGTATGTGTTGTCTCACTCACTGTGTGAATATACTTCTACATAAATACGCTTCACTTTATATTGTGGACAAAACATTTCTTTTCTGAGTTGCAGTAGCTTGACTGTTAATGTGAAATAATAAAACGTACTATTATTTCATCTCTGAAATTGTGTGTTTGAAAATTCAGTTTTTAAACATTATAACTGATTATTATTCTATTTCATGTTCTTCTCTTCAACTAATAAACAGTTATAAAGCAAGAGCTTATAAATAGGCTATAATTTAGCCACATTTACTTGGCTATTGACATACTATTAAATGAATGTTGGTTAATTTCAATTATAATTGTGATAGGAGCAGCTGACAGACAATAATTGAGGCTATGTCTGCCTGCATTTATGCACACCCACTACATATATACACAAGACTTAACACCTATACTATCCAAAGGTTATAGTTTACAGGCTGCACAAACATGTATAGTCACATACCTTGCACACACAGGCACATTCACATATCTTACACACACACACACATTCACATATCCTACATATCCTATATTTACACACAAAGAGAAAAAGAGAGACACATTCACATATCTATACACACACACACACATGAGAGAGAGACACACACACATACACATACACACAGAGAGAGAGAGAGAGAGAGAGAGAGAGAGAGAGAGAGAGAGAGAGAAAGCCTCAAGAACATTGGTTGAGTAATTTTCACCAAAAAAATTGTAGGTGGTACTTAATGCAAAAATTCAATAAAAAAGTATTTAGAAATTTTAATTTGAAATTACTTACTTGATCTGGTTAAATTTTAGAAACTTTATGAAAATTATTTTATGTCCATATTAACTGTAGTTCTCTTTTCTGTTGTTTATTTGTCTGATCTGTTGGTTCTAATTTAAATTTTCTAATCTTAGGATGTTGAGATATTGAAAACAACACCACAGAGCAACAAAAATGTTATTAAGTAACATTATGAATAGGGAGAGAGTATTTTTGGAACTGAATATTTTATATTTCAAAAGTAATTTCAATGTGAGGTGCATTTACAGAAAAATGTTTTATTCTTACTTTATCTTGTTAGCTTTAATTATAAATATATCTATCTATAAAATAATGTCTCAAATGGTTGTCGTTGTTCACCAACTTCATATAGATACTAAAACCACTAAGGATACAAACCTTTGTGCGTATCTGTGAGCCATGATCTAAGTTAGATGAGTGGAAATGGAAAAACACACGCTAACTGTGGGCATCTATGGACTGTTGTCCTAAACTGACAAAAAGGAAAAGTAGGCTAAAAGTATCAGTCATTATTTTCTCAAGACTGACTGTGGATATAATGTAACTTACTACCTTTAAAATCCTTTGCCTTGATGGATTATATCCTTGAACTGTGAGATAAATAAACATTCTCCTCTAAGTTGCTTTGAGTGTATTTCCACCAACAGTGCTTCTCAGACACTGAGTAAATAGATCCCCAATAACCTTACTAAGATGCAGATTTTTACTTAGTTGGTCTGGGGTGGAACCAGATACAGGCACTTCTGATGTCTCAGAGGATCTGTTACTGTCAGTTCATAAACACATGTTTAGCAACAAGGAGACAACACAGCATTTGCTCTGCCTTCTCTCAAACCATATTGATATTGATTCTGGCAAGAGCTCAGAACACAGAGAGTGAGATGAAGAGATTTCCTGTCTCTACCTGGCATTGCTTTTATAAGCCCATCTCAGGCTTGCCTCCTGGGAAAATCAATTGAGGTACACCAGTCTCACTTACCTGGGTGTTCCTTTTTTGGTGTCTTTGCTATATGAAACAAAAAGAAAGAGGAGAGAGGGCAAATCAACCATCTGTGACTGCGATTAAAATTCAGTATTCAGGTATGAATTAAATAACATAAAAAATTAAAAATAGAACATTAAAATGTTTACCTGGTTCTGTGTGCTTTTCTTTCTTTTCCTGTTCTAAAACAGAGTATCATTGTTAATACAATTATAATTTATGTTTTCTAAATGCATTGTTTTAATACAGACAAACATGCATTGTTGGTGCTAGACCACAGCAACTCATGAGTGTCACAAAATGATGAATATCTCATCTTCAGGATAGCCTTTTCTCCCTAGTTCATGAGTGTGTTCTCCTAACATAGCACTGAAATTTCTGAATATTAAGAAAAAATTTTTGGAAATAGAAACCAGAAACATAATATAGATCTCTTAAGGGAGGAAAACTTTAAGCTTGCACTTATTTTATAGTAACTTAAAGTAAAGTTTGGATTAAAAAAATAGCATGAAGTATAATTACTATATTTGCTTTAAAATAAGTTACAAAAAGTTGAATCTGGATGCATTTTATATGCAATTCATCTTCCAATACTTTTTGGGGGGATTTATTTAGTGACAATAAGGACTTTTATGGGAATATTTTAGCACTAAGATAAAGTAAGGAGGCAGTTGAGAACAAATGAAGCAAAGACATTGAAGGATATATGTTACATTAGAATCCTCTTTAGGTGGTGTTGCCTTCAGAAACTCCCTTATCCACATTGTGTGGGAAAAATGACTCTCTTCTCAGGATAACTTGACACATTAATATGTACTATTTTTTATAGGAAATGCTGGCAATAATTTGATATTTTTATGTTATTTTTATGTTCTAATTCTTATTTTGACTTGACAACTTGTCAATTTAATCAAATGGATATCCTTGAGCAGTACTGATAAATAGGACCAGTGAAGGAAGAAGCAAAAGACATATCTAATATTTTATGTAGTGCATAAAATCAGGAGATAGGAAAATGTTTACACTGAAGGAATTCCATATACCACATTTTAGGATGAAAGAGTGTCACAGAATCTTCTCTGGCCAATGTCAAATTCTCCTTAACAATTTTGTTTTTCATGCCTGTACTGCCATATGTATATTAGGCAAAATATTCTCCTCTGACATAGTTGCTAGCAGTGAAATAAATGAACAAATCATTTGAACAAATGTTAAAGGGCAAAAATAAAAGTGTGTGTTGCTTAGCTAAAGTTAAACATACTGAATGCATTTCTAAAAGTACAAGTAGTGTGTTGAACAATTGTGAAGTTTATTTTATTTTATTTCATCTTAACAATTTTTCCAATGATCTGTAATGCTTATAGGAATGTGAGCATGTCAAAATATTTTTAGATTACAATAATAATAATAATAATAAGAAGAAGAAGAAGAAGAAGAAGAAGAAATAGTCTGAAATACATGAGCTATTGTTTTCTAAGAGCTAAGCACTGATTAGACCACAACACTAATATACTAAATTTATGTATACAAATAATAGCATTTCTCAAATCTTTAGTTGCCTCTATGTTCATGCACGTGTAATGGTTTATGGTGGGTTTCTATATCCATATGCCAGATATTACACCAGCTGTATATACTCATCAATCCGGACATAAAGGAATGTATACTGCTCTATAGATAAATTTCTCCCTGTTGCTGGTTTGTAGCATAATTTCACATTTCTTTCTACAAGATATTTTAGAGCAATTTTATGATAGAATGTTTCAATGTCCTAACAACTAAATATGCATATTTTTAAGCTGACATACATTTTAAAGCAGAATTTTTGAATGCCAATGGAGTCATGTATCTATCTTCCTAGAAGTGTGCTAATTTCAATGACTGTTAAATTTTTCCTTAAGTGTGATATCTATACTTTTACAAAAACAGAGACCTAGAGGCATATAGCTTTACTTAATATCAATACTGCCTTGTATAATTTTAGATGATCATTAAGAAATGGATCTCTAGCAATTTTATTGCTCCTGATACCTCCCTGGGAGCTGACATCCTATTTGACAGAAAAAGACATGTTCTTAGGTAACTTACATCATGGTTTGCAAGTTATCACATGAATATTAGGCAAGACAAGTCCCATCCTGGTAGACAAGTTAAAACATGAATATTAGACAAGGCAAGTCCCCTGCCACAGTTGAACATCCCAATCAATGGGAACAGAAAAAATGTACAACAAAGACATGTTCCTAAGGAAATTCCTTATTTCTAAATCTTGATTGGTGGAATAATTTGACACATATATCTGTGGATTTTAGATTTAAAATCCCTATAGAATCTTAACTCAATGTTACAGTTCACTTTCCGAATCTGGACTGTGGTCCTGGTCAATCAGTCCTGGGGCATATGCTCAATAAACTATCCCCGTCTGAGATTGGTGATCATGTGTTCTGTGAGGTGATTCCTGGACCTCAACAACAATTAGATAATCAAAAAGAGTCTGGAAAGCAATGCTTAGTGTTTTCTAAGAATGAAGAAGTAGCTAGATGTCAACACTAAACTTACACAAACATTACATCATGGGCTTCAGTGAAATGTCGGCATGGTAAAAAAAAAATAAATAAATGAGGTTTTATTAGATACTTCTGAGTCAGATGGGTATGCTACTCTGATCTCCAGTTTATACATTCAAAAGTATGCAGAAAAATCAATAAATAAAATAACCCTCATAAAATGTCCAAAGCAAAACAAATATAGAGTGCACATGTATTAAACACTGAAATTTGAAATATAATTACACCAGCAAGCCAATTCTATATAGCAGAGGCAAGTTTTCACAAATAGACTTTGCATGCATTTCCTTACTTTTTCCCTTGGGTTGTTCTGTTGAAAGAAAAAGAAGCATGGAACCATTACTCTTAAAAGATTTTGAGATACATTTACTACACAAACAATAGATAGAGTGGAGTTTCCCCCAACCTACCTCTCCATTAGTTTTCCTTTTGGATTTCGTAGTATGTCCTGCTTTGAGGTATCACTAATCATCCCAGGTATTGACAGAAACATCAGTCAACAATGAAAAGGTCTAGAATTATACTGCTTAATAACCTGAGCTATTTATATCTGGTAGTCTTACTGCACATGAATAAATACCTTCTACTTGTATAAGTTCAGAAGACAGAAGGTAACTTGCCAAATGGGTCATCATTGAAGTCAAGAAAAAGAAGGTATACTTCAAGTCCTAACTGAAGTTACTATGTTGAAAAGAAATTGAAGTAATCAAATTTATGTATTTGGTATGTAACATTGTTCAGTGTCTGATAAAATAATTATATTTGTAAAACAATTGAAAAGTTTCATGATAGGTAAATATGGCAATATATCATAACTTGATATCATTATTATTATTGGTATTATTTTGTGTTGGCTAGAATTTGAGCATGGAGTCTTACACATGATAGACAAGTGTGTTGTCTCTGAACTAAAGCACTTCTCCAATCTCTCTCTCTCTCTCTCTCTCTCTCTCTCTCTCTCTCTCTCTCTCTCTCTCATCAGTCTCCTCTCTCACTCCCTTGCCCTTGCTCTCTTTCTTGTCCACTTTTCAGTTCTATACACAGATTTTGCTTCTAGGTGAATCATTAATGGGTAAAAATGCTACTTAAGTGCTCATTGAGTACCGAGTACTAGACACCCCTACCCCAAAAGGAAAGTATTTCAAGTACTTTTTTTTACCTTCTGGAGTTTTTTTCGTTTTCTTGGAATCTGAAAATACAGAGATAAATTATTGATAATGTAAATAAAATAAAATTAACAACTGAGTAATTAACAAGATTTTATAACCTCAAAAATATTTTAATTTTTTTTAAATTAAATATACCATTTATAATATACATGCATAATACGTATATATGTGCATGATATATGCATATATATGCTGTGAACACAATTATTTTAGAGTTTTGCACCTTAGTTAACATTTTTGTTTAGAGTATCTTATTTCTTATTTTATTTAAAAAGAGTGGCTACATTGTTTCCTGCCTGATGCTTATTTAAATATGAACCTAGAACAGTAGACTGTCACAATCTTAGAGGTTTGTGTGCTCTATGATGCTATCATAACACTGGTCCAATGGCAAAGCAAGGGAATAGATACACTTGAAAGATGACAATATACTTTTATTTTTCATGAAAGAAACTTAGATGCTCCTTCCATTTAAGGGACAGCCAATGCACTTAAAAATTTAGTATATTTCTATAGGACTGCAAGCTAGAAGTATATTTAAAAAGGCAACAAGAGAAATAATCCAGCATCATAAAAGTAAGTTTCCTATTAATACATACATTTCTAGAAATCCAAAGAGAAAAAAATCATAAATTCACAAATGACTATGTGAGAAAATGCTTCTAGAATGACAGTGGGTTTAAACTTCAAATTGTGGAGATATTAAAACGGTAAGAAAATGTGCTTGAAGACATTGGGCTAAATTTTCATGACAGAAAAAGTGCAGATTTCTAGATAACTCAATGCTGTTCTGAGGCGGGTAAAATCATACAGTATGGAATCATTGCTATTTTTTATCTCCCTTCCTTCTTGGCTCTGAGTATCAATAAAAATGTACTAAATATAAATGGTATTAAGATTATAATGTGAATATATTCTGTTGAAAGAAATAAAGTATTTCATAAATATGTTGTAGAAAATAATAGTTTTTAACCAAGATTAGCAAGTATATTTGCTTTATGGAATGAATTGGTGTAGTAAAATATACTTAAACTATTATTAAAATTACTTAAATTATTATTACTAAATGTAACAGATAAAAATACCTATGCATGATAACTATCTATGAAGCTAAAATGTTCCTTTTATTGAAAGACCACATACTGACCCCAAAGAGTGGTGATCAGTGCTACCTATTTATATTAATACTATTATACCTCCTTATGTCATCCTGTCATTCTTTTCTATTGTCAGCTTAAAATATTGCCAAGTTATTTGGCAAATATTCATCACTGATGGTCACCTGCTCTGTTTATATAGTTGACTGTGTTCTGAAGAACACTGAGCCTCTAACCCCTGTGATTTACAGTGTTTTTCAGTGTTTGCTACAGTACTCGTCATCTTTAGGAATATATCCGGTATACTGCATTACATTTGTACTTACACAAGAAGTACATGAAACACTCACATATTTAAAAAGGAAAGTTAACTGTACTATCTTAACATTGGTCACGAAGTATTCCTCTTCTTGCCTAACTTAAATCTTCCTTCACTTATAACAGTGGCCATTTTATCTATGTTCAGAGAGATTCTTCTTGAAATATCAATTTTGGGTAGCAGAAGTGGAGGAGATTCTCTTATGCATTCAAGCCTACATGAAATAATCCTGGTAAATATTGTATCTCATCTGGCTAGCACCTAGTGGAGTTCTGTACTTCAGAAGATTAAAAACTTACTATTAAAATTCTGATCTCAAGAATTTCATCAATTTAAGCCAAGTTTAAATGGAGGATATTGATTCTAATCTGCTCTTACAGCACAAGTAGCAGCTAGTGGTTACACATACACTTCAGCTGACATAGTCAGTACTTGGTAATGACTTCTTACATCAAAATAACCCAGGATAGTAAAAACTATTCTCAACAATAAGAAAACTTCTTGGGGAAAAAACTATCCCTGACCTCAAGCTCTACTACAGAGAAATGGTGATAAAAACCACATGATATCAGTACAGACACAGGCATGTAGATCAATGGAATGGAATTGAAGACCCAGAAATGAACCCACATACCTATGGTCACTTTATCTTTAAAAAAGAAGCTAAAACCATCCAGTGGGGGGGGTGGGGGGGACAGCATATTCAACAAATGGTGCTGACTTAAGTGGAGATCAGAATGTAGAAGAATGAAAATTGACCCATTCTTACCTCCTTGTACAAAGGTCAAGTTCAAGTGAATCAAGAACCTCCATATAAAACCAGATACACTGAATCTAATAGAACAGACAGTGGGGAAGGACCTCGAATATATGAGCAGCAAAAAATTTTCCTGAATAGAACACCAATGGCCTATGTCCTAAAATCAAGAATTGACAAATGGGACTTCATAAAATTGAAAAGCTTCTGTAAGGCAAAGAACACTGTCAATAGGACAAAATGGCAACCTATAATTTGGGAAAAGATCTTTAACAATCCTACATCTAATAGAGGGCTAGTATCCGATATATACAAAGAACTCAAGAAGTTAGATGCCAGAAAACCAAACAACCTTATTAAAAATAGGGTACAGAACTAAACAAAAATTATCAACTGAGAAATCTCGAATGGCTGAGAAGCACATAAAGAAATGTTCAACATCCTTAATTATCAGGGAAATGCAAATCAAAACAACCCTGAGATTCCATCTCACACCAGTCAGATCAAAAAACTCATGTGACAGAAGATGCTAGTGAAGATGTGGGGAAAGAGGACTCCTCCACTGCTGGTGGGATTGCAAGTTGGTACAACCATTTTTGAGATCAGTTTGGTGGTTCCTGAGAAAATTGGATAGAGTATTATTTAAGGACTTCTGTGCATATACCCAAAAGATTCTCCAACACATAACTAGGATATATGCTCCACTATGCTAACAGCAGCCTTATATATAAAATCCAGAAGCTGGAAACAACCCAGAAAAACAACCTCAACAAAGGAATGGATACAGAAAATGTGGTACAATTACACACTGGAGTAATACTCAGCCATTAAAAACAACGAGTTCATGAAATTTGCAGGCAAATGGATGGAACTAGAAAATATCCTGAGCGAGATAACACAGTCACAAAAGAATATACATAGTATGTAGTTACTGACAAGTTGACATCTGGAAAAAAGCTCAGAATGCCCAGGATACAACTTACAGGCCATATGAAGGCCAAGAAGAAGGAAGACCTACTTAGAAGGGGGGAAACAAAATAATTATAGGAGGTAGAGGGTAGGTGGGGCTCAAGAAGGAGAGAGGAGAGGGAGAAGAATAAAAGGGGGCCAGATAAGGTATGGAAGGAGATAGGGGAGATGTACAGAAGGTCAGAAAATGGAACAGAAGTGTGTAGCAATGATGGATGAGGAACTGGGGTTAGCCAACCGAAAGTCCTGATGCCAGAAAAGTAAGAGGCTCCCAGGACCCAATGGTGATGACATTAGCTAAAATACCCAATAAAGGGGAGAGAGAACCTGTAGAGACCATATCCAGAGCTTAGACATGGCCCCTGGTTAATACACAGATGTCAAGAAATGCTTGCTGATAAGGGCCTGATATGGATGTCTCCTGAGAGGCTCTGCAAGAGCCTTACTGACACAGATGCGGCTCTTGCAGCAAACCATCGGACTGAGCACAGGGACCCGAATGGAGTAGTTAGGGGAAGGACTGAAGGAGCTGAAGGGATTTTCAACCCCATAGGAAGAACAATAATATCAACCAACCAGACCTCTCAGAGCTCCCAGGGACTAAACCATCAACCAAAGAACATACATGGAGGGACCCATGGCTCCAATTAGAGAAGAGAGCCTTGTCTGGCATCAAAGCGAGGGGAGGCCCTTGGTCCTGAGAAGCTTGATGCCCCCCAGTGTAGAGAAATGCAAGGGCATTGGGGCAGGAGTTAGTGGGTGGGTGAGAGAGCACCTTTGTGGAGGTAGGGGGACGAGGGTGGGATGGTGGGATTTCAGAGGAGAAACCAGGAAGAAGGATAACATTTGAAATGTAACTAATCAAATATAACCAATAATTTTTTAAAAAAAATACAAAACAAAAAAATCCAAAAAACAAACAAACAACAACAACAACAACAACAACAACAACAAAAACAAAAACAAAATGAAACAAAACAAAATAAAAACAAAGAAAGCAAGCTGAACAAGCCAGGGTAAGCAAGCCAGTAAACAGCATTCCCCCATGATCTCTGCATCAGCTCCTGTTTCCAAGTTCCTGCCATGTGTGAGTTTCTATCCTGACTTCCTTTGGTGATAAACAGCAATGTGGAAGTGTAAGCTGAATAAACCCTTTTCTCCCCAACTTGCTTCTTGGTCATGATGCTTTGTGCAGGAATACAAACCCTGAATAAGACAAATTAGTGCAAGCATAATGGGGTATTCCTGTGACAACCTGACCATGTTTGGGGGAGAACTGTGGAAGGACTTTGGAAGTTTTTGCTAGAAGAGTCACTGGGTGTTAAGAGCTCTGTGTGATGTTCTGTAGGAGTTTGGAAGATAATGTTGAGAATAGTGCAAATGATGGAAGCCTGGCTTGTGAAATTTCAGAGGAAAGATTAAAGACTCTTCTCAGGACCTCTGCTATTTTGCTTGTGAAGATTCTGTGGTTTGGTTAACTGGGGCTGAAGAATCAGCTGTGATTAACAAGATACCAGAATTACTAAAGTGAAACCTTTGCATTACTGAAATGATTGATGCTAGTTAGCTGGATCTAAGAGATTCCAGTGATTAAGAAAAAACCAGAATCACTAAGATGAAATCCTCTGGGAAGCGTTCACTGGAAGCACAGCGAAACTGTGTTCCAGAGGCAGTCACGGTTGTACCTCACTTTGGCAGCCAGACTTGGTAATGTATAATAGTCACCCAGGTGGTATTGGTTTTGAAATATAAAGGGGTAGCAGTTGATGGTTGGCATTATGAAAAGTTAGGAGAGGGCATTGGTGAAGGTGCAGCTTCAGTAACAGTTTAAGGTCCAAGACTGAAGGGGTCTTGCAGAGAAGTTAAGGCTTATCACAATGTAAACAGCCTATAAAAGCCTATTTGTGAAGGTGCAGTCCAGTTGCCACAGAAGACAGCTGTGTTTTGGAGATGCCAGTAACATGAGATGATCACAAAGAACAGCAGCAGCAGTGGAGTCCAGGAAGCTGGAGCCTAAAGACAAGGTGTGTGCTACAAAGGGCCGAGCTGGAGAAGTGACAGCAGCCATTTGGAGGAACCCAGAAGATCACATGTGGATCTCAGACATAGAGTTTGATTTTGCTCTTGACTGCGACTGCGTCCTTATGTTTTTCCCTCTTGAAGTAAGAAAGTATTTTAGTGGATCCCACGGTTAATAGACTTTGAGTTGGAAGAAGACTTTGAATTTTAAAAGAGATTGGATATTTTTAAAAGATTGAAATTTTAATATGTAGGAATTTGTAAAGATTGGGACTTTTAAAGTTATTTAGATCTTGGGGATGAATAAGAAAGTAAGGGTTGAGGCTTAATAGTGATGGGTTTGTCTATCAAGTTGACAAGGGGTCAATTGTACTGGCTGGTTTTCTGTGTCAACTTGATACAAGCTGGAGTTATCACAGAGAAAGGAGGCTCCCTTGAAGGAAATGCCTCCATGAGATTCTATTGTAAGACATTTTCTCAATCAGTGATCAAAGGTGGGAGGGCCCATCATGGGCGGTGCCATCTATGGCTGGTAGTCTTGGGTTCTATAAGAAAGCAAGCCGAGCCAGCCAGTAAGCAGCATTATTCCATGGCCTCTGCATCAGCTCCTGTTTCCAAGTTCCTGCCCTGCGTGAGTTCCTGTCCTGACTTCCTTTGGTGATGAACAGCAATGTGGAAGTGTAAGCTGAATAAACCCTTTCCTCTCCAACTTGCTTCTTGGTCATGATATTTTGTACAGGAATACAAATGTGACTAAGACACCTTGCCTAATGTAGTTTAGTGTAAAATCACTGAGCCTATAGGCTTGAATTGATATTTTAAGTGAATTGCCACATATATTTCAACACTTCTGTTTCAAATTCATTAACGTCAGGCTCAAGTAAATTTGATTCATGATTCAAATTCAAACTTCAACTATTGTGTGGTCATCAGAACTTCCAGGCAAAATAGAAAGAAATAAGATACTTGTAATTTTTATAAGAAAAGTAACAAACTTTGACATGTGTATACACATACACATCCATGTATGAACACAATAATAATGCTTTTTACAAAATGTTATTTGCCTGATATACATTTTCATGTAGACTCGCTATGTTTTTTAATCACAAATAATATTTATTGCATTCCACATCAAAACTTTCATAAAGAAGAGACAATTTTATGAAACTTGTAATCAGCAAGAAAACTTAGAACTGGTTCTATAATCCTTAATTATGCTAGCATGAATTGCCTATAAATAAGATTTTGGTCAGATGCAATACATTCAGTCATATCTCACAGCACACTGTATGCTAATGAGTTTGCTGCAAGGCCCCTGTACCCAGAAAAATTCATATCACTGTCTAAATACATCTCTTTTATTACTAAGCACTGCAGTACTGAATAATCTAGTATAGAAGAGAAAAAATGGAAAATCTGTCCAATGAATGTGTTTCCCACTGTTTTCTAAAAGTGTTTTCGAAACTTTTCATAAGTAACAATGGCAGAATACTTGTGACCCTGTTTTATGTTTTGTTAAATTAATTCTCCTGATTTGAGAATATACTACTTCTACTTCATAAGCCCTAAGGATGTCACTGAATGATGGAATTGATTTTCTTCCATGGTTCATAAAATTAAGGTAATTATAAAATTAAGGTATATATTTTGTAATATATCTGGAATCCAGCTTTTGGAATGTGAGCATTTAGAAAGCAATGTTGATTTCATAACATCCCAATAGTCTCTTCTAATACGAAACAAATCATAAGATATAATCAGTTTAGCCAAATCATTAGAAATATTCGTAGTAATAGTTAATCTGTGTTTTTTTATATGCTTAATTGAGGTTTGCTTTTAACAACATGTATTAAAGCATCATGAATAAAACTTGGAGGCAATGCTCTGATTTTTTTTTTATTTCTTCTGGTATGTAAATTTAGCATCATTATCAATAGAACTTTTCCAAGTGGATAAAGAAATACTTGCTCTTACGACTTGTATTCCTGGTGCTGGAAGGTTCTCTACCAGGTAACACAGTAGAAAGTAACCACCAACCTAGCCACTAACCCTTCAGTCTAAAACTGTGACCTTCCTACAAGATACTCTGGTGCAATGGTGGCACTGAGCTTATTGAAGTAACTAACCAATATCTTACTGGATTCAAGGCCAACCCATGAGATGAAACCTGCTTGGGTAGCCAAGAGCCTGAGACTACATAAGCACAATAATACTGCTTTGCTAAAGAAACATACCAATAAAACAATGTTCTGCCATACTAATAAACCAGTAACTTGTTCAGCCATTATCAGAGAACTTTCCTCCTGCAGTTGATGAGAACAAATACAGAGACACACAGCTGGACAATGTGAGAGACTTTAAAGTACTGCCCTAAATGTGATGTTTCTGATAATCCCTACACCCTAACAGCTTAGGAAAGTCTGCAGGGAAGGAGGGAGAATACTTGTAAGAGCCAGAGGGAATAGAGGACACCGAAGAATCAAAGCCAACAGTGAGGGAACAGAGGAAACCTATGAACAGATGCAATCACAGAAACTGTGACAGTAGGCAGAGTCTACACAGGCCTGTAGCTTATGAGGTCCCAGCGCTGAGAGTAGAACTGAACACAAGATCACATCTTAGCCTAGAAGCTGTCTCCAATTGGTTACTACATGCAAATAAAAAAAATTAGTTTTTCTCTTATAGCGTGTCTTAGAACATGGCCCCATCCATAGCCAAAGATGGCCAGAACAAACAAACAAACAAACAAACAAACAAACAAAACGTAGTGCTATCATTGAGGATACTTTTATATTACAATGATTTGTCTTGGGTTTTTTTTTTTTTTCTTTTTCTGATAGTTCTTTTGCTTATATGTTAAGGTTTCTGATTTTGTGCTTTGGGGGATGTTTTATGTGTGGCTATATATGTATGTGTGTGTCTATATGTGTTTTTTGTTTTTTTTTAATTTGGCTCTTTGTTTTTCCATTCATTAGTTTGTTTTGTTCCACTCAGATATGTTATTTCTTATTTTATCTTACTTTATCACTATTTTTAAATGCCTGGAAAGAAAAGAGTGTGGATTTAGGTGGATGAGGATGTGGGGAAAGATCTGGGAAAAGCTGAGAAACGTAGAAATAATAAACAGAATATGAACTATGACAACTTCTATTTTCGGTAAAAAACTACTTGTGTGTTTACTGAAGAAGAGCAGCCAGCAGATGGTGCCCTTATGCAATAAACAGCTTTTGCTTTGTCAATAAAATGCTTTGAAGTTATGAAAGGAAAAGGTATGTTTAAAGAGTTGATTGCTTACCTTGTGTTGTGACTTTGGTAGTCATTTGTTTGGTTTCAGGTTTGCCTGCCTCTTCAAGAAAAAAAAAAAAAGACAAATAATTTACCATTCAGAAGTGGTTCAGAACAATATAGAAAGAAATACAAAACATTACACAAGAATGATTATTAACTTTGATTTTTCATTTTTTCTTTTGACAGTTTCATACATGAGTATTGTATTTACATCCATCTTACTCTTCCCTCTACCCCCACCAACTTCTCCTGTATGAATAATCTCTCAAAGTTCATTACATATTTAGATGTAATTACTACTGTTTTACACACACACACACACACGCACACATGCACACACATGCACACACACACCCACACCATTACTGACTATATTTAGTATTGTTATTATGTTCACAGATTTACAGATGACCACGTGGAATTGAAGAACCTTATTATATCGTCATGCCCACTGGTTTCATTGTTCAGGTGTTTTTAGGCAACCACATTGTTGAGATTTTATGAGGACAGCTTTCTTATCATCTCTATATGATGCTAATTCTCGGTTGGCATCTTTTTCTCTGGCTCTTACATTCTTTCTTCTCCTCTTCTGTGATGTTCCTTGAGTATAGGGCTGTATTATTGATGTACCAAATGGGGCCAGGAATCCAATCATGGCTGATTCTATGAGTTTTTGACCCATTGTGTGTGTCTGTAATATTTTCTATCTGCTCCAAAATGAAACTTCTTCGACAAGGCAAGAGAACTAGTCTTATCTGTGCATATAAAGGCACCTATGAAAAATACATGGGAAAGGCATTGTGCTTTATGAAAATGATACTAGTAAGTTCTCCTCTTGTGTCTATGACCTCTGCATCCATATACAGAGATTTGATGTTAATACTCAGATTTTTTCTTAATAAATTTAGTCATTAACAAAATTTCCAAGAATACAGCATACAAAACAAAAATTCATGAAATACATTAATGCATAAGAGATTCTAAAAACTGTTCAACCTCATTGTTCTCTGCTTAGCATCTAGAATCAAAGACTCTCAAACACCTTTATTAATCATTTCTTTATGGCCAGCTCTTTATATTTAGGTAAAAACTGGTCCACTGAAAGTCACTGGAGATAATATGAGAATAATTTCCAGGTCAATTATTTTTAATCTGGGGCCTGCCTGTATCACTAAGATGCCATTACCCACATTGCTGTCCTGCCCATCACATTTAGCATGGGCTTGGGCAAAAATATATGTTATGAAAGAGAAGCATCATTTGAGTCTTTCCTGTTATATTTGAGGTTTTTGTTGTTATTGCTTTTTTTCATTCCTTACTCAGTTTTTATAAACAAACATCATACAAAACTCTACTTATATGACAGACACATAAATACAGATTTTTAGAATAAATAATAAAGTTGAGCTTTCAGAAAGCAGTTCATTTCACTCAACGTGTTAGATGATTGCCTTTGTTAACATTTTTACATAAAATCAATCAAAAATATGGAGAGAAAGATTTGTCCCTTCCGGTCAACTATCTTCATTCATCATTTCAGACTTAGTGTGCATACTTTAGGCTATATATTAACATCATGTGGATGACACATATATGTTTTCAGTCTTTCATTTTATATCAACATATTTAAAATTATGCTGATTAGAAGCATAAGAGCATCATCAGAAGATATGACTGACTGGTCAAAGCACTGACAGTGAGTCTGAGTGCTCAGCCTTATGTGGCCATCTGTATTAACCTATCCCTCACACAGGAACCAGAGGACATTATGAAAGATGGAGCAAAAGATTGTAAGAGCCTATGGATGGAGAAGAGATTTGGAAATGTTGACTTCTCTACATGTTAGGTTCATCAGACTTGTGGGTAGTTGGCTGGGACGCTGAAGGTTCCTCCAGGGAGAAGTTAGGTGCAGCAGCTGCAGCTACAGAGGCTCATTAAAGGCCTTCTCCACGATTCCTCACTGCATGGCCCCAATGACACGAGAAAGTCTGTGGGCTTCCAAAATGGTTTTATTGGCATGACAGATGATGGTTGAATCTGGATGGGCCCCCCCCCCCCTTATGAAACTCAAGACAGACCTGAGTTAAATAAGGAGGGAGAAAGGAGAGAGGGCTGGTGAAGAATGCTTAATTGGCTCCACCCTCTGACCCAGGCATCTCATTAGTATGTAAATCTCTCTAGGGCCCCCCCCCCCCAGGCCTGTTCCTCATGACTGATGGCCATAAAACTCTCTGTGGGAGGGGCTGTGGAGGGCTGAAGCAAAATGAAAAGAACCAGGGCCCAGGAGCAGAGCCGAACTCCTGCCATTCAATAAAGGTCTTGGTTTCCAGGCTTATGCTCAACCAAGCACCCAGCTGCTTCTCACAGCCCACTTCCCCACACAGACTCATGAATAGATGTAGCTGCCTGCACATAATTTGCACATGATCAAGTCAGTCGAAGCATGAGTGGGTTGGGGCCTTGAAGCTTGCCATTGCTGAGAAGCTATTAGCAGTTTATAGCTTCAGGCAGAAAAAGAATAATTTTTCTCTGGGGATGTGGCTTCTGGCAAGCTACCTATTGCATGGCCCTGCTCACATGCACAAATGGGCACTCTTTATTGGACTCAGTACATTACTAATTTAAAACCAAGCAAATAAGGGCCAAAAAGATGGTTCAGGTTTTGAGACCATGCACTGCTTTTCCAGGGAGCTTGAGTTTTGTTCCCAGAACCTAAAACAAGAAGATCACAGCTTCCTGTAGTTCACCAGTGATCAGTTGACTCTGGGCTCTGAGAGTAATTGCTCATTATCACACACACACACACACACACACACACACACACACACACACACTTAGAAATAATAAAAAACAAATCTTCAAAAATAAACACTTGAAACATAAAATTGGGAGGTAGATGTGTTGTCTTGGAGAGCCTCAGTGGAACTAGAGTTGAACAAATATAATCAAAATACAATGTACAGAATGATAAGCTAAACTCATAGGCAATAGCTGGGCATAGTGACAGTCACTTGTAACTGTAGCATTGAGGGGGCACAATTAGATCCATAGGGCTTCATACCCAGACAGTCTAGCCTACTTGGCAAGTTCCAAACCAATGAGACAGCTTGTCTTGAAAGTAAGTGAACTGTGTTGCTATGAAAGGACACCTGAAATTGTCCTCCAGTCTCTACACACACACGTACACACTAATACATATTTACATAGGAATACCCATGTACACAGCTACATATTCTAATTCTCTCATTCCTTCATTTTTTCTTCCTCCCTCCCTCTCTCTCTCTTTCCATACATATTCCCCCTCATCAAAATGATGATACTGATGATGGTGATTACGATGAAAAAAGATTTCATATTCTGGGATAAACAAACTTGTTTTGTCTTTTGTTTCAAAGATGTTTTCATTTATATCAGAGCCATCATTACAAACATGCTAATTCTTTGTTTTTTTATATTGAATATTGCTCTATCTATCTGTTTGTCTGTCTGTCTATCTATCTACTTTTATCATCATCATCATCATCATCATCATAGTTATTTATTGAAGGCTTGGCTTCTGATTGACCAGGAGTCATTCAAATGACATGTATATCTGCAAGGTCAGTGACACATGAATGGGAAAATTTAAGACCATAGGCTCTGTGCCAAGTCCCTCTCTAAGACTTGCCTGCATCTTTTTTTTGAACAGAAAAGCACATAATCTTATTAATGCACACTGGTTTATTGTCAATATTATTAGTAGATTAAAGTTCATTTCTTTTTAGTTTTAATTATTTTATTTTACGTGTATGAGTACTCTGCTTGGGTGTATGTATGTGTACTACACCCATGCCTGAAGGCCTCTCAGGTCAGAAGAGGGTGTTTAGTCCCCTAGAACTGGAGTTATATACAGGTGGGAGTTGTCATGTGGATGCTTGGAAGTGATGAGGGCTCTCTGCATAAATATCAAGTGCTTTTTAACAGCTGGGTGAAGCATCTTTAAACATCCCCAAATTCATTTTGGAGAGAAAAATCTTCAATGTCTACTTGTAAAGGGGCAATTTTAAGAGAAGCAAATCTCAGGGTCATAATGACAGCATGAGTCTCTCACAATACCATGTGGTCTTTCTCTGAGTAAACTCTTAAGTTAATATGTGCTGATTCACAACCTATTACATGAATAGCATGCCAGGAGAAACTAATACCTTAAAACTAAGATGCCTTTTCAACAGTTCTGCCAATTTGCTTCTACTCGCCAACAGTGTCAGCCTCCGAGCAACCAAGACCATGTGCAAAGACTATCAAATTTGACATCTGCTTGTACATAATACTTCTGCTTTCAAAACCATATGGTTTAAAGAGGAAACTCAATCCTGAGACCATAAATGCACAAAAAAATTGGCAATGAGTAATCCTTCAATAATGTGTTAGATCTTTCACTTCAGCAAATAACAATAAAATAGAAAATAATGAGTGCATTAAATAAAAGAACAACCTGACACAAGAAATGGAATGAATACAAGCAAGTGTGAGGCCAAGAAATCAGTATCAATACCATTGTCTACACATTCATTATTTCTCAATCCTAATCTACTGGGAGTGGCAGTGAAATCGTGTCTCAGAGCAGTCATACAGTAAAGTTACTTACACAGGCATTTCTTCACACTAGCCTACAAATCCCTTAGTATTACTAATTATTACTTACCCATCTTTATTCATCTTTGTAAGTTGCACTTAGAAGACTACTGAAAAGATTATCACTAATAAACCCATAATGATAATAATGAGAAAAATCAACTGACCAGACTAATATAAAAATGCAAAGCAAAACTCCCTTGCTCATTCTATTAAATGTACATTATACAAAAAGCCTATTCATTTTAAAGGTCAGAGCTTGATTTTCAATAGAATATATAGGGACCAGAGAACATTGGTGAAGTTTGTACAATTAGATTATTAATGTCTCACTATAGCATGAAGGAACTAGTTCTTTATGAACTAGATTTTGAACTAGTAATTGAACATTATGAACTTGTAATTATGAACCAAATTCCTACTATTGGTTTGCAATAAAAGAAAATTCAAAGTTGGTCTCTAGTTTTGCAATGAACAGACATTTAGGTTAAGGTTAAATTTGGAAACTAAATAGAGATCCCCTCACTGGATGCTGAGTGGGTTGCTGTGGTCTTCTGGCTCCTCCAGCCTACCTGAGCCACCAGCAGAAGGGGCTTCCATTATATAAGGTCATGTAAGTGTACACTACAAAGAGACAAATACTGGTACTTTGCTTGTTTGTGGAGCATCTGCTTTGAAGAACATAAGAATGAAATGGATATGGTAAGGGTATTGCATCTACTGGAGGAGGCAAAAAAAATCTGGCAAAATCGGCATCCTCAAGCCATATATCTTTTTTAACTCTCCTGGGGGCACCTCATATGAGTTATAGAAGTGATACAAGGTTCCAGAATGGTGCTTAGATTAAGAGCATCCTTCTGAGAAAGCATTTTATCCTCATTACTTTGGAGGAAGGAAGAAAGGGAAAATGGGAAGAAGGATGGGAGGGAGCTACAGAGACAGAAACAGACAGAGATACAGGAGACAGAAAACAGAGGAAAGGGGAAACTGAGGGTGGAAAGTTGGGAGCAGAAGGTTAAGCAGGGGCAGGCAAAAACACCACTTGAAGGTAATATGCCTGAATCTTTGCCTCTTGCTAGAATGGACTTGCCCCAAGTGCATTCTGTATATCTGGTGGCATATTGTAATCAAACCTCAGGAACAACTAGAGTGGATACAGGTACCTCACTGCTCATACTCGCAAGTGAAAGAAATTACAGAAATCATTCATATTTTTCTCAGTAAAAATAAACTTTGGGGTGAGAACTTTTACATAAACTTCAAGAGAAATCCATAGTAATGAATACAACAGTTAAAGTTGGACCAGCAATATAACACTTTTGCAAACCTCAAAGGGTAAAAATTCTCTTAAAATAAGATGCTAGAAGTCCAATTAACTGCTCAATCAAGGTCTAAATTGTTGTTCTTTTCTGCTTATAAAACTATAGTTTCCTATTTTCTTATAAAACTACTACCCAACTGGAGGAAGTTTAAAAATTAAAATAAAAATGTATGTGTTTAAAATTCTTAGGTAAAGTTCTTGTACTTAGTGGTCCAGAAAAGCATATTTCTAAAATAATATTTCATTTTAGTATAATACTCACCCTATTGAGATGAAATTAACAATGAAGAGCCTTTCACCACTCTCTCTGACCAAGGGTGTTGAGGTCTGAAAGGATGGCTCATTTGCTGCCAGATATGCAAATTGTAAGACTACAGAAATATGAATAATTTATCAAAACAATCTGTTATTGCTAAAGGTTACAAAAATCTAAATTGCCTGGCAGCACCATTTACAAAAGGTAATGAAGGTGACCCAGAACTATTTAGTCTCTCCCCAGAGAATCCTCAACTCATTATTGTTTCCTAATCTAAATAGCTCTAGATGAGTTAACAGTGAACATGTGAGGAAAAAAAAAATAAGTATGGTCAATGTCTGTTAAAACAATTCCTGCTGTTTATGTTGTGAGCCTTTAAGAAACCAAAATGATGCTCTTCTCGCTGAAGTCATCCTAGACATTTCTTGACATGATGGGAAGAAAATGATTTGTTCATTTATTTCACTGTTCATTGCTTCAATTATCCTCCTCCATATATGTGTCTCAGGGGCCAACCTCAGGTTCTCATCCTTGGGAGCAAGAACTTTTATTCCCAAGGTATCATATCCTCTGATTTAGTCTCTTTAGGAACAATAAAGCCAAGCATTTTCTTAAATAAAAACACACCAGTTTATTATATATAAATGTGAATGTTTATGCATAGGACAGTTCTGATCTTTCAGTGGTGGTTTCCAAGTAAATTTTCAATGGTAAGCAGTAAAAAAAATAAGCTTCTGTTTGCAAAGACTCTACTTTCCTGCTCATACATAGGGTAAAAAGTGGTTCTCTGTAAAAGTTCAAATGACATATTAATTCATGGAGCATGCTCCATACAGTCTGACCTCACCCAGAAGCAACTTGACCCCCAGGAGCTCTGACAAACCAAGGATCACAAGTGAGGCCCAAACATCTGCCCAATACCCTGTGTAACTGGGAATCCCCAGAACCCAGGAGACCCAGAGGCACACATTTCTTCTGGTTTGCATCTGTGCCTGGAGCAAACCCTGGGCTCTGGTCTCTACCCATTCCACCCACACCCAGAGGCAGCTTGTGTCTCAGAAGCGCTGACACCTAGAATCTCAGGATCAAAAGATCACAGGATCACAGAGAGAGCTGGACTCCCAGGAGTTCTTGAAAGAAAGAAAGAAAGAAAGAAAGAAAGAAAGAAAGAAAGAAAGAAAGAATTCAGATTTAAAATGGCATCTCATGATAATGATAGAGGACTTTAAGAAGGACATAAATAACTTCCTTTAAAAAATTAGAAATGAAAAGGGAGAGATAACAACAGAAACCAAGGAAATTCAAGAAATTATCAGATCCTACTACAAAAGACTACACACAACCAAATTGAAATATCTGGATGAAATGGATAATTTTCTAGACAAATAGAAGGTGGCAAAGTTCAATCAGAATCAGATAAACCATCTAAACAGTCCCATAACCTCTAAAGACATAGAAGCAGTGAATAAACGTCTCCCAACCCCCCCCCCAATCCCAGAAACTAATGGGTTTAGTACAGAATTCTATCAGAACTTCAAAGAAGACCTAGTACCAATACTCCTCAAAGTATTTATCAAAATAGAAACAGAAGAAACACTATACAATTTGTTCTATGAAGCCACAATTATGCTTATACCTAAACCAGAAAAAGACCCAAGAAAGAAAGAGAACTTCAGACCAATTCCCCTTATGAACATCAATTCAAAAATGCTCAATAAAATTCTTACAAACAGAATCCAAGAACACATCAAAACAATCATTCACCACGATCAAGTAGGCTTCATCCCAGGGATGCAGGGATGGTTCAATATGTGGAAATCCAACAGCATAATCCTTTATATAAACAAACTCAAAGAAAAAAATCACGTGTTCATCTCATTAGATGTTGAAAAGCATTTAAAAAAAATTCAACATCCCTTCATGTTAAAAGTCTTGGGAAGATCAGAAATTCAAGGCCCATAACAAAATATAGTAAAAGCCATATACAGCAAACCAGTAGCCAACATCAACTAAATGGAAAGAAAATTGAAGCAATCTCATTAAAATCAGGGTCTAGAAAAGGCTGCCTACTCCCTTCCTATATATTCAATATAGTACTTGAAGTTCTAGCTAGAGCAATTAGACAACAAAAGGAGATCAAAGGTATACAAATTGGAAAGAAAAAAGTCAAAATATCACTATTTGCAAATGATATGATAGTATACTTAAGTGACCCCAAAATTCCACCAGAGAACTCCTAAACCTGGTAAACAACTTCTGCCAAGTGGATGATTATAAAATTCACTCAAACGAATCAGTAGCTGTTCTATACTGAAAGGATAAACAGGCTAAGAAAGAAGTTAGGGTAGTCACAAATAATATAAAATACCATGGTGTGACTCTAACCAAGACCTTTTCCAATCCTACATCCGATAGAGGGCTAACATTCAATATATACAGAAGAAGTTAGATTCCAGAGAATCAAATACCCTATTAAAAATGGGAACAGAGCTAAACAAAGAGTTCTCAATTGAGGAAACTCAAATGGTCGAGAAATGTTCAACATCCTTAGTCATCAGGGAAATGCAAATCAAAACAACCATCTGAGATTCCACCTCACACCAGTCAGAATGGCTAAGATCAAAAACTCAGGTGATAGCAGATGCTGGCAAGGATGTGAAGAAATAGGAACACTGTTTTGCCAGCATCTGTTATCACCTGACCGGATGTGAAGAAATAGGAACACTGTTGGTCACATTGCAAGCTTGTACAACCACTCTGGAAATCAGTCTGGAGGTTCCTCAGAAAATTGGACATAGCATTACCTGAGGACCCAGCTATACCACTCCAAGCATATACCCAGAAGATGCTCCAACATATAACAAGGACATATGCTCCACTATGTTCATAGCAACCTTATTTATAATAGCCAGAAGCTGGAAAGAACCCAGATATCCTTCAACAGAGGAATGCATACAGAAAATGTGGTATCTTTACAAAATGGAGTACTACTCAGCCATTAAAAACAGTGACTTCATGAAATTGTTAGGCAAATGGAGGGAACTAGAAAATATCATCCTGAGTGAGGTAACCCAATCACAGGAGAATACATGTGCTATGCACTCACTGATAAGTGGCTATTAGCCCGAATGCTCAGAATACCCAAGATACAATTCACAGATGAAGCTCAAAAAGGAATACCAAAGTGTGGGTGTGTCGGTCCTTCTTAGAAAGGGGAACAAAATATTTATGGGAGCAAATAGGGAGAAAAAGGGTGGAGCACAGACTGAAGGAAAGGCCATCCCATCTGAGGATCCATCCCATATACAGTCACCAAACCCAGACACTATTGTGGATGCCAAGAAGTACATGCTGACAGGAGCCTGACATCTCTGTCTCCTGAGAGTCTCCACCAGACCCTGATAAATACAGAGGCAGATGCTTGCAGCCAACCATTGGACTGAGCAAAGAGTCCCCAATGGGGTCCCCAATGTAGAAGTTAGAGAAAGAACTGTAGAAACTGAAGGTGTTTGCAACCCTATAGGAAGAACAATAACATCAACCAAGAAGACCCCCCACCCAGAGCTCCCAGGGACTAAACCACCAACCAAGGAGTACATATGGAGGGACTCATGGCTCCAGCTGCATATATAACAGAGGACAACCTTATTGGGCATCAATGGGAGAAAAGAACCTTGGTCCTGTGAAGGTTCAATGCCCCAGTGTATAGGGAGGTGGGAGTAGGTATGTGGGTGGGGAGCACCCTCATATAAGCTCATGAGGGGGGTTGCGGTAGGGGGCTTCTGGGGTGAGCAAAACTGGGAAAGGGGATATCATTTAAAATATAAATAAAGAAAATAGCCAGTTAAAAAGGGGGAGAAAGAAGAAATATCCCCCCCCCAAAAGATAAAACACAAACACAAAAAAACAAAAAACCAACCAACCAAACAAACAAAAAAACATGTCTCACCAGACACCAACCTTTCAGGACCTTAATCTTGGAAATCTCAGTCTCCAAAACCACAGGCATTTCTCTCATTCATAAATTTGTAATGTGTGTGGTATTTTGTTATGGAAGCACAAAAAGACTATTGAAATGATGGAGGCATCTGCTTGAAATTTTTCTGGGATACAAACTTCACATACTATTCAAATCCTAAAGGAAACATAGATAAGACAGGAAGCAAAGAGGAAAATGGAGCCTCTTTGATATCATCAGTCAAATTTAAGTCTGAAAAACTCAGTACAGAAACCCCTGAAAGTGTAGTGGGTAAGAGTGGAGACTGCAGTCCTATGCCCCACCTAGAACACTAAAGGTGAGAGGTTTCATTACCACAATGAAAATATGTAAAATTGTTAGTATTCAGTCCAGTCTGAAAGGTTCCTGAATAACCCAAGACTTCACACAACAAAGAAACAACAGACAGATTTTATCAGTGGAAGAGGTTTTAAAAATTTCTTAATGCTGCTTGCAAGAGAAAGACTCTATCTCTGATTTAGTAAGATGTGTAGAGAGATGCATGTGCGGAAAACAGATTTGCCCTTGAGTTCACATGATTGTGCCATGTGTAGAAAAGATTTATATATGAAAGCAAGGCCTGGGTATTTATTTGTGCCCTTTATCTGTCTTTTGACTCTTTCATCTTTTTCTCTACAATCAACTATATTTGCCTTGTTTTAATATCCAAGGTATATGAGATATTTCAATACATGTATATACTGTAAAATCATAAAATCAAGTAAAAGGTGTCTCCTCATTGACTGCTTACGCATGGTCAAGACATTTAAAATGCTTCTAGATATTTTCAGATAGTGGCTAGCTGTTCCATACAGCCTCCCTCCTGTGACGTGAAATAACATAGGACTCAACAGACAGTGATGGGGTGATTGCATAGCTAGCCATGCAATGCTTCATTGGTTTTTGCATCTTTGCTGATCTTCACTTTGTTGAGGTATGGCAGAGAACTCCTGGTGTCCTGGGTAGTTCTGGTGGCTACTGCTGACTCAAGCCAATTCAGCAGAGGCTTGACTGTTTCTGCTGGATTGTACCACCACTAATTCATGTTTGGTATCCTGACATCACTGTACTAGACTGCTGGTATCCTAACAAATGGAAATTGGTATCATTCCAAGGAACTATTCCTGAAGAAGTCTACATCCCCTGTCCTAGTTTCTATTTACCTTTGAATGGTGGGCTGGAAAGAAGGGGGAGGGGTCGAAGCATTTAAGAACCCTTATTAAAAGTAGGTTTTGAAAAATCTAAGCCTACATGAAGTCTTTCTTGAAAAATGATTCCTAATGACAAAGGGGTTTGTTATTTTGCAATAATTTCTCATCAATTTTGAGTGAAGCAATTAAAATGCATTCTAGTCATATTCTTTCTTAGATTAATTTTAAGTAATTGTGTTTTATTGCGCTTTTCTTATATTTTTAGTTGTGAGCCTAGCCTCTAACGGCTGAGCCATCTCTTCAGCCCTTATTATGCTTTTCTACGTTCTCTTTTTTTTTTTTCAAAATGACAAAAATAGTTTGACCAATACATTTTTTAACTCATATTTCACAAAATACAGAGAAACGGTGAATTTTGAATAGCCATTGAGAGAACAATGCAAAGTGACTACCGTGCTCCATTCTTCCCCTCAAACTATACTATACTATAACAGTATCATATACCTTTTTATTTCGATAAATCCTGTACGTTTTCATTCAATAAACATATATACTGTGTATAGGTCAATCACTACTAGAGAATATTTTTAATTTCTCAGCTTTCATTATGCATATTCTTCCATTTAGCTGACAAGATAGATGGCAGTCAACAATGCAGGTTTCACAGACTCTTGAGGGAATAATGTGGACTTGTAAAAAGAGCATAAATATTAAATTCAAAGGTTGAGCTTTGATTCTGGGCTTCGCAACTTACAACTTATTTTATATCCTTGATAGTGCTCCAGTTTCAAAGACTCAAACTGATGAAAGGACTAAATGAGATGACGTATGTAAAACACCCAGGAAAAGACCTTAATATAACAGGCACTTCACAAACATGTGCTTTCCTCCTAGTCACTTTGAGTGCTGAAACAGATGCAAACTCTTCTATTCATATATAGTGAATTTTAAAAGGGGCAATATATTCACATCACATTGTGCCTCTGTGTGTCAGGTAAACCACAGAATATGATTTAAAAAAAGAAAAGTAATGCAGTACTAACAAAATTCTATAGTAAGAGATGATTAAATTCTTAGTGTGGTGTAACACATGACAGAAACTTTATTACAACAGATGAGACTGAAGCTATGAGCATTCGGAGGAGCCATTAAATGGTGCAATTTTATAGAAACAACAACTGAACACTCTATTATGATAACAGTCCTGCAAAGATAGAAAGGCATGCAAGGATAAGGACGGGAGTTTGAGCAAAGATATCTAATAACAGATCAACAGAATAGAAGAGGATGAGATGTCTCTAAACTCATGGATAATGACGAATGAAGAGAGGAAACAGCAGAAAGAAGTTATTAGGATGTTACATATAATGCAGATTTAAAAGGGCACTGGAATTTTTAATTTTGATTTCATCCCATGTAAAGAGTCAAACTCGGCAAGTTAAAGAGGAAAGTAAAATAAACAGATATGTTTTCTGTAAAATAGTTATATTTAATGTATCATGTGAACACAGAATGTGGAGCATCAGGTCAGAAAACACAGCAGTGTTCCAGCTAGAACAGACTGGGTCCATGAGCCTTTCAACACTTAAATGATGTATTAAGTTTTGGCTGTGGTTATACCCAGGAGCATAAAGTAACATAGTGTGGTTCCTATTCTTCTGCCAGCACCTCACATCATGGCCACCAAACATTTCTCACTGAACTCACAAAAATTACCAAATAAATTCACAATAAATTCTAAAAAGATAGTTACCAATATTCAAAATGAGGAGGTTGAGAAGATTGCCTAGCTAGAAAAGTGTTTTGCAACACAAATGTGGGGGGCTGAGTTTGATTTCCAAAACTGACATAATAAATTCCAGATGTGGTGACACAGGTTTATAATGAAGCTGCAAAGACAGCAGAGACCAACTGTTTGCTCATTGTCCAGGCAGCCTAGCCTACTGTGGGACTTCTAGATCACTCAAAGACTTGGCCCCATCTCAGAAAGTAAGGTAGGTTTTTTTCTGAGGAAAAACTCCACAGCAACCTAGTTTATTTTTTGGTATACATATGTGTGCACACACAAATATATTTGTACCTGTATCAGGGTGCATGCACACACACACACACACACACACACACACACACACACACACACATACATGTACATACATAAACACACTTACACACACATAGACCCGTACACACACATGCACACATACACTCACACATATACACACAGAAACATGTATGCATCCACACAGAGGTCTGCACCTTATTCTCTTCCTCACCAACACCAAACTGAGTAAAAATGTATCATTAACCAACTCTATAACAGTTGTTATATATTTTCTTTACATTTTTTTAGAATTGAAAATATGAATATATGTGTTTATTGTGCATCACACTATGCAGCTGGAGAATTTGTGCCAGCATTAACAAATGCAGCGTCAATAGAATGATGTTCTTATATTAATTAAGAGTGTAGCGATTCCTGAATAATTTTGCTAACATGGTACTGAGTAACTTCATTTATTTGAAGGAAATAAATATCAACACTAAAAAGGCATCATTTTATAGATGACTTGTTTAATCTTTTTAAAGTTTGAAACCTTTATATTTTCCTCCTAATATAATTCTAAATTATAATATGTTACTATAATTCTAAATTTTATTTCAAAATCATACATCATAATGACACACCCTTGACTTCCAAAATACTTCTTCTCATCACATGCAACATACTCATCACAACAAAACTTCATGTTTTGATACTTATTAAACTAAATACTAATACTGTTATAGTGGTCCAAGTGATATTGTTAATCAAAAGAGTATCTGGGTTTTAGTTCATAATCAATATACAATGATGAATTAAGTACCAAAAACCTTTTAAGAAAATTTTGAACTTAAGTCATTGGGAAAGAGTACTATCTATGATGAGACAGAATTGATAACTTCACAACATACCAGAATTGGATTCGAGGCCATTTATCGAAAAGCATGCACCAATTGGAAGACTGATATTTGATATAGCCAGCTACCAGGTGTGTATAGTACCCAGCAAATATTCTTAAACATGTTTTTCCAAGGGAAGCCACAGATTTATTGACTTTGAAAATTAATTTGCCTGTTACAGAAGCAAATGTGTCCAAAAGTTAACAAGTCCTGAATAAGCTCATTCAACAGTGCCAAATATAAATCATTTTCAGAGTGACCAAATCCAAGGACTCTACAGGGATGATGAAACACACTACACATCTCTGCCAGGTTAAGTAATGTCAATTATTAGATGTTGTTTAGTAGATGGTTGAGAAGCTAATAATCTCCCTTTTAATTCAGTTCATTCACCATTTTAAATTTATGTTAATAGCCTTTGTGATATATTCATCCAGGGCACACAGCCTCCATCATCTTTCATTTCCCTTTCTGATATGGGTTAAGTTTAATATCACCTCATGACTTTGATTTTCAGGTCCCTGTGATTGGTAACTTTTCTTGTATCTAGTAAGTAGCTCTTTAATAATACTCTATGAAATATGCATTAAGGCTAATCTTAAGGTCACAGAAACACTTTTAATTCCAAGACTAAGTGTGTTGGAAAAACACTGACACATATTTAATACAAAATAAGTTTAGAGGCATCCTTCCTTTATGTCAAGGAAATTCTGCTGTATTCTGTATTGGACAGGAAGTATAGAAACATGTACACACACACGCACACACACACACAAACACATACACATATGTACCTTACTAGAACTTTAAAAATATAGTTGTTAACTTTGAGACTTTAAGACGTAACATCTCAAACACATACTACCCACAAGGGAAAAACCACACATATGCATATACATAATGATTCATCAAATAATTGTACCTATTATTAGATTATCTATCTAGATCCAACTCACAACCTAAGGAACACATTTCTGATAATGAACGGACAATGAGTGCCCTGGAAGACTATTGCTTATTTAATCTTGTCAGTTAAAACAAAAGTTTATAAACACAACTATCAATTCAAGTTCCAAGTAAGTGCCCAAAACTCTACATCATTTTTTATTTATGAAGTAGTTAATTGAATGGAAGTTAAAATAAATAAGGTTTTTATTTAAAGAATTCTTTCTAATTTAATCACTCATTAGGCATTTATTGAGCACCTAATCCAGGCAAGATGCAACAGTAGGTCCTGGAAATAAAATTATTAAGCATGTAGAGGCTTTCTTCCTTTGTAGATTTGTTTCTCCCAGTTATATAAGTGTTTGCTGAATATAGTAAAATATCGCTCGCTACAAAAATAAAATACAGTCACATTTTTATTAGCAATCAGAATAAACTATCTTTAAAAGCTAAATATATTATCTCTGTGTTTTTCTGTAAGATATATTTTATCATTCATTGTTGACTATGTGTTAATCAATTCTAGTTTGTGTTGCCATGATATCTGTCTTTCATTTTATTGAATCTTCACTCATTTAAAGTTATAATCGTTAATATTTTCACAGATAAAATAACCACCCATCTTTTTGAAGACTGAGCCAAGATTCAAAGATAAGGAATCTAAGTCTTCATCTCTTAATATAAAGTATGTAATATTAAAATATAATTATTCTTAGATAGATTCAGGCATTCAAGCTAGATCCACACTATACAAATGAATTTAGAGTTATGGTCAAATATGTGATAGCGTATCTCTGTACTGTCTCTGGCTTCAGGGTTTACCTTCACTGTATACTTAAGGAAGGTGTATGGTACCCCCAGTCAGTGAAGGGTACACAAGAGACTCATTTTAACAGAACATTAAATATTTTATTGCCTATAAGTGTGTTGTATGCATAGACAAAAGCAAGCTTACTGGATGACTAAACTGAAGGTTATTCAAAACACAGACGAGTATCATGTAGCATTCTTGTGTAGTTTCTAAGTTCATTACAACTTACATTGCACATGATAGATATATTTACCCTAACTGTATGGTTACTACTGAAAACTTCAGAGTCATTAAGTAAGGGTTTGACATTTGTAAATGGTGTGGAAGTTCACAAGTATAGCCACCAGATGACACAGTGTCTCCTTTTATTTTTCAAAAAAAAAAAAGAAAGAAAGAAAAAGTACAACTTCAGTGACTACAATGTTGTTAGAAATAAAGGAGCAATGCAAAAGGAAACTATTCTTAAATAATGTCTCTAGACGAAGAAATAAAGGAACAATGCAAAAGGGAACTATTCCTAAATGTCTCACAACACCTTAGAGATAACTTATTTCTTCTATTTGTTTTTCTTTTGAAATTGCTTAAAATGCTCTGGTCCCAGGCCCTTTGAAGCCGATCCATTATGCCATCATCATAATTTCTCTTGAGCACTCTCTAACTCAGTCTGTACTATTCCACTACTGTCTCTTCCTATGACATGACAGGACTTCGATTTTACAGTGGGTGGCACTATGATGCCATCTGTTCTAAACCATTCCCACTATTTGTGTGCATAGCTTACTCTTGCTTCTTAAATCTGTTCAGGTAGCATGTCTTCAAGAAAGACTTACGGGACACTTTGCTGACCCTTTCTCACATTGCCCTTGTAATTCTGCATTGTACATATCAATGCCAGATATTATATGCTTGCTGTCTGCATCCTTCACCAGACAATTAACACCAGGGTTTTTTTTATTGACACCATGTCTCTAAAACATCTAGAAATCCTCTCTCACAGTGGGACTCACTAGGTGAACAAATAACTGAATGAGCAAACATCTAGAAAGAAGAGAATAATTAAATTAGTTCAAATCATCAGTCCGGAGGAAAAAAATATTCATGCCACCAACCAGCATTCTTAACTTTATAGATTTTTTTTTTAATATCCACTTCAAATTACATGTAAGTGAAGTTAATTTCAGGCAAGTATGTTAGATATATCTTTCAGATTCAAGTACAGTTGACCTAAACTCCTATATAAAATGATGTTTATTTTATGAATTTCCTCAGATACAAGGCTTTCTGTCCTCTACTATAAAAATCATGGAGGACAATTTGGTTGGACTTTACTCTGAGTTAGGAGTGTTGTTCAAAGTTCAAGCCTATACAGGAATGCCGTTATTTTACATTCTAATGCATGCAAACAAGGAGATATAGATATAAACAACATTGCATGGTGGGTTTTTTTGTGATTGTTTTGAGGATTGAAAATATGGTCATGGGGGTTCTTTAAATGTCTATATAAAACAGAATCAAAAGGCCGACCAATAAAGTGAGAGAAATTTTCCCTTATTCCCCCACGGATCTTTGCCCTTTTACACTGTAAATTGCACAAGCTGCCATTATTTATCACAATGTCAAAGGCAAAGCCCTTGAATTCAACGTATGCAGAAAGACAGCTGGCAAGGGCAGCCAGAGGAAAACATCGTCCAATTGTCTTCAACGACAAGCGGCCAACGCCATACCTCAGCTCCTTGCTTTTTTATATCACAGTATGTGCCCTATGGATAGAGACAAAATAGTCAAAGAAACAGCTTTTCCCAGCAGACCAATGGCAGTTCTCTACCTCTCGAACCAATAACCCTCACTAGCTACCTTTGTTAAACAGACACCAGACCAGGGATGAAGATCTAATTCATTCTAATCAGTCCCTTAAATCATGTCCAGAACATAGACTGTGTTCTCCCTAAGCACATTTTGCATATCTGGCTCTCCAAAATGGAATTACTCATCAAGGGCTAGGTAAATGTGGTGCACAAAATGAGATAGAATTCTGAGACTAATGAGGACACATTTTAACAATTGCAACCAGAGGCAGCTTGTCATAAGGCAAGGTGGGAGTGACAGTTGTTTCCATGCAAACCAGCTGGCAAGAAAGGGTAGATGCATGCTCACTTATTGTGCTCCAGCAAGTTAGGAGAAAAGAGGCTTTAAAAATGTGCTTGTGATCAGACAGGTAGTTGTTGTCAGGTGTAGTGTGTGTGTGTGTGTGTGTGTCCACGTGCGAGCGCATACACAAATAGATAATAGAACAGGAATTGTAGAGGGATATTTTCCCACTCCATTTGCAATAAAGCTTGGTGTTTGGGAAGTATAAAAGGTAGGTGGAGTGAGGAGTTAGGAGGAGAGAAGGAGAGGAAGGGAACGCGAAAGGAGGCTATTGAACTTGGAGGAAGACCGATGGGGAGAGCAGTCCTGGATAGCAACTTATTTCTTAGGTTAGATATTGGGTAACTATTCTAATTATGTGGGCATCTTGTTAATTGAGCATTTCCAAATATATAAATATATTGGATAATCTTTAAACATTAAAAGTCTTCATTCTACAGGGTACCCAGCGAGGATGGCGGATATTATAGAGGGTTCAGCCGAGCTTTGTGGAGACAGCGTGGTAGATTGGCAGAGCCAGCCACCACATTGGCGTCTCATGGGTCTTGTGGCGCGCATGGCCTCTGGCCACTTTTAGCTGTGATGCACTTGGCTTCTGGCTGCTTCTAGTGTGGAACGTGGCAGCCAGAGTTAAGCAGAACTGTCTGGATGATCAGATAGCCGGCCTGCGCCATGGCATTTTTCAAACACGTCTCGTTTCAGGGAAAGTTGCTAAATCTGTATCTTTAAGAATGTTCAGTTTTAGAGAAATTAAAGAGAATCTGCCCAACTTTTCATCCTGTTCCTTTTCTAACACAGGACCTATTTCTGGCCAACATCGCCAGTGCTTTCCTTTTGAGATGATGACATTTCCTATAGATTACAACAGGGTCTTTGAAATTGTTTGTGCTGAAAACATTGGCCCCTCGTTTGGGCTGAAAAGATAACTAAAATCAGGGTGAAAGACGGCCTCTCTACTTTCATTTGGCATTTGTCTCCTGAACTTTGGGTTACCTACTTACTTTTGCTCTAGGCACAGTAATCACTTAAGGAGTCCTGCTTAGAGACGGAAAATCCTTAAACGATCTCAGCAGACTTGAAGGTTGAAGACACGAAGAGTAACAGAGGCATCAGTTTTTGTTTGTTTGTTTGCTTGCTTGTATATTTGTGTTTTTTCTTTACAAAGTTCTGTTCTAGACCTTTGAAAGGTACTCCAATGCCTTTTTTTTTTTTTTTTTTTTTTTTTTTTTTTTTTTTTTTTTTTTTTTAAAATCCCCAGTTCCCCTGGATTTCAGAATCTATGGGGCCTAATTGGACTGATCACCTTACATAAAGGCAATTTTCCATGATGGTAAATGTGGTAGTTTGAATGAAAATAGCCAAATAGTTCCATAGGGAATGGCACTATTAGGAGGTGTGGCCTTGTTTGGAGGAGGTGGGTCACTGGGGAGTGGGCCTTTGAGGTCCCAGAAGCTCAATCCAGGCCTAGTGGCTCACTTCTCTTTCCTGCTCCCTGCTGGTCCAGATGTAGAACTCTCAGCTCCAGCACCATGTCAGCCTGCAGAATGACCATGATGACAATGGACTAAATCTCTAAACTGTAAGCCAGAGCCAATTAAATGTTTTTCTTTATAAGAGTTGCCATGGTCATGGTGTCTGTTCACAGCAATAGAAACCCTAAGACAGTAAGACAGCCTTCATGAGCAAAATCTGTCACCTCCCGAGACTAAGCTCTTCTTCCATCTACCTTGCACAACAATAGTGAGACAATGATCAAAAAACTGCTCCCTGACTGCATAATCATGCAAGCCTCTTGCCTCATTCCTACCCTAATTCTTCCTCCATCTAAACCTAGATAGCTCTTTTCTGTACCCCAAAGCTCAGCTAAGGGCCACTGTACCTCTTTATGTTTTCATTCCCGGAATGAACAAAAGTTAAATCTCTCTGTTCTTCACCATAGCCTATGTCTTGACCAGTGTGTAAGAACAGGGAGCCGAGTCCAGCCTCTTTTGGATGCAGAAGCCTGGGCTTTCCCTCTAAAATTTCAGTTACAGATCCTCAAAATCTCTTCTAGGCAGGTGCTCGCTTGCCTATGATGAAGCCTAATTCACATTAGGAAATTATTGACAATTCTAACTTCTTCCTCCCCAGAGAAAGGACAGAACTTGAGGCAACTAGAAAACAGCGACCATTATTCAGCTAATGTCCAAATTTGCCCCCATGTCTGAGTTCTCAGCTCCTGGAAGATTGGTTTCACTACTCATGGCTACTTCCTTTCTGGATTTCTGAGTATTTTGCTCTTCTTGCAGCACAGAATCACTTAAAGACTCATACAACTGAATACAAATTTCTGAAAAGGAGATAGATTCCAGTAATTGGTCTATCTGAATCTCTAGATCAGCATAAGTTACAAAACAGCCTTCATGGATTGGGAACATCCCTTCTGGACATTGTTGAAGATGCATGGGACTGGAACTGATGATTAATAAGGGCTTCTCATACAAGTGTTTGTGAGTTTTCCCTGACACTGGAGTAAGCCATAGTATCCTGGCTTCCTAGGAACTGACCATCACTGAAGAGTGCATCATGGTACTGAAGTGAACACAGAGTTCCAGTCCAGGAGGTTTTGCTGTGTGCTCCCCTCTGAAATGTGAGTGATGCTACTGTTGTTTGTTTTGTTTTGTTTTGTTTTGTTTTGTTTTGTTTTTCCCAGTGCCTGAGTGGCTGAAATGAATGTTGACAGGTATAGTCAGAGCTCAATTAAAAAAGAATCGTGAAGTGTTAAAGAGATAATGTAAGCAAACTGCAAAATGCTTAGGATCTCTAAATATCCGTCCATTTCTCACCTTAAGTTTTTGGTTAACAGAATTACAATTACCTCACATGACCTAATTATTGTTTTTGCCACTTTTGGGATAGAACTAATTTGTAAAAGTTGATTTTGTAACTATAAAAAAAAAAATGCTCTCCCTGAAAATTTAGAAGTGACTCCCTCACCATAAGTAAAAGTACAAGATAAAAGCTCTAATGCAAGCATTCTTTCTACCATTTTCCCTGGTTCTGCTGTTTTCCTGGGAGGGATGCAGTGACTTTTTTACAGCACCCAAACTATCTATTGTTCTCTCAAAACAATTAACACAAAATCTTTTGAATTCAGTGAAGGTCAGAGGATTAATAGGTTTTATCTGCAGTGTCTGAAAAGCTAATTAAGACTCCGCATACAGCAGAGGAGACTGGGGATACAATAGTTAGCTTCTCTCTACAGGACTGCAGTGAGCAAAAGTGAATAGGCGAAGACAAAATAAATATGAAATTTACATACAGGGGCCAAACCCTTTGTAAAGGACTTAAGACAGAAGGCATATCACTTTCTGTGATGGAAGATACTTCCTTTGTTTATGTAACAAACACATCTGGCCTGTACTTTATCCAGACATTGTAGTATAGCAGACTCAGTGTAGGACAAATAGAATAACCCCTCTCTCCTCTTCCTTTTTTTCTTTCTAAACATAAAAACAACCAAGTTAACAAAGAAATCGCTTTAAAAATTAAAACAATTTTATTTATTTTTTTTTTTTTGTTAAAGGAGGAAAAGATCCTATTATTTGGGATCCACTAAATCTGGCTTAACAGCTTGAACTCGGATGTGTAGGCAGATGCATCTATATATTCAAGTGAAGGCTGTAGGTAAACCTCCTCTGTTGTTCCTCAGGAGTCATTCACTGTGCTTTGGAGACAAATAATCACTGTGTGTATCAGGCAGGCTAGACACAGAGCCCTGTGACTGGTATTTGCATCAGTTCTGATGGTACAAGGACATACCACAACATATACAGGTGTCTCTATCAGTTCTTGGGATACAACTCTTGTTCTTATGCTTCGTCAGCCGATTAAAGTCTCTAGTCCCAATAACCATGTTTATTAAAAAAAAAACATGACAAGGCCTGGAAAGATGGCTCAGCTGTTAAAAGCACTTGATACTCTTGAAAGAGAACCTGGTTTCAGTATTTATCATTTATACCAGGTTGCTCATAAGCACCTATAACTCCAATTCCAGGAGATCTGATATTCACTGACATATAAAGGCATATGCCCACAGGCAGTGCACATAAATTCATAAGGCACTGCTTTACATAGGGATACCATTGCTGTGACAAAAATTCATTTTCAAAAGCAACTTGTGGAGAAAGCCATTCCTTTCACTTCCAGTTTGTAAGTTCATTACTGATGGAAGCCCATGAAGTAACCAAGGCACAGGCAATGCAGGAGGACTGCTTACTGAATTGCTGCCCATGGCTTGTTTGGCAATCTGTACCCAGCTCAGGGATAAAATTCTTTACAGAACACTGGGTCCTCCCACACTAACCAGAAATCAAGAACATGCATCACAGGCTTGCTCACAGGCCAATCAGGTAAGATATTTCCTTAATTGAGGTGCCTTTCTTCCTAATGACTAGAGTTTGAGTAAGATTGTTATGAATTGGCCAGTAGAGGTGCACATGTGCATAAGCAAAAGTAAACCTTAGGGAAAAAACACATTATGAGAAGATACCAGCATCAACTTCTGATTCTCTTAGAATTTTTTAATACTAACTTTCCAGTTCAATGTGAAGAAATAGAAAGACTTCAAAGTTCTCTGAACTCTTTTATTTTATTTAATAAAATACACATCTTCCCCTTCTTCTAAGCTTTAGTTGGCAGATACTGTCAAAATCTCTCTACTGCTTTACATACCTGTTCCCCTCCTACCATGTAACATGTTGGTTATGTCTTCTCTCTTCCTCACCAGTATAATGTTCATACACTTGAATACTTCAATATTTATAACAATATTTCTGACAAATATTTTGCTTGGTCTCTTGTTCTCATAAACATTGACAGAATGATACTGTATGAGCATCAACATGGTCACATGATTCTGCTTTTACTCCAGTGGCTTCCAGCTGTCTGATAACTGGCGTGTAATTACCTAGATGTGTGTCCTCCATTCTTGTTACATTAGTGACTCATATTCCCACCCAGGTTCATCATCTGAATTCCCAACTTCTTCACTGTCCAGAACCTCTATATCAATGGTCCAGGATTGCATAAGAAAGCAGGCTGATCAAGCCATGGGAAGCAAAATAGTAACCAGTATTACTCTATAATCTCTGCTTCAGTTCCAACCCTCAGGTTCCTGCCTTGATTTATCTTCACAATTAATTAGAAGTTATAAGACTAAAAATGTCATTTCCTCCCTAATTTGCATCTGGTTATGGTGTTTGTCACAGTAAGGATTCTAAGTAGAATGCACTTTATCCAGAGTAGGTTCTAATTCCTAGATATATTACAAAGAGAAATTAGATATTTCCAATAGTTTCAGAAGAAAAGTAAAGGGGGGAGGGCTAACACTGAAGCTAGGCACTATGAGTTCTAAACATAATTTACCCACGTCTTTCTTTGGGAAATTGTTCTCTGTAGTCTGTGCATAGTGTAACATACCAGCAACCCCAGATTTGTAAACAGTTTAGTAAGTAAAAATAATTCCTGCTTTACTTGAGATTCATAATATTACAATGCATCTTATACTAAAGAAATTAAGAGCCTACATGAATCATCTGGCCACAAACCTGAAAACTTTACTTGTGGTTCACAACTCCTAATACTCATTCCCACTGACACCAAAGGCCCCTAAATTAGCTTGCTTCAAGAGAAACTTTGGAAAGTATTTCCTCATCTCTCTGATTAGCTAACTTTCTAAATAAAGTCACCATTCTTCTCTCAACATCTTGTCTCTAGGTTTAATTGACCTGTCATTTGGTGAGCAGATAAACTTGGTTCTATAACAGCCGAAATAAGCTATGGTTTACCATATAGTATGAAGAGAGTAGACTCTTTCTAACTGTGGTTCCTAGCAGAGCTAATACATGTAACAGAAGTGTGATGTGTTATGTCTAATTTGTCTTGTGCTGTCTCACTGTGTTTATTAATAGTTTGGAGAAATAAACATGTTGTTAAATTTATACCCTGGCTATAAAAAAATCATAATAACTGCCCATTGTCAAATTGGTCCTTCTGTTCTAGTTTTAGTCATCAGCTTTTCATTTGGCAACAGCTATTATTGCCTGGTATCGCTGTATTGTGTTCTGTGTGTCTCAATTCAAAGGCATCACATGTTCTTTATGCATATTATAAAAAATCTGGTTCTCAGCAGCTTTTCTTTCCACTACAAATTGATTATCCCGCTCTTCTTTCATGATCTTTTTCACACCCTCGTGCCCTTGTATTTTTTTTCACTGAGACCATTTTAGAGCAAAGTTGAATGCACGCCTTTTTTACACATGCACTATGCTTTTCACAAGCAGCATAAAAACAAGAAAAAAAAAACAACTTGTACATTATCTTTCTCTCGGTGTTTCTTAGAAATGACTTGTTATAAATTTCACATGTTGATTATATCTGTCATTTTCATAACATTTGAGTGAAGCTAAAATTCAGTTAAAATGACAAATTAAAACTTACAAAATGCTTGTGAAATCTAAATGCTGACATTAGAGGTTCTGTCAAAAATGGAAGCTATTTGGCCAAATGAGTAAAAATGCCAAAAAATGTGTGATTAGAACCTCAGCTAATGGACTTGCCCTGGGATAATGGCTGTCTTGTTGTAATCTTCAATTGTCTGCTACATCAGTTCCTTAATATCACTTTATATCAGTGTAGAAGAGGTTTTACTTTGAGAGGTATGGGAAGTTTCTATAAAGAGAGGAATGAAAATGGAGTGCTAGGGTTGAAAGTATCTGTGAGGCTGAGGTTGGGGATCCAGAAGGATGTGTGGGCAGGACTCTAAGCCACAGTGCCCAAGCAATAGTGACAAGTGGAGCTCAGACAAGAACCACACACAAAAAGAGGGTATAAAAGTAGAAAGAAACTTTGGGGGAAAGCTCACAGGAAAAAGAAGAAGGAAGTGAGGAAAAAAGTGGGTGTAAAAACGATTAAAATTCATTATGTTTGAATGACTAAAATCCATTATGTTAGCTTTGTTGTATTTGGAAATATCAAGGAGTACATATTGCTAAAGTATGACGTGGCTGTGAAGCTAAATTATCGTGGCATCCAGCTGAGGTGATTCTTACCAACCGTGAAAAGGTGTCTGTTACAATGTATATTTCAAAGATGAAATTGAAAGGGTTTAGGAAAAGTATTTAAAAAGTGAAAATACTGGAGGTGTATCTAGGAATTAGAAAAAAAAGTAGTGTTAATCTACTCATCAAAGGAAAAGAGACTTTCTTTTCAAATAAGTGTGTTTAAAAGGTTTTTAAAGCCTTTTGGCTGAATCAGACACCTGGCTGGTCTGCTCCTTGAAGACACCTTATTCTGAACCTTCCTAGAGCACCTGGTAAGAAACCTCCCCCACAACCTTATGCCCCAGAACCGCAACTGGGAGGTTGGGGCACTCTGGGCCACTCTGGACCTATCACTCACCCAAACCTCGCCCCCCTGGAATACCACTTCCCTTCCACCACGTGCTTGGTCCTTTTGGCTGGGGCAGACACCTAGATGGTCTGGTCCTGTGAAGACACCATATCCTTAACCATCTTAGAGCAGTGGTGAAACTACTGCTCTCAGAGCTGCTGAGGAACCATTGCACTCGGAGCACAGGAACTACTGTACTCAGAACAGGAGGATTTCAGGATCTGAGAGAAAGCCTGAGTCTGAGAAGCTCTTTCACATGGGAGCTCAGGATCACAGGATCACAGAGATATCTGGACTCTGAGGAGGTCTGACACAAGCAAGATAACTGGAAAGACAGTCTCCAGTCAGAGACAGTGAGTGCAGGTAGCACTAGAGTTAACCAGATGGCAAAGGGCAAGCACAAGAATATAAGCAAAAAAAACCAGAGTTATCAGGCATCATAGGAACCCAGTTCTTCTACCATAGCAAGTCTTGGACACCACATCACACTGGAAAAGCAGGATTGAAATTTAAAATCACTTCTTATGAAGATGATAGAGGACCTTAAGAAGGACATAAACAACTCCATTAAAAAAAAAACAACAACAACAACAGGAGAACACAGGTAAACATGTAGAAGCCCTTAAAGAGGAAACACAAAATTCTCTAAAAAAATTGCAAGAAAAAACAACCAAACAGGTGAAGGAATTAAACAAAACTATCGAGGACATAAAAATGGATGTAGAAACAATAAAAAAATCTCAAAGGGAGACTACCCAAGAGATAGAAAACCAAGGAAAAAAACATTAGGAATCATAGATGCAAGCATGACCAACAGAATACAAGAGATAGAAAAGAGAATCTCATGTGTAGAAGATACCATGGAAAACATTGACACAGCTGTCAAAGAAAATGGATAAAACTAGAAAATATCATCCTGAGTGAGGTAACCCAATCACAAAAGAACACACATGGTTTTCACTCATTCATAATTGGGTATTAGCCCAAAAGTTTGAAATACCCAAGATTCAACTCACAGACAACATGAAGCTCATGAAGATGGACGACCAATTGAGGGTGCTTAGGCTCTTCTTACAAGGAATAACAAAATACTCATGGGAGCAAATATGGAGATAAAGTGTGGGACAGAACCTGAAGGAGGTGTCATCTGGAAACTGTTCCATGTGGGTATTCATCCCATTTGCTGTCACCAAAGGTAGACACTGATGTGAATGTCAGAAAGTGCATGCTGATGGGAGTCTGATATAGCTGTCTCTTTAGAGGTCAGCCAGAGTCTGACATTAAATATGTCAGAAACAGATGCTCACAGATAACCATTGAACTGATCAAGAGGTTCCCAATGGAGGAGTTAGAGAGAAGACTGAAGGAGCTGAAAGTGTTGGTGGCCCCACGAGGAGAGCAACAATACCAACCAACCAGGGCTCCCAGGGTCTAAACCACCAGCCTAGGAGCACATATGGAGGGACCTATGGCTCCAGCTGTATATGTAGGGGAGGATGGCCTTGTTGGGCATAGGTGGGAAAGGAGATCCTTGGTCTCATGAAGGCTGGATCCCCCAGTGTGGGGGAATTTGAGGGTGGGGAGGTGGGAGTGGGGGATGTGGGGGCACATCCTCATAGAAGCATGAGGAGGAGTGATGGGATAGAGGGTTCCTGGGTCAAGGGGAAATGTGGTAAGGGGATAACATCTGAAATGTAAATAAAATTTTCAATAATAAAAAAAAATAAAAAAATCTTAACAGAAAAAAAGTTTTTAAAACCCTGTGCACAATAATAATGAATGAATATTTAATGGAGATGGTGACGAGTCGGTATATGAGGTTGAAGTTCAAAGTTAGTGACAGATATTTGTGATTTATTGCAACACAGATGGCACTAAACCCAGAGGATTATATGAGGTCACCAAGAAAGGCATATAGAGAACAAAGAGTCATTAATAAAATTAAAGTTATCTCTTCTAGTCGGCGCCTTCTGCGAAGAAAGAGCGCTGGTTTGTCTGCTCCTTTTGAAGATACCACAGTCTCAAACCCTCCAGGAGGTCTGCTGCACATAGGACCTACAAGTAGAAGTAGAAACAATAAAGAAAACACAAATGGAGGCAACCCTTGAAGTGGAAATCCTAGGAAAGAGGTTAGGAATTACAGCTGTAAGCATCACCAACAGAATAAAAGAGATAGAAGAAAGAATCTCAGGTATAGAGATACTTTAGAAGATATTGACACAAGTGTTGAAAAAAATTCAAAACATAAAAAATTCCTAACCCAAGACATCAAAGAAATCTAGCACATGATGAAAAAACTAAATCTAAGAAAAATAGGAATAGAAGAGAGTGAAGGTTCTCAGCTTAAAGGAACAGAAACCATGTTCAACAAAATCATAGAAGAAAATGTCCCCAACCTAAAGAAAAAGATGGTCATAAACATACAGGAAGCCTATAAAACATCAAATAGATTGGAGCAGAAAAGAAAAATTTTTCATCATATAATAATTAAAACACTTAATGCACAGAACAAAGAAAGAATATTAAAAGCTGCAAGGGAAAAAGGCTAAGTCACATATAAAGGCAGACCTATTAGAATTACACCAGACCCAAACTTATGAGGCACAATGAAAGCAGTGCTAAGAGGAAAATTCATAACACTAAGTGTCCTGGTAAAGAAATTGGCACTAGTAACTTAACAGCACACCTGAGTACTCTAGAACAAAAAGAAGCAAACACACTCAAGAGAAGTAGAAGGCAAGAAACAGTCAAACTTAGGGCCAAAGTCAACTAAATAGAAACAAAGAGAACTATACAAAGAATCAGCAAAACCAAAAGCTGGCTCTTTGAGAAAATCAACAAGATAGATAAACCCCTAGCCAAACTAACTAAAGAGCCCAGAGGTAATATCCAAATTAACAAAATCAGAAATGAAAAGAGAGACATAACAACAGAAATGGAGGAAATTCAAAAAACCCTAAGACCCTACCACAAAAGCCTATACAAAAAGAAAAAAAAAAAAAAAAACTGGAAGATCTGGATAAATGGATGGTTTTCTAGACAGATACCATACACAAAAATTAAATCAAGAGCAGGTAAACTATCTAAACAAGCACATATTCCCTAAAGAAATAGAATTCATTAAAAACCTCCCAACCTCTCATCCCCCCCAAAAAAATCCCAGGGCCGGGTGGCTTTAGTGAAGAATTCTACCAGACCTTCACAGAAGACCTAATACCAATATCCCTCAGCCTATTCCATGAAATAGAAACAGAAGGTACACTACTTAATTTATTCTATGAACCTACAATTACTCTGATACCTAAGCAACACAAGGATGCAACAATAAAAGAGACTTTCACACTAATTTTGCTTCTGAATAGCAATGCACAAATATTCAATGAAATTCTTGCAAACTGAATTCAAGAACACATCAAAACCATCATTCACCACCACAATCAAATAGGCTTCATCCCAGGAATGCAAGCATCAATATATGAAAATCCATTTACATAATCTGCTATATAAACAAGCTCAAAGAAAAACATCACATGTTCATCTCTATAGATGCTAAAAAAGCATTTGACAAAATACAACACCTCTTCAGTTTAAAAGTATTGAAGAGATCAGGAATTCAAGGCCCATACCTAAACATAATAAAAGTAATTTATTGAAAACCAACAGTCAATATCAAATTAAATGGAGAGATATTTGAAGCAATCCCACTAAAATCAGGGACATGACAAGGATGTCCACTTTCCCCATATCTATTCAACACAATACTAGCTAGAACAATAAGACAACAAAAAGAGATCAAAAGGATACAAATCAGCAAAGATGAAGTAAAGATATCAGTATTAGCAGATAATATGTTAGTATGCATAGGCGACCCCAAAAATTCTACCAGAGAATTTCTACAGCTGATAAACTACTTCAGCAAACTGGCTGAATATAAAATTAACTCAAATAAACTAGTAGCCTTCCTTTATACAGATGATAAAAAGGCTGAGAAAGAAATTAGGGAAACAACTCCCTTTACAATAGCCACAAATAATGTAAAATAACTTGGGGTAACTCTAACCAAACAAGTGCAAGGTCTGTATGACAATAACTTCAAATCTCTCAAGGAAGAAATTGAAGAAGATCTTAGAAAATGGAGAGATCTCCCATGCTCATGGTTTGGCAGAATTAACATAGTAAAGACTGGCCATCCTACCAAAAGCAATTTATAGATTCAATACAATCCCCATCAAAATCCCAACACAATTCTTCAAAAACATGGAAAGAGCAATTCTCAAATTCATCTGGAAAAGCAAAAACCCAGAATAGTGAAAACAATTCTTAATTCTAGGGGAATCATCATCCCTAACCTCAAGCTATAGTACAGAGAAATAGTGTTAAAAACAGCATGGTATTGGTACAGAGATAGACACATTGATCAATGGAATAGAATTGAAGACCCAGAAATAAAACCACACATTTACAGATAGTTGATCTTTGACAAAGAAACCAAAGATAGGTAATGGAAAATAAGATAGCTAGATCCATATTTGTCACCTTACACAAAAGCTCAAGTCCAATTGGATCAAGAATCTCAATATAAAGCCAGATACACTGAATCTAACAGAAGAGAAACAAGGAAAGAGCCTCAAACTCATTGGTACATGAGGAAATTCCTAAACAGAACTCTAATGGCTCAGGCTCCAAGGTCAAGAATTGGTAAATGGGACCTCATGAAACTGGAAAGCTTCTGTAAGGCAAAGGACATAGTCAATAAGACAAACTGGCATCCTACAGATTGGGAAAAATCCTTCACTAACCCCACATGTGATAGAGAGCTAATATCCAAAATATACAAAAAAAAAAAAAAAAAACAAAAAAAAAAAAACAAAAAAAAAAAACAAACCTCAAGAAACTAACTACCAAGAAACATAACAAGCCAATCAAAAGATAAACTAAACAGAATTCACAACAGAGGAATCTCAAATGGCTGAGAAGAAGTTAAAGATATGTTCAAAGTCCTTGGTGATCAGGGAAAATAAAATTAAAATGGCCCTGAGATTCCAAACCTTACACCAATCAGAATGACTAGGATCAAAAACTCAGGTGACAGTAGAGGCTGGCAAGGATGTAGAGAAAGAGAAACACTCCTCCATTGCTGGTGGGATTGCAAGCTGGTACAACCACTCTGGAAATCAATCTGGAGGTGCTTCAGAAAATTGGAAATAGATCTATCTGATGACCCAGCTATACCATTCTTGAAAATATATTTTTTAGTATGTCTTTTGAGTAAAAGATGCCCCATTATGCCACAGAAATACGTGCTCCACTGTGTTCATATCAGCCTTATTTGTGATAGGCTGAAGCTAGAAATAACTCAGATGTCCCACAATGAAAGAATGGATACAGAAAATGTGGTTCATTTACACAATGTTGTCCTACTCAGCCACTACGAACAAGGACATCATGAGTTTTACAGGCAAATGGATGGATCTAGAAAATACTATGTTGAGTGAGGTAATTCAGACCCAAAAGGACATGCATGGTATGTATTCATTAATTAGTGGATATTAGCCAAAAATGTACAGAATACCTAGGACACAACCCACAGGACTCATGAACATTAACAAAATGAAGGACCTAAGTGAGGATGCCTTAATCCCACTTAGGAGGGAGAAGAATATAGTCATGGTGGCAGAGGCAGAAGAGACTTCAGTGGGAAATGGAACAGAGAAGGGAAGGGGCAACATGATCAGGTATTATTGAGGCAGAGGAACAGGAATGAAGCCCTGAGGCCAGCAGAAAGAATGGAAAGAGGCAACTTGGTGAGGTAGGAAGTGGAGGGGGGGACCCCTAGAATGTGCTGGAGCCCTGGGAGGTGAGAGAATCCCATGACTCAAAGGGAAGTACCTTGGACTAAGTGCTCTTTAGTGGGGAGGTAGAACTTGTAGACTCCATCTTTAGTAGAAAGTCAAGACATAAAGTGGAAAGATAGGGTTGCCATGCCCCAGTCAAAACAAAAAACAAAAAACAAAAAAAAAAAAAAATCTGACCCAAAATTGATCCTGTCTTAAGGAATTGTAGGGACAAAAATGGAGAAGATCATAAAAGAAAGAAAGATCAGTGACAGGCCCAAACTGGGATACAGGTCAAGGGGCGGTCTGGGGCCTGACTCTGTTACTGATGCTCTGGTGTGCTTACAGACAGGAGCCTAGCATGACTGCCCTCTGAGAGGGCCAACAAGCAAATACAGATACTAGCACCCAATTAATGGACAAAAGCTGGGGACCTCTTATGGTAATTATGTTTGTGTAGCTATCTTCTTTTGGGTTTGTTGGAAGATTACTTTCTTGCTTTTTCAAGGTTTTAGTTTGTTTCCTTGTGTTGGAGTTTTCCATCTATTATCCTTCGTAGGGCTGGATTTGTGGAAAGATATTGGGTAAACTCAGTTTTGTCATGGAATATCTTGGTTTCTCCATCTATAGTGATTGAGAGTTTTGCTGGGCATAGTAGGCTGGGCTGGCATTTGTGTTCTCTTAAGGTCTATATGAGATCACTCCAGGATCTTCTGGCTTTTATAGTCTCTGGTGAGACGTCTGGTATAATTCTTATAGGTCTGCATTTATATATTACTTGATCTTTTTCCCTTACTGATTTTAGTAGTTTTTCTTTGTTTTGTTCATTTGATATTTTGATTATTATGTGACAAGAGGAATTTCTTTTCTGGTCTAGTCTATTTGGTGTTCTGTAGGCTTCTTGTTACGTTCATGGGTATCTCTTTTTTTATGTTAGGAAAGTTTTCTTTTATAATTTTGTTGAAGATATTTACTGGCCCTTTAAGTTGAGAATCTTCACTCTCATCTGTACCTATTATCTTTAGGTTGGTCTTCTCATTGTGTCCTGGATTTCCTGGATGTTTTGAGTTAGGAACTTTTTGAATTTTGCATTATCTTTGACAATTATGTCAATGTTTTCCATGGTATTTTCTGCACATGAGATTCTCTCTTCTATCTCTTGTATTCTGTTGGGGATGCTTGCATCTATGACTCCTGATCTCTTTCCTAGGTTTTCTGTCTCCAGGGTAGTCTCCCTTTGTGATTTCTTTATTGTTTCTACTTCCATTTTTATGTCCTCGATAGTTTTGCTTAATTCTTTCACCTGTTTGGTTTTGTTTACTTGCAATTTTAAGGGATTTTTGTGTTTCCTTATTAAGGGCTTGTACCAATTTACCTGTGTTCTGCTGAATTCCTTTAAGAGAATTTATTTATATCCTTCTTAAAGTCCTCTTTCATCATCATGAGAAATGATTTTAAATCTGAATCCTCCTTTTCTAGTGTGATGGGGAGTGAGGGACTTGCTATGGTGGGAGAACTGGGTTCGGATAATGCCAGATAACTTTGGTTTCTCTTGGTTATGTTCTTGTGCCTGACTTTTGCCATCCGGTTATTTCTAGTGCTACCTGCACTCACTGTCTCTGACTGGAGACTGTCTTTCCAGTTATTTTGCTTGTGTCAGAACTCCTCGGTGTTCAGTTGTCTATTTGATTCTGTGATCTTGAGCTCCTGGGTGGAAGAGCTCCTGGGACTGAGGCTGCCTCTGGGATCCTGAAATCCTGCAGTTCTCAGTGTAGTAGTTTAACTGCTGCTTTCAATGCAGTGGTTCCTCAGCTGCTTTGAGTGCAGTGTTTTAACTGCTGCTCTGATTGCAGTGGTTCTTCTGCTGCTCTGAGTGCAGTGGTTCCTTTAGGATGGTTCGGGATATGGTGTCTTCATGGGAACAGACCAGCTAGGTGTCTGCCCCAGCCAAAAAGACCAATGAGGGGGCAGAAGGGGAGTGATATTCTGGAGGGACAGGGTTTGGATGGGTGATGGGTTCTGAGTTCCCCAGCTTCCTAGTTGCAGCTCTGGGGAATAGGGTTGTGGCAGAGAGGGTTCTTACAAACTTATTTGAGGGCAGTGGTTCCTCTAGGTTGAGGATATGGTGTCTTCACGGGAGCAGACCAGCTGTCTGCCCCAGGCAAAAGGACCAATCAGCTTACCTACTTTTAAGAGTAGTTTGTTTTCCCAGTGAGACATCCTTTTAGAAAACAAATTTTTCATTTGTAAGAGGTTATCAGTTGGAGATATCTTCTGAATTAGGAATGGACACATGTGTCTGCTTCTGCTTTTGGCTGCACCAATCTGGAGCAGTCCCATATAGGCCCTATGTATGCTGCCTCAGTGTCTGTGAGTTTGTATGTATATCAGTCTTGATATATTTAGAAGGCCCCATGTCCTTGGTGTCTTTACCACCCCCGGGTCTTTTAGTCTCTTCTTCTGTAGAGTTCTGTGATCCTGAGCAGAGGAATTTGATGAAGACATCTCATTTAGGGTTGAGTGTTCCAAGGTCTCTCATTTTTCTAAAAAAAATGTGTTTTGCTGTGGGGTGTTTGTATGTGTTCCCATCTGCTGCATGAGGAAGCAGATTTGTCTTTCTTGGTTTTTTTTGGGGGGGGGGCGTCTATCTAGGTTACCTCACTCAGGATAAAATTTTCTAGTTTCTTCAATTTGTCTGTGAATTTCATTATTTCATTTCTTAACAGATAAATGTTATTCCATGCTGTAAATCTACCACATTGCTTTATCCATTCGCCCATTGATAAACATCTAGATTGTTTCCAATTTCTAGTTATTATAAATACAGCACCAATGAACATGATTGAGCCAGTGTCTCTGTAGCATGATGAAATAACCCTGGGGTATATGTTCTAGTGGCATAGCTGGATCTTGAGTTGGGTCTGTGTGGAACCCATTCATTACCACAGTTGTTTTATATTTTAATAATCCATCGACTAGTAAAGTTAATACAAAATGCCAAAATTATTACAATGAAAACAAAGATTAAAAGCTTATTTGAGTGGACATATAATCTAGGTATCAGTTTCATTTATTTAGATTAATCTTTAAAAAAAAAATGAAGAGAGTATTCCAAGTAACCTGAAATGTAACACACTCCATATCCTTACATGTTCAATGTCCTCTGTTGCACACTTAACATATCACATGTCTCTGACTTAGAGGAATTACTCATTCGGCTGTGATTATTGAAACACACAATCTCAGCAGCTGAGGATGCTAAGGAAGACTTATAGTAAGTTTAAGGCCAGCCTATGATGTAGAATAAGACCATGTCTCAAACAATGGAAAACCTTATCATCTGGAGCTTCTGATATTGTCTTCTTGAATGCTATTTGATGGGAAAAATAAAGACTAAGGCTACAGGCGGGCAGGACAGGTCATTGGGTCTAACAACATAGCTTTAGTTAAATCTGTGCTTCCTCATTTTTACAATAAATGTCTACATTTTATACTAAGTATAATGACATGTAGCATATAAATTCATGATATAATTCATGTTATTTTGGAGGTCACAATAAATTATTCCATGGCACATAAAACCGTTCTTTATTTTTTCTTTCATAAGGATATATAATGAAACAAATCACCTGTACTTCCTTTATATAGAAATATTTTTAAAAGAGAGTTTCTGTATTTGTTTTCTAGCCCAGAAACTACCCTATTTTCTTTTGGTTCTATTACTTTACCTTAGGGAGTGACTCTCAGACATGATTTCAGCCCATACATAAGACAAAGTTCTTGTACTCATTCTGCAAGAGGATCAAGACCATTAACCTCACCTAAACGGTCATATTAGAAATGAGCCCAAAAGGACTGGTGTGATTCAAACCATGTCTTCTCTCTGAAAATCTATTCTTTTCTCCCCCAAAAGACATAAGCCAGAGGAAAGGCAGGGCCAATACTATGATTAGCTTAATGTAATGTGGACCTACACCAAAAAAATACAAGACACAAAAAAAGGTGATGAATTTCATTCTGATATCATGTGATCTCTGTATCAAAATAGAAACACTTTAAAGATACAACTGAATAAAGAAATAAATTTTTTGTATTACTTATTTTTTTATTACTGTCTTTGCACCATTTGTGACCATATATAAATTAACTCTTCATAGTAACTTTCCCTTTACAAAATGGTTATTTTAATTCTTACTTTATAGAGTTGTCATAATATTCAAATAAAAACATGCAATAAGTTTAAGGATTATTGTTACCACAATATGTGTTAGTATAAAGAGTGCATATATGTAGGATTTTCAATATTATGTTAGAAATCTTCTTTAGTATTTCTTAAAAGACTAAAATAACTAGTTCTTAATTCTAGATCCCTTTCTTTGACACCATTATTCTGGATAATCTTATCTATCTCCAAGATGTTAATATAATTGATTAAAATTACTACATTGAAAAACAATATTCAGAATGTTACATTATACTTTTAATGAAATTAAAAAACCCATGTATGTATCTGAGTATTTTGGCTGTTTGTACAAATCACATCATATACAAATATCATAGTCAAATGTCATTCATTGATACACACATGAATGACTTGATTTTGAAGCATCAGATACCAATATAAATGTCTCTCAGGATATGGTTCAGTGGTTGACTATAAATTTACACATGTATATGGCCTTGGGTCTGAACCTCACAACCATTAAAATAAATAAAATAAAATATGTAAAATCAATTCACTCTTAGAAGACCTAACAACCCCATCTATTTTAATGTCTCTACACCTCATCAATTATTTCCGACCATCACTCCCAACTTAGTTCCTCCACCATCCTTACTCTAAGATGAACTAATAAACTTGTGTCACTTAACTATGCATCCTATCAAAGTATAAGGTCCACTGGGATGGATCCTAGTTCTGCTCACCCACTTGTACATGCCAATAATCTCTGTAAGAAAGCAGTGCTACATGGCTGAATCAATTTATTTATGCTGTTATATAATAGTTTACTTCAAAAAATATCAATAGAGTCTTTGGGTTCCTTCTTCCAATTTCAATTTCTGTCAGATAATTCAAAATATGTATATCATTCTATACAACTAACATCTATCAGTTATTTTATCAAGCTTATTTTCATAACTAATAGACTTATAGATACAGAAAATGGCCATAAATTTATTCTCAAAATGTTTATACCTTAACATCCCAAATGTAGCCCACCAGAGACAAGTGGGCCTAATAACGAGACTAGGACATAGAAATTAGTTAGGTTGTTTAGGGACAAGGATTTGATCAAAGTCCTTGTCCAAAATGACAAGGGTTCTATCTTAGCAATGCCCAAGGTTCTATCCTAGCCAGATGTCAGAAATACTAGGCAGTCTAGTTGACAAGTTTCTTCTTTAACAAGGCAAAAAACCCACAATTACCTGGAAGCTATGCATAAAGGTATGAATGAAACTCCAATGCAGTGCTTGGATTGGGAAGGTGAATAGATGCCTAAGGGGTGGGCCAAATACTGATCAGGTCTCATAGGATACATCATCCCAGAAAAGGCTTATTAACCACTAGACATTTTTAGGTCTTTTCATTTATTTGATGTGTATGAGTGCATTGCTTGCATGTATGTGCATGCACTGCATGCTTAATACATGCCCTTATGGATCAGAAAAATTGGTGTCATGTCCCATGGAGATGGAGGTATGCATGCTTGTGAGCCACCATATGACTGCTATAAAATGAACTGTAATCCTCAGCAAGAACAACAAGTATTCTCACCAGTCTCCAATCTCCAATCTCAGCCAATCATTCATTTTTTAGAACCCATTCTTGTTGTATGGGCACTCTGTCTACTTCCTCCCTCTTAAGAACCCACCTAAAACCACGAAATAAAGCACACTCTATTCTCCCATTATCTGTGACATTCATTATTGAGTTTGTGAGACAATGTTTAAGTCACAGGACAGCATTAAAATCTGTCCTGTGTGCATTTAAATTACCATATGTCATCAAGTTCATGGACTGAGTTATCAGTTACAATTTGGTTGCTCTCAGAAGACCTACAATTCAGGTCTTCAGAAACCATCTCAGGACAGAGACTTAGATTCTTGTCCTTTGCTAGAAACTAGAATTGTCCTTGGCTCTACATGAATTTTATCTCCTCAGTTGTTCCTGAAACTGTCATTATTGATCCCCTGGCCAGTCTCTTTTACTTGCATTCTATTCTTCTAAGATGTGAGGAAAAATTGAATTTCAAAAGCAAACTGGAAGCTCATTTGCAAGTATACTTAATATTAGAGACTTACTGTATCCCACTAACCAGATACATGAAATTAGTAATCAGAAACATACCCACAAAAGAGATGAATGGCTCAGCAAATGAGAATATCAACATATCTCTGTCTTTCTCACTTCCTTTAGCCTGGGCAGTAGAGGTTAAGAGAACAGTGTTCTGATTGAAGATGATTTTTGACCTGTTGTTTCATGACTCAGTAACAATTTCTGCATTCAAACTCTTCACATCCTCCAGACAGCCCTGTACAGCACAGTTCCCTTGTGGAATATCTTCTGTTTGACAATGCAGAGTAGTGAAGATGAGTAATAACACTCACCCAAAGCTCAGGACAGGGGGTTGATTTGTCTTCAATTCCTTTACTGGTTGAATTTTTCGTATATTTAGTTTTGTTGTGGTTTTCATAGTATTTCTTTAAGTAAGAATGTATCTTTTAACCAATGAAATCATCTTGATTTGTTTTTATTTTACGCAACTTTGAGGAAGATTTTTCAACATGCAAAGTATCTACATTTAGTTAACTGATTTTCAAATACTGAGGCTCAACTGATACTGAATGTGAAGCTGAGAATGTGATATTATATGAGCCACTGCTTGCATTTTCAGCCAATGCAGGCTACTAGTAAAGTCCATAGAATTTATACCTTGGGTTTTTTTAATTAAAGGAATGTAGTAAAATACAGTACAAATAAGTTATTATAGTTATATACGATATGATATATACTATATATTAAATAAGCTTGTGAGACATGTGAAAATTAATGAATTTGTATTCAATAAAATATATTAATCATGTATTCAGTAGGTATCCAAGGCTGGCTTCTATCTTTTTAACTTGCTGCTCTTTGTAGCTACAATTCTTATATTCATTGTTTTACTTTTTTCACTATTACAAAATAAATGACACCGGGCGGTGGTGGCGCATGCCTTTAATCCCAGCACTTGGGAGGCAGAGGCAGACGGATTTCTGAGTTCGAGGCCAGCCTGGTCTACAGAGTGAGTTCCAGGACAGACAGGGCTACACAGAGAAACCCTGTGTAAACAAACAAAAACCAAAACAAAAAACAAAAAACAAAAACAAAAACAAAACCAAAATAAATGACATGCTACTGGAAATTGTTAAGGTAGATTTTCAACTTAATTAGTCTGAGATACACCTGAGAGATTAATAAGTATCTCAAAATTTCTGTTATAGTATTTCCAGGAAGGATTAACTAGGAAAGGAAACTTTGCTGTGACACTGCCCCACAGGCAGGTAGTGGGTAGAATAAAAAGAAAAAGGCTAGCTACCACAGTCATCTGATCTCAGTGTTTTCTGGGTTTAGTTGGTTACACAGTTCTAATCTGGCCTTATTCCATAATGTATTAAAAACTCTGAACACATAAAACAAAACAAAAACTTCTTTTTCTTTATATCAGATGTTCATCACACCCGGAAGAAAAGCAAAGAGTGCCAGCTACTTAACAGTTCAAGTTATATTTCACTTTTTCATTAGTCCTATTGTATTTCTACTGTGATAAAAAGCCTAAAATGGAAATGTTTCAAAATTATATTCAAATTCTGAACATTTTGAAAGTATTATTCAATTGTAAAAAGAAATATTCATTTAGAAAGTAATAAAATTCTCTTTCTCTGTACATACATACATAAATACACGCATATATGCATATACACACACCACAAAAATTGAGTAGTTGAGTGTTAAGTGCTCTTAAACACAATATCAAAAAATACATGTTCCCATCAACGTTAGATTTATTTATAAGACTCAATGATATCTTATGTGACCAAAATAAATGAAAGCTTCCTACAGGAAAATGTTTTCAAAAGTGCAAATGTGTTTTACATTCCCTTTGGAATAGGCTTATATGTGTTCAGCTCTGGTTTTCAGAAAGAGAAATTGCCATAGACAGTTGTTCTTAGTAATGAAGAATTTCACCTTCATATAAAAGGGAAAATAAAGTCATAGGTCTTCACAGCATAGACTTTAAGATTTTACCATGACTCATTGTATATACATGTATTTCAGCTTTCAGCCCCAAGGTTTAATTAAAACAAAAGAAGACACACAGAGAGAAGTAAAAACATGAACACACACACACACACAGAGAGAGAGAGAGAGAGAGAAATAGAGACAGAGAGAGAGAGAGAGAGAGAGAGAGACTGACTGAGACAGAGACAGAAGAACAGTCGGAGAGAAAGACAGCTAGAAACAGAAACAAAAAGACTGACATATATAGAAACAGAATACAGACAGACAGAAATACACACACAAACAAACACACACCAGACCCTGCACTTTCAATATTTGTCTAATATTTCCTGGACAAAACTCTTTGACTCACTCAACCTCTGCCATCCCTTTTTTGCTTGTTTTGTAAGCCATATGCAATCCTGGGTGTGATATATTTCACCCTGTTTATAGCCTAGTAGGAGAAATGCCATTATTCCTATATTCCATCCACAGTAGTCTTTACATAGTTTGTCATACTATGGTCTCACTTTTAGACTCCATCCACATAAGCTATTGTTCCTATTTCTCCTTGAGAACAGACTAATGCCATCTTGTCCAGCCTGCCCTTGCCTGCTTATATCCCACCATGGTGCTCCCTTCGGATGTCTTCTCACTTAAATATACTGCATAAACTTTCAGAGAGTTGCTTTCAGTTTACTGTTATCACAAGAGGATCTGGATATCTCATTAACTTACACTATTAATAGCTAAGAAGAATTTGGGTTTTATCCCATTGCATAGGTAGGTATGGGATGTTTGCATCTTACTGTAGCACAATTCCTACATAACTCAACAGAATCAAGCAGCTCTGAACAGAATTTTAGCCATCACTGATATGAGTAGAATAAATATTTAGGATTAAAGTATTTATACCTGAACTGTTATACTTGAGGTGACAGCTTTCCATGAATATGTATGTCCTCTATGAATAGAAACTAGTGCTTATGTTTATATATCAGAAAATCAAAACTAAATGTAGAAATCTAAGCTGTGCAACAGTTGAATCATTAATTTCTTGGTTTTTTATTAATCATTTCATTCATTTACATCTCAAATGATATCCTCCTTTCTGGCTACCCCTCCACAAACACCCATACCATATCTGCCCTCTCCCCCTTCTGCTCTGCCTCTATTAGGGTGCTCTCTCACCTACATAGTCACTCCTGTCCCACCACTCCAGCATCCTCCTACACTGAAGCATCAAACCTCCACAAGGCCAAGGACCCCCTCCCATTGATGTCAGATACGGCCATCTTATGCTGCATATGTATCTGTAGTCATAGATTCCTCCGTGAACACCCCTTCATTGGTGGTCTAATCACTGGGATCACTGGGTGGTCTCTCAGTGGACATTGTTCCTCCTATGAGATTGCAATCCCCCTCAGTTCCTCAAGTCCTTCTGTTAGCACCCCACCAGGATCCCTGAGCTCAGTTTGATGGTTAGCTCCAAGAATCCTCACCTGCATTGGTTAGTGCTAGCAGAAGGGAACAGCCACACCAGGTTCCTGTCAGCAAGCTTAGCATCAGCAACACTTGTCTGGTTTAGTGTGCAGACAAGATGGAGTCCCATATGAGGCGGTCCCTGGATGGCCCTTCCTTCAGACTCAGCTCTGTTTTTTGTGCTGTCTTTCCTTTGAACAGGAACATTTATGGGTTAAAAACATTGAGAAGTGTGGGCAGCCCCATCCCTTGACGGAGGGCCATGTGTATCTACTGAAGGTAGTTTCTACATTTCCTGAACAGAACACCAATGGCTCATTCTCTAAGATCAATAATCAAATAATCTTTTTTTCATAAAAAGAAAAGCTTTTGTAAGGAAAGGACACTGTCAACAGGACAAAACAATAACCTACAGAATGAAAAAAAAAGGGATACAGGACTAAATCGGATAGAGGGTTAAATCCAATTTATATAAAGAACTCAAGAAGTTAGATGCCACAGAATCAATTAACCCTATTAAAATGGAATACAGAGCTAAACAGAGAATTCTCAATTGAGGAATCTCTAATGGCTAAGAAGGACTTAAAGAAATGTTCAACATCCTTAGTCATCAGGGAAATGCCAATCAAAACAACTCTGAGATTCCACCTTAGACCAATTGTAATGGCTAAGATCAAAAATGCAGGTGACAGCAGATGCTGGTGAGGATGTGGAGAAAGAGGAACACTCCTCCATTGCTGGTGGGACTGCAAGCTGGTACAACCATCTTGGAAATCACTCTGTCAGATCCTGAGAAAATTGAAAATAGTTCTACCTGAAGACTCAGCTATACCACTACTGGGCATATACCTAACAGATGTTCCAACATATAACAAAGACACATGCCCCACTATGTTCATAGCAGCCTTATTTATAATAGCCAGAAGCTGGAAACAACCCAGGTGTCCCTCAACATAAGAATGGATACAGAAACTGTGGTTTATTTATACAGTGATGTTCTACTCAGCTATTAAAATCAATGACTTCATGAAATTTGCAAACAAATGGATGAAACTAGAAAATAACATCCTCAGTGAGGTAATCTATACACACACACACACACACACACACACACACACACACACAAAACCAAACATGGTATGTACTCACTGATAAGTAGATATTAACCCCAAAGCTCACAGTGCCCATGATACAACCCACAGACCATATAAAGCTTAAGAGAAAGAAAGGCCAGGGTGTGGGTGTTACAGTCTTGCATAGAAGGGGGAACAGGATGATGATGGGAGGTGGATGGAGGGGGAACCTGGAAGGGCGAGAGGAGGGGGAAGAAAAAATTGGGGCAGAATCAGGTACTGGAGAGGGGACTGAAGTGAGGGACAGAGGATCATGAGATCGAATAAAAATATGTAGCCGTGGGAGATAAAGAACTGGGGATACCCACTGAAGGGTCCCTGACACCAAGGAAGTGAGAGAATCATCAATTTCTTAATGACCTTTACTCTCAGCTTCGTGCTTTCCACAGTGATACTGTTTTCCTCAATTAGATCCTGTGACTCCTTCATCTTTGCCATGGTGGTAAGCAACTTGACTTGAGATAGACTCTGCTGACCTTAGCTGCTTTTTTTCATTTATCTTACACACTTCCTTCACACAGTTGGGTATTACAAATTATTTATCAGTACCACTTGAGTAGAAATCTTTGTAATGCCCAATTTCATGTTTACACACCCAGGACTGTCCTCTTTTCAAAGCTCTGGGAATGACCCCTTTGAAATGTAACTGAAAACAAAGTCAGTACCCATATGTCCCACTTTGGCATCCTACTTCACCTTGCCAGTTGTTGCTTCTCATGAGTGTGGTGTAATAAAGCTTATTTGAGTGAGGCTTGTGTACATGCATTGATGATAATCCTCCATCTCAGCTGTTACCCACACACCTGCTTTCCTTTTCAGCAAGGACAAATGTCAGATGGAGCTTTGAGCACTTCCACATATTGTAGCACCCTCAAAGATGGACAATGCTATCAGGCACTTTGCACAATGTCTTGCTCAGCTCTGGATAAATTTCTTACCTTTGTCATTTCTTACCTTTGCCACCAAGGCTATTGCCTTGAATAATGATCTTCGTGTAGATTTAACTTTCTACCACACTTTTGTTTTGATAGGCTACATATGGATAGATGTGAATGCCGATATTCAAGCTGCATATTGATGCACCAATATTATTTATGAACTAAATCTTGGAATGAAACAGGGGGGAAGCAAAGCAAAGAACGCTACCTTTGCCTTTCCCATCAGTGGTAGTTTCCTTCTCACTTTTCTTTTTGGCTTCTCCTTTTTCTGCAGGAAAAATAAGAATGTTATAAACCTCTAATTCATTCTTATATGTTTCAGAGAACACATGATTGCCATTATAGTGACCAGTTTACTTTGTCAAAAAAAGTGTAATTCCAAGTCAAAATCCTGTATAAGTGGGCATACTAAAACCTCCCAAAGATACTCAGAGCTTAGGAGTCCTGTTTATCTACAAATTAAAGGGATTAAATTTGATAAGGAAAACAAATCTGTAACAAAGATAGAAATATTAAATGTAATTTTAATTGCTGTTCAATTATTGAATAAACTCTTAAATATATTAAAAGGAATGAATTGAGTGTTCCCTCTGCTTTGGGTCATAGATGGATATTTGAAATTTTGGAATTTCTGAAAGCTGCTTGGTAATATCTCATAAATATGAACAAACAAGTGTCAAGAGAGGAATATGAATAAGAATGACCTAGCAAACTATTCCATGAATTCTTCTCACAGTATAAAGTAATTTGACCTCTTGATAGTTACTTTTAGTAAAGTTGAATAAACTAAATAATAATCTTCATTATTCATATGTATACCTACACTCCACACACCTACTTCCCACTCTTTCTCCCTTTCTTTCTTTTTATGTATATATGTATGTATGTATATATGTATGTATGTATGTATGTATGTATGCATATATGTATACTGCACAGTGCAGAAGACTACTACAATAGTATCTTAACAGTTGTTAAGATGCCAGATGATGTGGCATAGTCTTGAAATTTCAATTCTTTAAGGCATTAGAATCATGATCAGCATGAGCTAAACAGAGAAATTCTAGTTTTAAATGAATTTTACATGTTTCCTTCAAATCCAATTTGGAACATTTAAAACTACTGAGTGTTTTCACTAACAGTGACAATCAAACAAGTGAGTCTCTTTCTAGAAAACAGTAGCTTTTTCAGCAGCACTATCAAGTAATACTGTTTGATTTAGGTGTTAAATAGATTTTCTAATCCTTACCTTTCTTCTTTATATCAGAAGTAACTTTCTTCTCCACTTTCTTTTTCTCTTCTTCTTTTTCTTTTTCTGAAGAAGAAATTGCAAATGTGCCCATTAAGAAAAGACAGGAAGGATGAAGCCAGTTGACACAAAGGATTACTGCTGAGTGCGTTCACAAAACACCTCAAGCTGATACCACTTTTTCCCATTTTAAAAATAACAGTAGCTCCCTCAAAGATGAACAGTGCAATCCGGAACTTTGCACAGGGTCTTGCTCAGCTCTGGGTAAATTTCTTACAAACGATATTAAAAGTAGACTAAAATAGTCTACTTTCTATGAATATTTGATTAAAAATAATGTGTTATCCCAGCAGTTGTCAGCCTATGGGTTGTAACCCCTTTGGAGTACCGAATGACCCTTTCACAGGGGTCAACTAAGACCATGAGAAAATGCAGACAACATGAACAACAGCCTTGAAAGGTCACAACACTAGCAAGGTTGAGAACCACTCACTGTGTTAGGCCATTCTATTTTGAGTTGATTTTTTTTTTCTTTTTTAGCTCTGGCTCTTGTCAGCAGATATTTGGAGCTGGTGACATTCATGTGGCAGTGTGGCAGGGACGTTACTTTTCCTACTCTTTCTGAGCAGTTGTATGAAGTAGAGTTCTTCAGTACACCCAGGTTGTAGTGTCTCTGAATGCTATGCAAAATCATGTGTGGTTCCATGAAGTTTCCTGCAGGATGCCTCTTTCCGATATCTGAGCATGCCATAACATGACTGGGACCAAGAGAGATGGTCAAGTGCTGCCTAGCTACAAGCTTTGACTCCATGGGCATTTTTCTGGTAAGTGTAGTCATTTCAAATAACAGTAACAAGTGCTTATATCTAATAGCTGAAATAGAATAGTCTGTGATTTTTGGCTTGAATCAGTAACATGAATTTTTCTTGTTAAAAATTGTTTTTAGTTTTCAATTCATAGAATTATTTATTCTATATTTGAAATACCTTTTTCTTTGCTATTTGTCATTTTAAGGGGCTGATGTCTTCTAAGTTTTTCATTTGCCAGAACTATTGTGAGGTTATTATGCTGGGAATATAAAATGTGAAATTCTAAGGTGAATGCTTAAGTTGTCTACTAAGAACTGCATCTAATTAAATACAGAAATTAATTCATCCCCTTAGGTATAGAGCTTTTTTACCTACAAGATCAAAGCTAACACTTTCTTTTTTGTGTTAGAAGCATAATTTATAAAGAGCCCCTTTCTACTACTCCCTGAGACAATTTAGCACTGTAAGGAGATATGTTCTCACTTTGTCTAAATGTATCTACAGAGTACTCCTGCAGTCTGCTCAGTCTGAAGGAGAAAGTCCAGAAGATAATTTTTTATCATTCCAGAGTGGGAGATAAGACTATTGATATTCACTTTGTTTTTTTTCTACAAAATTTAGGCATAAGCAAAATATATTTTAAAACTGAAAAAGATATTTTAGAGTATTAATACATTCAGTTTTTTTTCTGGGAGAAATTATATGTAGCAGGACACTTTCCACTTTTCTAAGTAAACAAAAAATGGCAGGTAATTAAAAAGGATTTTGCTAAACACCAACACCAGATATCAGAAAAGGGCCCAATTACTTGTGAGTACTTACAAATATTTCTGAGACCATACTTATAATGCCACAGTTGCCATATCTGTCTGTATATGAATCTAAGTTTCCTACTTGCAGAGGAATAAATATTTCATCATAAAGTCTGCCAATTAGTCAATGGTACATTGAACTTCACAGTTAAAATAGGTACTTGAGGCTGTGAGGTGTAAGTCCTTCTTTTCAAGTTTTTAAAAGAGAATGTTCTGTGTGATGAACCCCATGCTTTGAGTTAATATAACTGGGGTTTTATTATGGCAATACAGTATTCTTACCTAAGTTCAGATTGAATTAATGTTTCCATTACACACTCTGCATGCGATTATAGTCATACACAGTGAGAATCAGAAATAAGAGCAGAAGTCCACAAAAAGTAGGAATAAATAATGTACTTTAATAATGTTTTTATGAATTGGGACTTTAAGCTTCATTATGGGACTTACTATATTCATGGAGAATTTCATTTAAAACATCAGCCTTTAAAGATTTTGCATTTTCAAGCACTGTTATCTGTGCTCTATAGGTGATCAGTAGCAACGAAATTAAATTTTTCATTTACAAACGACAGGAATTTAATTGTATCTTACTTGGACATATAAATAACCCATGTTTCTTTTATGAAGACTCTCCTTATTTGGAAACTTTCTCCCTTTTCATGTGACTATGCATTCACTTAGACATTTCAGTAGCCTAGTCTTCTAATGTGCTTTCTGTTTTGTTTGTAACACTTGGAGAAGGGTTAGAGCTTTTAATGATACTAGTTTCCAAGCAGTTAACAATTAAACAGGTGTGTAGGACCTGGACTTATCAGCACATTGTCAAATTGTCTGAACCCCGAAAATGATGGCTCTTTCTAGCCAAGATCATAGAAAAGAATGCCGTTGGTGAAGGAATCCTTGCTATGACTTGAAGCTCTGAGCCAAAAAAAAAAAAAAAATGTTATTAGCTTCTGCATAAAATAGTATCCGATGAAAGAAAAATGAGAAGACTTTTTACTTCCTAAGCCCTTACCATGGGCTTTTCTCTTCCCTTTAAATGTTTATATGGCTTCTCAAAACCAGAAAGCACACAACAGTTAATTATAGTTGTCAGGCTTTTTTAAACTCTGGTTTCCAGCAAAACTAAGAAACAAATGCAAATGGTTTTAATTGTGCCTCGTGCTTTGCTGTTCTTCTCCAAGTCTTAGTATGGAGCTTATACTAACTCTACATAGCAGAGAAATACTTTTCATTTCTATGGGGCCAGGGTTGATGTATTTTTACTGCCTATCAAGTCAGGTCCCACTTGTCCCATGATTCCACATTCCGGCATTCCACTTCACTGACACCTTGTTTTTTTGGAGTGGTAGAAATTGGCTTGCAACCCGTCTCGTTGTGTGACTTTGGAAAATAGCATAAAAGGAGATTAGCATTATTAAACCTTCCCATTGTTATCTACAGGATGTGGAATAAGGAAAAATGCATGGTCATCCTTGGTATAAATTTTGTTCCTGATCTTTCCTAGTTTGACAATGTTGGACATCTGCTTTGACATACTAAATTAGGTAGCTGAAAAGCCATAACAATTTTAATTTTACTTATTTTTTTCTGTGAGGTATGGAGATAATTAGACTAAAGTGTCTGGAACGAAATAGTTATTAACAGTACAATAAAAATAATAACTAGCATTTACTATATTTGGCAAATAAAAATGTGAGTACATATCATCTTTAGTATTTTTCTAGGTATGAGTTCTATTGATTTCCATAAGTGCAAATTATTTATCTCTTTGCATCTAAGGAATGTGTGTCTAAAATAATTTTTCTTGTAAAATCTCAAGAAAAAAAATAAACACATGTAGATGCAGATCTGTTTACAACAGAATTGTGTTACAATGAAGAAGAAGAAATCTCTGGATTTTGCTTGGTTATGGTTTGTTAGCTACCATCTATAGAGATATGAACTGAAATTTAATGTATCAAAACATATGTCTAACATCACAAACCAGAAAAGGTCAAGAACAGAATTCAGACCAAGAACTCTGATATTTTCTTAGCCCATACCATGTAGATAACCATGAGTAAAGGTTAATAATTGTTCATCGTCTGATGCAACTGTTGAGGAAATGGTAGCCCTTCCATGTTCAACCATAAAATTTAGAGAAATGATAGGAATGTATTTAAATGTACCAGAACTCCATTCCTTATTCCAAATGAAGTTCATATGATCTTTCACATATTAGCCAGTTTTATTGGGAATAAATTACTTCAAAAATATTTAGAGTTGTAAGTAGCCATAATATACTGCTTATAGTTCACAAAGATTTAAAGTAAGACAAAGGTTCATTTTATGTGCTTAAGTTGTACATGTATATAATGTTAGACAGTGAGATGGAATGGAAACAAAAAATAATAATATCCTAGTTTGCATTGATATTGCTGCGATAAAACCACATCTAAAAACAACTTGGGAGAGAAAAGGGTTTATTTATTTTACAAGTTGTAATCCAGTATTGAGGAAATATAAGGCAGGAACTTAAGTATGGACCACTGGGAAACTTCTTTTTAGTTTGTTTCCAAGTTCATATTCACCTATTTTAGGTTTACAAAATCCAGACCCACCTGTCTAGGGATTGTACCACCCACATTGCTTTGGGTTCTTTTATATCAATCAGTAACAACAACAACAACAAAAAAGTCTCACAGACATGCCTATAGTCATCACACTAGGCAATTCTTCAACTGAGGGCAACTCTTCCAATGTGCATCAATTTGACAGCCAAACTAGAGTATGACACTTGTTTTAGCAGATTAGGGAATCAGAAGGTAGAAGACCGAATTGTTTTGTTTTTTTAAGATAAGTCATTATCTTAATGGGTAAGTCATTCTCAATGGGTAATATTAAAAACATATAGAAAAAACTGGGAGCGTTTTAGCTATTTTTACAAAAAGAAACATGCCTGCCAAGACTCTAAAACAGGAGCATGCTAGATATAAAGAAAACATAGAGGAATCGTGATCTCCGGGAGACTGCAAGACTCAGGAGGAGGACTCTACTACAGCACATCTGGTAAAACAGTATGGCTTAGTCTAAGAATTTTTCTTCTCACAGTTAACACAGGAGAGTACTAAAGTACATTAAACTGATAAGTTTCATGCTGCTGGGTGATGACATGGGGCGGGTGACACTTTGCTGCGTGGTGGTGTCGAATGTTCCACTGAATTATGTGATGAGATGACAAGAAAAAATTGGGGAGAAAATCAGTAAAAATGTTCTTTTGTTGTTGTTCACCAATAAATTTTCCTCTGAATTTTATCTGGGGCTTTTCAATGAAGGAAACATTATGCAACATAATGAGAGCCATTGCTTTGTAATGTAATTGTTACTGTGACAGCAAGGGTCTTTCCATTGAGGGCTTCATTTGAGCTATCTGCCATAACTAGGCTGGCCTTTTAGAACCCTAATCCATTTTCTTTGCCTTCTGTTTTCTTTAGTGATGGCTGAATTATCCGGGAAAAGCAATTCTCATTATTAGATATCAACAAATAACTACCAAGCTGTAATTCCTTAACGGTTTCCAGTAACTACTCAGAGACTTTTAGCTATGCAATCGAAATCAACAAAGACTTACTTAGTTTTCTGTTAAACCAGCTGCAAGGATCAGAAATTTTTTGAGAGCTTTGACTCCTGATGTGAGAATCAAATTGAGACGGGAAAGTTCACCATGACCTCCTCTTAAGGCCTTTGAGAGAAAAGGTCAGAGGCTCAGCCCAGGAAGACTGAGTAAAAAATACTGGCCAGTTCTGAAAGAAAACATTAGCCTGAGGCTAGGTGCTATGTGGAGCCTTGTCATGGCCTGAATATTTCAAGCCTTATAGTTCATACTTTTGCAGAACTGAAGATGTGCCATGATGTATTGTGTGTTCAAGCTACACGCAGGGAACTCTAATTCTCATGGAGTACATACCCTAACAAACTCTGGTGCATAGCAGCTTGAATCTAATTTTATGATATCATGACATATTTCTTCTTTGAGCCTCCAAAGTATTGAAATGAAGGAGTCTCAATTAATTACCTGTCTTATGATGAAAGAAAAGTAAAAATGTTGTAGTTTGGGTTAGAATCAATATAACCACGGGATGACATAAAACTCCACTAAGAGAAAAAAGTACATGATCTTGTGTACGTTAGCATATACTTAATTCATAAGTAAATATGTGTATACCTGTAGCTGGTGAGAAAATGGGCTCAAGAAAGATTTCATGGGATTCAAAATTTATATAAAGGAAAGTACAGATATGAATTTAAGGATGAGCATCAACTGCTATTTGTACCCTATAATATGGAAATTGAAATTTTTCGCTGCCCTTGCACACTTGCTGAAACAAAGGGTTGAGAAAAAGTGTTATCTTGCACTTCCTTCATTATCTAACTTGTATTTTTGTTCTATCTCAAGGAAAAATCATTGACATAATAATTTTTTCTATTACTGAATTTTTAATACAAAAAGAATTCAAGGGGAAGAATAATTTCACACAGTTTAGTTCACAAAATGACTATATTAATTAAGATTAATGTTTAAAATGAACAGATAATCCCTAAACATTTTAAAATTATAGAAAGCTTTTTAGATAACCAACTGTAATAATATTGTATGTGTTATAATTACAAAGATGAAAGTTGTCACATTTGTTTTATTTGTTTGTTTGTAAACAAATTTGAGCCAGTAAAAGAAACTAGGTGGAAGGCAGGGAAAGTGACACCCTAAGTTTTACATTCCACTATGGGCTTTAAATACCAGAAAGAAAAATGCTCAATTAAAATTTGTTTGATTTGTGCCAAAACAAACAATATAATGTATTTGTACATTATACAGATCAATGTATTTATAGCTGCTAGTACAAATACATTTAAGGGGCTGGAAAGATGGCTCAGGAGTTAAGAGCACTGGCTGCTCTTCCAGAGGTCATGAGTTCAATTCCCAGCAACCACATGGTGGCTCACAACCATCTGTAACTGGATTCAATGCCTTCTTCACATAAAAGAAATAAATAAATCTTTAAAAAAAATACATTTAAGTTATCAAGCAATACTATAAAGTATATTAGTTCCTTTTTGTTTACTTCATAAAGCTATTATCCTGAGATTCTCATTTTAAACAGTTTAGGTTTTATGCAGAGTCATTATTTCTACAATATGTATTGTAAACATTGATGCTGTTTTTATTTTTCTTTTGTGGGATAAGAAAAAATAAACACAAGATACTTTTCTAAAAGCTTTTCATTTTTACCATCATGTCATTTAAATGAGATTACTTTTTCTGCATTTCCTTATGCGTTCTTCTACATTTGCGTGTAATTGGAGGTGGACTGTGAATATTCTTCATTGTGTTTGAAATCTCAAGAACACCTAGATGCATTAAAATTTTTAGTTTTTCCTTCTCATCACTAAAATTTTGAGTTTTTCCTTCTCAACACTATTAAGTATAAAAGTTTGTTATAATTAAGAGTCAAAATTCCCATTGGAATACCATACAAAGATATTGTCAGTTTTATAAGTAAGAAATTTGGGTTTGATTTATTAAAATATATTAGAGACTCAATGATTATTTCCAATAAGATATGACTTTAGAATTACCAAATAATACCAGTATGTTGGTCATATTAATAAGACTAGTTTTTAATTGAAGCCTTTCAATTTTTTAAAAAAAATGCATAATTAATTAATTATTAAAGTGGAGAGTTGAAAGCCTATTCTAAGAACTCAGTTTTTCATGTCGTAATGGTTTTAGTATGTCAAGTTCAACTCCATTTTAACTTATGAGCTACATAAATTTCAACGTCACCTATAATGTATATATACTGAAGTAGAATTATAGATTTATATCTTCATAAGATTTATTTGAATAGTGTCAAATATCCTTACTTAGCTGAAATGTTTTGTATTTTTCACTGTGTAAACAGTTCCAAGATATTTTATTCTATTTGCCTAGAACTCAAATAATTTCAAAGGTAGGGCCACTTTTCTCTTTGATCATCAAGGAAAAACAAAATAATTTACCACCAGCATACAAAATAGGAAAAAGCATTTATATTAAACGAATACAAATAGGAAACACATGCCTTATTATTTTTATTATACATGCCAATAAGAACATTAAAGGACTCTATTTCTTTCCTCAAAGTTTTATGAGTAAAATTTGTTAGCCCAAAAGACTCTAATCTGAATTCAACAGGAAGAAATGGCTAGAAAATCATATTCACTCTTTTATAAAAAAACATCTGTCCTATGAGGAAATTTTGGGGATTTTTTTGGTTTGTTTTCTATGATCAAACACTAACCAAAATTGATTTAAGGAGAAAATAATTCATTTCTTCTTATAACTTTCAGGTCACAGTTTATCCTAATGTAAGTCAGGGTGGGAACTGAACTCAGGAACCTAGAGTCTGGACCTCAGGAAGAGAGCATGGACAAATGTTGCTTGCTAGCTTATTCATTACATCTTTATCAGCTTGTTTTCTTATATGTCGCAGGACTCCATATACCACCCACAGGCTGGACCTGCAAACACAAATTATCAATCAAAGACACTTCTCACAGGTGTGTTCATAGGCAATCTGATTTTAAGAAGTCCTCCTTTGAGGTTCCCTCTTCTAAGGGACTGTAGTTTGTGTCATTTTGACAAAAACTGACCAACATACCTTCCTATCTTTAACTTTCTTCCTGGCTATTTTATAGAACAAAATGCAGAGGGAAAAAAGAAAACTAATACTAAATACCATACATAAAAAGCAGTGAAAAAATATTTAGAATATTGGTTATAGTCATTTTGTTTGTTTTCAAGATTGTAATTTAATTATAACATATTTTCTCGTTCTTCCAAACCCTCCCACACATTGCTTATCATTTTCCTTCAAATTCATTAATTGTTCTCACAGGCATATATGTGTATATATACATTGATTCTTATCTAAATAGAAGAGCTCTTTAAGCTACATACCTTTATCTTTGGTTCAACTAACACTTGGTAATCAAAACAAACTGGAGGCTAAATAGACCAGACCATAAACTATATATTCTTGCTCATCAGTTTCTCGGATTGATTCTATATCTCATTATCATGAATATTAAATAAACAGGAAAGTATATAGTCCTCTTGACACTGATCTCATTGTGTGTGTGTGTGCGTGTGTGTGCGTGTGTGTGTTCAATTTCATGTATACATAATTAATGGTTCACATAGTAGTTCTATCATAGAAGAAAGGCTCCTAAAAGAAACCCCTACACTTTCTATAATCATTGATCTAATATAAGTTCTACCAACAGTATGCAAATATTTCCTTTCCTCGAGCTTATTATTACTTATTATCATCCATCTTTTAAATAAAAGCACTGATAGAGGATGAAGAAGATGTCTAATTGAGATTTTTATTTAAATATCCCAGGTGATTTGTGTTGGTCAGCATTTATCATGTGTTTGTTTGCCACTTGTGTTTCTTACATTGGGAAATGTGTGTTACACATGGATTTTGGTGGATTTCTTTTTAGCTACTACAATTGTTTAAAAATAATTAATATCAGTCTCTTGTTACATGCTCAGTTATAAAGTGGTGCTTTTTCTATTTTACAAGTTGTATCTTTGTTTGTAGATTGTTTAATTTGTTGTAAAAAGCAAGCATCTTCATTTGATTTTTCATTTGGTTGGTTGGTTGGTTGGTTGTTTTGTTTGCTTGTTTTGTTTTTATTTTTTTTTTTGTTGTTGTTGTTGTTCTTTGTTTTTTTCCCTAAACCCTTACATGCAACTCCTTTATTACTTCTTTCTTAAAAGTCTTCTTTTAATAAAAATAACAATAAAAGTTACTTCATCCTATCTGTATGTCCCATCCACTTCTTTTGATCTCTTTTTACATTCTTCAAATATATTTTTTCCTGAGAGTTAAACCTTACCTATTAAATTGTGAATTAAGTTTGTATGTGCTTACCAAGTATATTTTTAGAATACAAAATAATCAGAATTGGCCAGGAAAATCTAGAGTATTGCTTGGAATTTAGAATGAGAAAGAGAAATCTGTTCATTATTCTTTTACCATTGCAGGCATTGTTTTCAGTCATCTGAAATGAAAGTCAAATGAATATATAATTCAGTTAATATAGTTGTACCAGTGTTGTTTTCTTAGTTTTAGTGAATAGACAATGGTTGTATGCCACTAATATCAGAAGTTTGCTAAGTCTCTGTAATAGTTCTGTGTAAATGTAAAATCGTGGCAAAGTAAAGTTTAAAAATGATCAACTCTGCAATATTCATAGGATTATATGTCTGACGATGAGACTCAATTTTAATGTAAATGGTTAAGATAAAGGTGAAATACACAATAAAAGTTTCAAGGTGGAACAGACCTTCAATATAATTTAGTTTAAAATCATCACTATCCCCATGATAGACAACAAGAAGTTAATATAACAAACCAGTTTTAAATTAGGACCTTCAGTTCACTCCCAACTTTGCCCTCTAGTATATGTAGGAGAGGCAAACTTTGCAGTCAAGTATAAGTTAAGTAATTTCCTATTTAAGACCCATGTTTTGTCTTTGTTCTATTCATCACTGCAGCACTTGTAACTGTTGTAACTTTTCTTCCTTTACAATATTTTATTTTTAACTTTTTCTTTGTGTTTTACTTTTCGTTTTCTTTTTCTGTATCTTTATTTCACTTAGTATTGTGATGTTGGATTTGCATATGTGTACTAGGCAAATGTCTTTCTGGGTATCATCATAGCCTTCCTTAGATTGCAGCTTTCTAATAATGCTCACAATGGTTAATCTCTTAGCAAAGCTAAGGGCCAATACATTGATTTCTGTGGTTGATGGTAATGTTGAATTAGTAAACTAGGCAAAGTTATTCATCTTCTTGATGTGGATGAGCTGGGTCTCTGCCTGTTGATTGAAAGTCTTAAGAAAAGCATTTAAAGTCTCTTGAAGTAGAAATTCTATTGACAGACTCCTGTAGACTCAGTGCTTTAATGACAAGTTTCCCTGTAAACCAAATCTGCCTACAAATGCTGTATACTTAGAGCTTGCAAGAACTCACAATTTTAAGAAGTAATGCTTTAAAATTAATCAGTGTTTAGATAAATATAGAGATAGGGTAATGATAGATGATTGATAGATATAGATAGATAGATGATAGATAGATAGATAGATAGATAGATAGATAGATAGACAAATACACAGACAGACAGATGTAAGCTTTAGTGCTATATAGATACATTTCCTGTAGAATTCTTGGTTCTACTTCTCTGGAGAATCCAATGAAATCAACACTTTTCTTCATGTTTCCTTCCAGGGTTACTCTATTTACTCATAAGACCGTGATTGACCTACTTTGAAGGTACATTTGCAATTAAACTTTATATGATTGTTTTGGAGATAATTCATCCCATGGGTGATTGGTAAATGTTATTTGAAATACATGCTTGTCTGGATAAATACATAGAGAACATCTGAAGTAAGTCATTAATTTCTATTTTTTTTTTAATACAGAGGGTCTGTGAAGATACAGAAGAACAATACTATGTGTTCTCCAAATGTATGTTGTCATGATAACTTTAATCTGTTAATTCTGTCATAGTATTCTTCAAAGATACGTGCTGATTTAACTCCACTATCTGTGTCATCTCTCTTTCTGCACACTCCTATAATATACTGTTTTCCAAAAGCTCAACTTACTGCCCAACATACAGAAAAGACTTTGTGTACTCTCCAGGTCCTGACTCCACAGTGACTCTTATATGTGCGGTAAGAACCAATGCCCAAGTCCTCTAGATACAGATAGTTCAGAACTCTTGTCAATATATCAAGAGATCCTAGAAAGGGCTGGTAGTGCACACCTTTAATAACAGCTCTCTACAGATACAGGTAGGAGGATCTCCATGAGTGTAGGTCAGGCTGGCCTACATAGTGAGTTGCAGGACAACCAGGGTGATGCAAAGAAAGCTTGTCTCAACAAAACAGAGAAGGTGGTGTAGACAGACCTTGTCTCAAAAAAAAAAATCAAAGAGAGGGAGGGAGGGTGGGAGAGACAAAGAGAGAGAGAGAGAGAGAGAGAGAGAGAGAGAGAGAGAGAGAGAGAGAGCAAAAGAAACAGAGAGACATAAAGAATTCATATAAAAAAGAGAGAAATAACTGGGCATTTATTCCTTTGCTTGTTCTCTTGCTTACTGAGATTGTTACATTCATCATTTGCAATGTTGATAGTCATCTTCTTTTACTGACGGTCATAATTTTGCATCTATTTCCTAGTCACACATTCTTCTGGTAATAAAAATACTTCCATTCAACTGCTTCTCTAGGCTAAAAGTTCATATGAGTTTCCAGTTTGAGTAATGTCTGGAGCGCTCCACTATAACCTGCTCAGACATTCATAAATATTTCATTCTTCAGGCACACAAATTCATATTTGAGTGATGTAAGCACCATGATATACCCATCAAGATGAAAATTGAACTTACTATCCCTCAAAACCTGTTCTTATTCCTAATGTCATTTATTTACCAATGTCAGATAAGAGTCTTAGCAATTATATGGAGCCCTAACACTTAATTGCCATTCAGAGAAAATGAGAAAAAGTACTGTGCCTTATTAAAATACACCTGGCCTCAAATTATGATTATGCCATTTTTAGATCTGTGCAATTGTAGGCAATTTCCTTGATTTCTCTGATCTCTGTAAAATTATTGTATCATATTCGGTTCTCGGAGTTGTTTTGACTATAACTGTAACCTTTAAGAATAAAAGCACAAATTTACCCTGGAGCAGTAGTCTCCTAAATGTGTCTTATCTTCTAAATCCTCAAAACAATCATCAAGTCATCTTTTCTATTGTTTACTCAATGATTCAACATGAAAATTGAATCATTTTATTCTTTTCAATTGATTTAAAAAGCTTAGGAAGGGAGGGTATACAAAACCTTAGTTTATGGATAAAAGTAAGGATATGGCCCCATCCTGGACTAAAATATAGAGTTTCATACACATGGATGTTGTAAATGCAAATTATTTGTTGTCTTTTATACAAATTAGCATCATTATCATAAAGTTAATGACTAAGAATAGTTACATAAAATTAATTAACTTTCATATGTAAGATTGTAATAATGATAGAAACTAATGGTTAAGTTTCAACTATGCTAGCAAGTCAGTTATTCCCCCAGTTGCACCCATACAGTGAGATGCTTTAAGTATAGGTTGTCGTATATGTTGTCTGACTTGGGCAAATTCCTAAATTATTAGATAGTAAACTAGTTTGGCATGTGCATTTTATCATTAGGTATAACTCAATATCAATTTCATTCTAAACCATTACCAGTAGACACTAAGTTTATTGCACCACAGTACAAAGAAAAGCACACTGTTCTAAAGTTGAATAAAACCTATTGTATCATAGAATTAATAGAATAAATCAAAGAACAAATTTCCGTTTTACTAGTTTATGGCTTGTATTTCTCAGGGTATATCTCATTGAACAGCTGAGCTAATCGAGTTTTTTGGTGTAATAGAGTTGTGACTAAAACATTAGTAGCACCTGTAGAACATTGTATTCCAATGCATCCTGTGGTAAAATTATATTAAGTGATGTGTACTTTTCCTCTGTATTTACATAAATCTAACTACATACTCTTTTGGATCTAGTATAGAACATACAACAGCCTACCACATTAATAGCTCTCTTCTTTGAACAAATGAAGCCTTTGTGATCTATCTATACCACACACTTTAGTACTTTATACATAATACTTCATGGTTGTGACAAAATTAACACTTTCATAGACAACATAGATGTAATTTCACATTTACAGTGGCAATTATCTCAAGGTGAAGCCATGTAAATTTCAATCTGTTATTAAGACAACATATTACTGATATATCATCCTTAAATAATAAAAGAGAGAGAGAAAGAAATGGGGGTGGGTAGAAATGCCAAAACAGACTCCAAGTACCACATAAGTCCAGTTTCCACAGTTCATAAGTGAAGATATGAAAGTCATAACATATTAATTGTTCTGTCAAGAACTTGCAAGTGAATAACTCCAGAGCTGAAATAGTGTTGTGTAACTTTGGTCTTCTCTGTATTCTATTCTGGTCTACATACAAGTTACAGAGGTTATAATATTTTTACGGTGATAATATCAAAATTAATACTAATTGTATATCAAGACACAATGTGGATGTTTGACAGTTATCATTCTTGCTGTAGCTACTAACAAATTGTATACTTATAATGAGATACATAGAAGTAAATCAAGTATAATTTAACTTCTTCCTTCAACACTTATTTCACAATATAGATGCCCTGATAATTACACATTACGTGCCCATTATTTGTGTAAGGTTATCCTTTCCATTCTTCAGTGATTGATGATTAAAATTAAAAATTTCATAGAGCTGTGTTGAGTTAAACAAAAGAAGAAAATAATCCCAAATAATTTAATAAATATTAATGGGATCATATCTTGTAATTTTGCTTATGCAAGGATTTTAAGAAACAGTTTTTTTTTATCATTGTTAGTGGCTGGTTAATTGCAGAAAAACTTTGCCTGAAGTTATATTGTTTAACTACTATAGATTCTGTCAAAATGGAGAAAGGCTGAAACTTCCAGAGAAATAGTTTTCCTAGAAGAGGTTAGTGGGAATGCTCACCAACAAATGTAAGTTGGTGATTAAGAAGTTTCTCAAGCTAAGACATAATACCACCTGGGATATAATACTACAAAATTTATTCTGAGTAAGGAAAAGAGTTTTTCTGGATTGCCTTATATATTCTGTGAATAGTTACAGTGATCCTTTGAATCTATAGGCTTCTCTGCTCCTGTGAGAATAACAATTATTTAAGATTATGAAAATCAATAACATATTTTATGTTCATTTTAAAAATAGTTCTAGTTGGGCAATGTCAAGAATTAAATATAAAATGACAACAGTCGCCAAAATGATTTAATTGGTTAGTAGGTATGTTCTTTTTAAAGAACATTTTAACAAATATTCCCAAGACCAATATATTATAAAGAATCAAAGAAAGTACATAATTTAATGTACAATTAGTTCCCTCTTCATTTAAAGATTCAATTTTTTCAAAAAAAGCATTAGTATGGTATACGAAACATAAGCCATAGAGAACAATGTAATCCAAGAAAGTCAAGATACAACTTCAAGACACTGAAGCAGTGGCATAAGACACGAAGTACGATAACTCTCTGGATAACGAGCACCTGCTACAAGAAACACATTGTCAAGTGCTATGAAAGTACAAAGGTGTACTATTAAAAAGAGCTTTACAGATGTGTAGAGTTTCACCCACAAGGTTGGCAAGCTTTTAGGTTTCTTTGATGTAAAGTCCTAAGTTGTTTCCAAACTCTTTGAGCAAATGTAATAATCTAGGCTCTCTATAAAATGCACCACTTTAAAAAGATTAAATTGTAACAAGTTTACACTTCCACCATTGACCTACATTCTACAAAGTAAACTGTATACTTCAGCACTGTATGCCATTTTTTTCTTTTTCACCTAAAGCCATTTTCTTGCAAGTTATTCTTTAGGAAGTTCCAGACCAAGACTGGCCTAATCAGCTTCAATAAAAACAGCCTGATTAATAAGTGCTAAATATGTCCTAGTCAATTACATGAATGAAGTCATAGGCAGCACATCAGAAAAATCTGGCAAAACTACTGAGCTCAGCCTAGCTGGATATTGTGTGCTTCTTGGGATTTTCTCAGTTTTAAAAGTCTCTATGAGAGGACCCTTCTCTCTGCACACAACAGTTCCTATTTACACAAGGCCCACAATCTTAAAACACCATTAATTTGTTCGCTTAAACATAACATTGAATTCTGTGTTGAATTGTGAAATTGATCATTCTTTAATTATGACAACAGAACTTCAAGATACTATTTTTTAAATGACACCAAGTTTTCCCAGGTGACAGAGTGATTGGCAAGAAATTGGCTTCTTGTTCTTTTATGAACTTCTGCCAGGAGATTAATTGGAGCCAACTATATGAATAAACTTATCATAAAAGAGTGCCTTCAGTTAGGAGATTTAAATCAACTGACTTATTTCCAACTCTTTAGAATCCATTGACATTTAAGATCACACTAAGATTTATAAGCTATGTCTTGCCCTGTTAACACTGGCCATGGAGATAGTCACTTGGCAGTTTATGCAAATTTATCCCAAGTCTCATGAACTACCAAACAAAGTTCATATGTGAAAAAAATATATACATTTTATTTTTCTCCCATTTCTGTGGGGCTTCAATTCTGAGTTCTGGAAGATTTGTTCTAAGTCTCTTGTTTTCCTTTTTTTAAAGATAAAAATGATAGTCAAGTTTATTCCAAGTTCGTCATTTAACTTTAATATAAACTCTTTTAAATTACACCAATGAAAATCATGTACAGATAAATGATAAAAGTGCAGAATTCATGTTTTTTTCTAAAAATATATGTGTTAGAAATAAAAAGACGAAACAATTGGCGTCTTAAAACCATTAAGCAACTCTAATTGCATAAGGTAGGCATTCAAGTTGTTTTCACTAAGCATGAAGTTTACCCATAGTTACAGATTGAATACATCATCATGCACATCAAGTTTTCATATTAAATTACCAGACCTCAATGCTTTAAAAGACAAAGAGTTTTAAGAAGATGATTGTGGCTACATCAGTTCAAATGCACACAATTCATAGACCTGGCACAACTGTAAAGTGATATTCACGCTTGCCTCTTCTCTATATTGTGGATCAAGTAGTGAAAATAAATGCTCTGAAGTCTATTTTCCTCTGAATTTGTCTGGGCTGTTCTCCTAATCTTAGCATTCAACCACCACTATTGTAAGAAAATACGTTCCTACTGCTTAAGTTACCAGTCTTCTGTGCTTTGGGAAGACTATTTCTGGCATATAACAATGTAGATTGGGCAACCTTGTACATCAATATCGAATAGTTTTTACACATTTTCACTCACAAAGAAGCAATGTATGGAGACAGGTTGACGAATGAGTGAGTAAAGACATGGTAGTAGATGCCATAATATTTCACTGTATACAGAATATTCACACTGGAAAAAAAGTATATTAAAAATCTATGTGGGCTGAGGAGGGTAGGAAATGAGAGTTCTATCCCCATAACTAGATTTGTAGCATTCTCTAAACACTTGGGGATATCCCAGAAGTCTGAGCAACATACTCATGGACTTTTCACTAAGCCACGGATTGTAAAGATCAAACAAAAACTTTTTTGTGTTTCCTAATTTGTGATCAATGTACTGGTGACTTACAGTTTGGTTAGGAGTTTTACTTAAAGTTTGAAACTTGTAATTTATCCAATTTATTTAGATAACCAAACCAAAATATTTATGTAATACATAACAGGTCATTGTAATTCAGAAGAGACATGTAACCCCTCCCTGTTTTCTATCGTCATTTATCTGGCCCTCTAGTAAGAAAGTTGTATATTTAGCTTGAACTATTTGGTGTTTATTCAAACAATGAGAACTCAAACTGTTTGCATAAATGATATTCTACTCACTCTGAATAAACCCATTTCCAAGGTTTTCAGGCAACTCTCTTAATTAAATTAAAAGCATCATTATGAACACATGGCACATGAATTTGACACTCAAACATGTTCCTGGGATAACAACATCAGCAGCACTTTACAGTTTAATAACAAAATTCGGGTCCCAATCTAGACTTACTAAGTCACAAGTCACATATGTTTTCACAGGAGTTTAAGACTATGTGTGTGAGCCTTCAATTCTGAGAACTGTTAAGATATTTGTGACTACCACACAAACACATTTTTTAATGTATGAGAAAACCAAATGAAACTCAATATTAAAACTAAAGCATAAAACTTATGTCCCCATATTTTAAAACATTGAAAAATAAAAAGTGGACTCCTCAATGTCAAGAGTCAATACTATAATAAAAACCACCTTGGCATAGCTGTAAAAACAGAAGACATCAGTGCTAATCCTGCTACCCACTATTTATTTATTAGCTCAAATGAATTTTAAGTCTTCACTTGTTCATTGTTCATATTAATAGCAAAGTCTACCTTTCTCAGAGTTCAGAATACTAAGCATAGAATGCATGTTTTTGTAAACATGTTCTTAATATATGTAAATTGATGAGAGCAAAGACCAAACATAGCAAGGTCAGGATGGAGCCTCAAGTGCATAACATATGTTCTTGTCAGAGCACAGTACAAGGAAAAATATCTACCATTAACTAAAATCATTCTATTGAATGAATAAAATATGTGTATAGCCAAAGTTTATTATTTGGTTTTTATTAATTAGAAAATACATCCTTTTCTAAAGTATTCAGATCCAATTTAAAATATAAAAATACAGATAAGACAATTTGTAGAGGGCTAAGAATTTTTAATACTTGACATAAGATAATTGGTTGTGATGTATACTTTATACAATGACTCTCAAGTTTTCAGAGATAAAGAATAAACTGAGATATTTATTGAAAATGATGACTTTTTTTTTTAGCCAAGCATAGTAGTGCATGCCTATAACCCCAGATGGGAGGAAGAGAGGTTAAGTCCAAGTTTGAAGTCAGATTTGACTCAGTCGAGTCTCAAGTAGTCAAAACCTATAGTAATAGAAGTAGTAGGCATTTTCCCTCCTTGATAGCTAAATCTTTACTCTTTCTTACCCATGATATAATAGTATAAAAATCATTGACAAAAAAAAATAAATCCTAGAAAATACTAAGCAATTTACCTTTCAAATTTCTTTGTATTAATTGGCTACAAACTTGTGCTCTTTCCTTTGTTACTACTCTCCAATCTGACCTTCTAAGTTCTCTGCAAAATGATCTTTTCTTTTTTATGTCGGTGACTTTTATCTCCGCTTTCCTGCTCTTCGTCAGCTATGTACCATACTCAAGTATGCTGACTCTTTAGCTCTAAAATGACTGAAGATTTTCTTGAGGTTTTCTTGCTCTTCCAGTACAGTCTATGTTCTCCTTCTAAACTTACACTACTTTATTATGACTTAGGTCTTGCACCATATTGCAATGATCAGCACATCTCATACAACCTTGAAGTCAAGCCATCTTCACAAGGGATTATGCTTTGTAGAGCTTTCCTAGGTCAATCTTTTGTGGTCATCATTTACCAAGATGAAACTGGTGGGATAGATAGAGTGGAGTAAGCTAGAGTCCCTTCTAACCTACAATCCAAAACCTGGGCTCTTGATATTTCTTTCCTCTTGTATATACAGGTCACCTCATTTATGAAAAGTCGTCAGTATGAGCATGTCATGACTATGTACCAAAACCAGAACCAATGGACCACCTCTTAGTCAGTGTGGACAAAATGTAAAAAGAGAATTAGATGTCTGTGCACAAACAAAGCCTCTTTCAGTATAGTGGAAATGAATTGTAGAAAGGAAGTGATGAGAAAGATTTCCATTGGTATTCTCATAAAACATTAGCCATGTATTAACTTTAATTACTTGTGCTTTTATGTCTCTAAACTGAGTTAGACTGGAGGAATGGTATTTTTTATTAAGTAGTAAATTTCCAACAATTTGTAAAATATTTTATTGATCCCTTTGTTAGAATTTACCCTATTTATTTATTACTTTAAAAACACTGAAAACAGCAAATGGATAAGACTTGAAGAAATGACTAAATTTCCTGCAAAACTAACTGCAGTGACTTTTTCTCCTCTTATTTGCTATTTTTTAAATGTTTGTTTGTTTGCAATCATGGTGGACTGAGGGAGGGAGGGATATGGGTGGGAGGGGGAGAGGAAGAGTAAAATTATCATTATCAGATATTTGGGGGTACAGATATGAAGCCCTGGGGGCCAGCAGAATGAATGGAAACAGGCAACCTTGGGTGGTATGAGGTGGAAGGACCCTCTAGAATGTACCAGAGACCTGGAAGGTAAGAGACTCTCAGGACTCAAAGGGAAGAGACCTTAAATGAAATTCCCAACAGTGAGGAGAGGAAACTTGTAGAGTCTCCCTCCAGTAGAAAGGGCATCAAGTGGAGGGATGGGGTTGTCATCCAACAGCCAAAAACTCTGACCCAGGATTGTTCCTCTATTAAAAAACTACAAGGACCAAAATGGAGAAGAGATTGAGGGAAAGGAGGTCCACTGACCAGTCCAAATTGAGATCCATCTCAAGGGGAGGCTCCAAGGCTTCTATTACTGATGCTATGGTATGCTTACAGATAAGAGCCTAGCATGGCTGTCCTCTGAGATGTCCAACAAGCAGATACTTACACTCAAGCAGTGGACTGAAGTTAGGGATCTCTGTGGTTGAACTGGAGAAAAGCTGGGAAAAACTGTGGAGGAGAGCAACCCCATAGGAAGACCAGCAGTCTCAACTACCCCAGACATCTCTGACACTGAACTACTAGCTGATATGAGGTCCCAGACACTTACACAGCAGAGGACTGCCTGGTCTGTCCTCAGTGAGAGAAGATGCACCTAATCCTCTAGAGACTTGAGGCCCTAGGGAGTAGGGAGGCCTGGTGGGATGGGTGGGGTGGGATAGTGACATCTTCTTGAAGATGGGGAAAGAGCAATGGGATGAGGAACTGCTAGAGGGCAGACCAGAAGGGGAATAACAACTAGACTGTTAAAAAAAATGATTAAAAGATAATTTACAAAAAAAAAAAAAGATGTAATCTCTCAGCTCTGGGTATCTGCTGGCATGGCTCTTCAGGAATTATAGACACACACTCTCACTTTTTCTTCTGTGGAAAAAGAAGTCTTATTTTGAAGAATTATTATTGATAGAAACTGCTGATTGCAATGATGCTTATCAACTAAATATGACTGTATCCCTTTCACACATATAGATGACCCATGCTTTTTAAATAATATCTAGAAGTCAGAGCTCATGAGAAGTCAATTTAAATAATTCTCAAGATTGGGTACGTTTTAACATATGGAGCTCAATTTCAGATGCTGTCATCAGAGTCTTTAAATGCCACATTTTCTAAGTGATGTTAAAACTTCAGAATGGCAAGATTTGAGAATACCCATTTGAGAATTTTTGATGTTAGTTTCCTAGTGGTTCAGTGGTCTTCCTCCAAGAAGGAGTTCAACATTCTAAGAAAACTTTATATTTTAGAAAGACTTCAATTGAAGTTTCAAGAAAACAAAAGTTTAGCTTATGAATACTATTATGTAAGAAATACTGAATGTTTTATAAAGTTATTGTTTTGTTTTTCTAAATTCATTTTAAGTCTACAATGTAACTATTTATGTGTATTGGGGGGGGGGGGGAACACCACAAAACTAAGCACTTGCCTTCAAGGGCCAGTGTTGATAGAGCAGATCTGGAAGCCGTCAGTGATGGTGGTGGCACAGCTGGGCTTTGTCCTGTGCATTCAGAGCAGAAGATGAAAAATGTTAATACATTTAATATCATAACTAAAATAACTAGATCTAACACATGCATGCATAATTCATAATTCTGAGTTATAAATTAATATTCTTATGCAGTGAGAAAACTGTTCTGGGGTGATAACTTGAAGGTGATGCGCTCAAAGATTCTACTATCTTTTGTGCTATTTCTGGACATACTATCTTTCACAGATGTATATACAATGTTAGATACCTACACTGGATTGCATTTATAGAAAATCTACATGTGATCAAATAAAGCAATTTATTTTCAATGTGTGCTTTCAATTATGGAAACTAAAATCATAGAAAGCTGAGGGGGATTCTGATCTATAGAAAATTATCATTTTTTTTTCATTTAACATAATCTCTCCAATGATATGGCAGAGCAATAAGAGAAGGTTAAAATTCATAGGCCTTTGATATTGAACATGTAGGTTTCTTCTGCCAAAATAAATGACCTGCAGGTAGGGAAATGATGAGCCAAAGTTAAAATGTACTCGCTTTCCTAGAACTTGGAAGGCTTCCTCAAGTCCCTGAGCTCATTATCAAGTGAAACCTCGAAAACCCATAATTGTTTACAAGTCCATTACCACCCTGAATGATTCCTTTAACTACCATTAAAGCCATGAACTGTAAACACTATCACATGATGCCATAAGAACTACTTGTGTGAGGTTTTTATTATTAATTGCCAACTCATAAGCTCTTGTTGTTTGGTTTTGATCTAGGAACTGACAGAGGCATGGGTACTTTTAGAAATCTCACTGACAACTAGATATTATCGAATGTCAGCAGCCATGCCTGCTTACTAGGAGGCTTTCAGTTTTAAAACAGTTGAAAATTAGTTCTGTGTGGCAAATTATGGTTTAGCTAATGAAACAGAGTTTTATACTTACTGCATCCCAAAGCCTACATCCTCATATCAAATGGGATCTAGCCCTCATTCACTACAGCCTTTTATTTGTTACCTTCATACTGACTGACTTATGAGTATATTCAATATGATAAAAGCAACACAGACCAGTGTGTTACAGATCACATACCCAAAGAATATAAGACTATATTTTTATTTTTCCTCAAGGGAATAAAAGCTGATAAATAACATAAAAATTCCCTATTCTAGAGATAGAGACTGGGGAAAATCTACTATCTGCTCTCTCTCTCTGTCTCTCTCTCTCTCTCTCTCTCTCTCTCTTTCTCTCTCTCTCTCTCTTTCTTTTTGTCATCTCTCTCTTTCATTACCTATATCTTTATCTCTAATCTCTACCTATATTTTTATCTATATCATCTGTATCTCTCTATATATGTAATCTATATCTTCTATTTCTATATTTTCTACATCTATCTATACCTATCTACCTGTATGTATGTATGTGTAATGTTGCTCATAAGAGACTCTTCACAACCACAAATACTTTAGTATTCTCTACCAAATGTCTGACAAGGTTTAGAGAGAAGGCTAAGCAGGTAAAACCACTTTCATTTAAGAATAAGAACCAAAGTTTGATTTCCAGATTCTACATGATTGATTCTTGATCCCAGCATTGCTATGATGAAATGTGATTATGTCCTGGATAGATTTCCTTTTGTCATTCTGACAGAAGTTAGAGACACTGGGGGAAAGAGAGATTTCAATTGAGAAAATGCCCCTATCAGCATTTTCTTGAATAATGATTGATATTGGAGGGCATAGTTCACTGGATTTGATGCCACCCCTGGCCCTCTGGTCCTGGATTATATAAGAGCATTCTTTGGCAGAGAAGCTATGGGGAACAAGCCAGTAAGCAGTACTCCTCCATGGCTTCTGCTTTAGTTTCTACTTCCAGGTTCTTTCAGTGAGTTCTTGTCCTGACTTCTCTCACTGATAGCATGTGATCTGGAAATATAAGATTAAATAAACCCTTTCTTCCCCAAGTTGTTTATGACCATGGTATTTTATTACAGTATTAGAAACCCTAATTGAGACAGAAATTGGTACGAGGAGTAGGGCATTGCTGTTGCATATCTGGTGATGTGTTTTTAGGATTATGGAATGACTTTTAAACTTTGGGCTAGAGAACCTACTGTGTGTTAAAAGGTTAATGAGATATTGTGTGAACTTAGAATAAATAATAGTAATGAAGATAATGTAGGCTGGGTTTGTCATTTTATAGGGAAGTTGCAGGGTCCCTAAAAGACTCTATCTGTGGTTCCGGTTGCATTAGCTTTGATTAAGAAAGGGCTGGTGTCACTGACATAAAGATTTTTCTGGGAAGTGTTCCTTCAGGGTCAGCACAGAAGCTGTGGTCCAGAAATGGCCAAGGCTTCACCTCGTGCAGGATACCGAACTTGGTAATATGTAAGTGTCCCCATGTGGTATTAGTTTTTGAAGGCATGAAGGACTTATGAAGAGTAGGTAAAACTTGGCACTGTGGTAGGCTATGTTCAGCTACAGTTGTGGTAGAAGCCAGAAGATTGAAGGAATAGGGGAGAAAAGTTGAGGTATGGCACCATGTAGCAGATAAAATACCTAAAGATTACCTAGAAAAGACTATTGGTAGAAGTGCAGTACAGTAATGTAGGAGGAAACTGTGTGCTGTGGATGACAGAGCCAGAGAAGGGGAACTTCGAAGGCCCTTTTGAGCCCCTATGATCTCAATGGGTGCTAGATATACACCATTGAACTTTTTACAGTGTGTATTTTGGCTTCACTTTATTTAGTCTCTTAGTGACTGCTATCTGGCATCTGGCACTGGTTCTTCCTTTCAGGATAAGAAAGTATGTAACTTATTCTTTTATTTTTTTTAAATTTATTTTATGAGAGTCCACAGTTAAGAGACTTTGGAATATTAGAGAGAAATTTGAAAGAGATATTTGGATGTTTTAAAGGACTGAAGTTTTAAAACAATAGTAACCTATCAAAGACAGATGTGAAGAAATAAGCATCTTTTGATGTGCAGAGATCAGCTTGCCTGGCCTACATAGCCATGAAGGTACCCTGTCTCAGACAAGATGCAAGACAAGGACTGACACTTGAGTTTTGCCCTATCTTTCAGACTCACACTGTAGCCTGTGCATACCCTCACTCAGATAAATGGGCATGTTTACATGTGAGTCTGAGTGCATATACACATTCATGTACATGTACACATACATTCACTCAAATAATAAAATGGCTGTTTGGTTCTGATTCAGCTAGTACAATGAGGAAATAAGACAAGAAAAATAGAAAATGCCAAACATCTGCTTTCCTCCATTAGAATAGGAATAGATAGGCTTACTAGGAAAATTGTTAACCCAGGATATATTTGTTATACTGTACCAAAATTAATCAGCTGGGTGATACTAAAATTATAAATTAGAAGCTCAATACAGGTTTACAAAAAAAACTCTATGTTCAAACACTGTCAAAGAATTATATTGAAACCATACCTTTTATCCACACACACAAATATATTAGGTATTATAAATATTTAAGCATATTGCAATATTAGATAAATGATATTTTTAAATGAAGTTAAGTTGTTTAGTATAAAGACAGCATGCTAAAGACTAGTATGAATTTAAGTAAGAATTGAAATCTACCACCTATAGGCAGAGCAAACTTGAAAGTCTCAGAATTTTGCCAATCCTTAGTTTGGGACATTATAAGTGAGAATAGTATTTAAGGGTGTTAAGAGGATTAAATGATGAAGTACCTAATTCATACAAAATACTCAAAATATTATTTCTTTCTCCCATAATGTATTTACAATTTAAATCCCATCTAATTACACAAGGGGATTTGAAGCTGATTTTTGAAGTAAGAAAATAAAAACAAAGATAAAATTGAACATGCCAGATACTAGAATTCATTTATAGGAAAGAACTTATAATTTTATTAGATATGTATTCCTTTGGAGTTGCTGACTGTTGCTACTCTCTGCAGAAAAGATTAAGACTCTTGAAATGTACACTGTGACTCTAAAGGTGTCCTTCATTTTACAAGCTGTTGCCTGAAAAAAATCCCAAACATATTGAGTTGGCTTTATTACTGTACCTTGCACGATTTGGGTTGGCTTATTTCCATAAGACCTAAATGACCTGTTTGTAAGCTGCCAAAATTTTAGAATGGGTTGGGTTTTTTATGTTTTTCTTCTTATACAAGTAAATTTAGTTGTTTTGGGATTAATCATAATCTATACGATATAGTTTACAAATATTCATCATCTAAGTGATTGGCACTTTCTTTACTAAAATGAAGACTAGGATGACCCAAGTTCTCAAGAGAACTGGGAAATTAGGAGCTAAATTCAGATTGCAGGAAGGAAGACACAATCACATTATGAAAGTTTAGCCTGTCTAGTTCATAGGGAAGCCAGCTCCACACATAGTATACCAATAGTTAAGAAAAAAGTTCCCTCTAAAGACTTTATGCTGTAGTCCTTCACTGCATTTGACTTGAGGCATTGAGTGTTAAATTAGACAGTAAATATGTTGGTAAGACTTCCAGTCCTACAGTCTATGGAGAACCATGAGTTTTGGGTGGAAAACCTATAAGAGCCACTATTCATTGAGTTAAAATGTACTTACATGTTTTAAAAATAAAAGAATTTGGATTATAAAATCCCACCCCAATCAATTTGTGGGTTCACTGAAGGCATTTATACATCTATGACTAAAGCAAATGAAATATTTTATACAAAAGAAAATAATAATCATTTATTTGAAAACAAAATTATACTACAAATTTACATAAAGTATTCTTTAGCTTATAAGAATAGTTATGATGTCTACATTTAAGATTAATACAACTAATTGAACACTGGTTTATATTTTCAGCTAGGACATGATTATGGTAATACCACATATTAATAGGGTCACATTGACCTTCCATACTGAGTATTTCAACCCTCTTCTTTGGATATTTAGAGCACTTGATTATGGAGGGAAGCCATTGCCCAGCATGCTCTGGCAACTATGTCTTGGTTTACCACCTTTCAACCCCAGGGTCAGCTCTTTGACCTTCAGAACAGAAAGATATACTCACACACAAGAAAACGGGAGGTTTGGAAGAATACCAGAGAGATATGGAGAGAGGGAAGCAAAAAAAAAAAAAAATGAAAGGGCAAAAGAAGAAATAAAAAAGAAAAGAAGCTAAAATATGTGGAAGGTATAAACCTCAAAGATAGAGACACATAGACAGATTTCATGGAAAAATAAGAAGAAAAATAGTATGTCAAGGAAAGTAAGGTTGCTCTCACTGTGAATTTTTTCCTTGCCTTATATCATACACGTGCGATTTCAGATTTATTTACACTGATGGTTTGGGTTGTTTTAAGCAATAACTTACTTATTCATTCAGTGATAAAACTTTTTAGTATTAAAAATGTGTTTCAAAGCTTATGATCTAAGCCATATAACTTGTTTTGGTCATGATCTGTTGAATAGTCTCCAAGGTTTGTATTTCAGCTGTTGTGAACTCATAGCCATCCATTCATGGGGCCCTTTCTCTTCATTTCACATAGCATACGTAGGGTCTGCACTGATTTGTCATATATACATATACATACATGTATGTGTATGTGTGTCTAGATCTAGATACAGATTCAGATACAGATGAAGAAACAGATACAGATATAGATATGGAACACGGCATGGATATAATGAAAGATTGAACACAGAATGGTTATGCTGGTCTGGTCCAGATAGGTTATAGAAATTCAATAATTCATAAAATGCCTGGAAGAAATTTCTTACAGAAGTTAGGCAACAAGTGAAAACATTTTAACTTAGTGATAGTCAAATTAATGTGTATAAAGTATTATGAATGTTATATAAAGTCTACCTAGGTTTTGGCAACTTCTTATGGAGATAATAATGACAATAAAATCATTGACTACAAAGAAGCCCTATTAACATGAAGCTTATGTCAGTGCTAGAGCCAGACTTTAGATCAACAAGCAAAACAATTACTTCAGAACACATGACTATATGTCAATCAACATAAAGTATTGAGGCTGAGAGTGACTGAGACAAAGTTGGATCCAAGAGTTTGGTATGAGCACCAAACAAACCTGCTAACCTGTATGGGGTTATGTGCAGATTAGATGAGCCATGAGAAGTGTCTTAGGATATGTTGGGTATTGTATTCTTCCTAAAACCCATATGAAGTTCTTTTATAGTTTAGCATGAAAGGAAGCTACGTTAAAAAGATCACTCAATTCTGCATGAACAAAAGTAAAGGATTTCTTTTAGAACAATAAGAGAGGCTTCAGAAAGTCAAACGCATGACAATGAAATGAACCAGGTAAGACAAGAGTCGATAGTCTAATATGGAGGGTCACATACTCATGCAATAAATACTTACTTGGTGCCTATTATTGACCAATCACTTCATAAAAACAAAACTATAGCATTGAACATTACAGACAAATTTCCTGGTTTATAGAGCTGAGATACCAGTAGTGTCAAATAAAACAAATAAAAAAAAAAACTATTCAATAGGCAAATTGTAAATAAGTGCAATAACTGCCCTATTATAAAAGTCACCGTTTGATATTTATAGGAAATGGTATTCAGAATAGTGGGTTGGTAATTTTGAGTGTATAGTCAAAGGAAATCAAGTTGAAGAGAAGTACGTAGTTCAGAGTATGTTTCCAAATAGAGCTAATGGGTTTTTCTAATAAATGTAATATGATAGGTAAAAAAAAAAAAAATAAGATTGATTCCTGATTTTATCACTGTTCCATACATTTTATGCCTTGTTAATATCAGAATCCCTGATGTTCTGATGTAACCGAAACAGATGCAGATGTTAAATGAGGAACACAAAGAATTGTGACTTCACAATTATGCTTGAGCATCTGAGAGAGAGCAAATTGAGACACCAGTGGAGAAAGAAGAGCGTATTTTCCATTTTCCTAGGTACTTGTTTCTATTAATAAATAGATTAGCCACCTCTATCACTTTTCAGTTTACCACCAGTGTATATGCAAAGAGGCACACGAAAGGTCAATCTACATGTAATTTGTTCGGGGTTCCCAGTGACACAGCTTGTGAATTACTTCTTTTTAAGTTGCTTTTCTTTTCACACTTTTGGAATTCTTTGGTTTTTTATTTTTTTAGAAAATGGAATACTGATCCTAAATTGGCTACACCATTCTACCCTCAGGTATGTAAAACCCGAAAAGCTTCACCTTCTTAAATAAAAGAGCATCCCCAAAGTCATATGCTTTTTGTATGTTTTTTTTGACTCCTAATAAAAAGTCTTCTCTAATATATCCATGTGTTACTATATATTTGCATATTCACTTTGATGGAGAGCAAGGAATGGGAACTAAATACATATTTCATACATTCTTTTGATTAAAAATGATAAAGGTAACATTAATGTTTTTTCTTTCTCATATCAAATATATGAAGTAGAAATAACTTCCCATGGAACAGCTAACTAATGAAAGAAAATGGGATTGATTCCCAATTTTATTATTGTTCCATTTTTTTCAATGCCTTGTTAATGTCAGAATCGCTGGTGTTCTGATTTAACAGAAGCAGATGCAGGGAATCATAATTGTAGAATCTAGGGTTGTAAAGAATACTTTGAAGTTAACCATCCCCACACCACTCTGGAAGCATAATTACATAAACCAAGGGCACATATTGAGTTCAAACTCAATTTTAAATTAATGGGGTTTTTGTTTGTTTGTTTACTTTGTTATTGTATTGTTTCTTTAGGAAAGTCAGAGTAAATGACAGTTATCTTGATGCCATACATGATTCATTATTCTTGAACTATCTAAGTGTTTTCCTTGGCCAGCCTTAGACATAGGCTTGTATTAAACCACTGAGGAGGTTCAGCAGCCTCTTCAACTGATCTCCAAAAGACCTGACTCTTTCCACAGAAAGAAAGTGTCAAGTGGGTTATTCTCAAGACTTTCAGCATCATCTCCTCACACTGTGTCAGATATATATGGACATGCAGGTGTGTGTGTACATGTTTATGTGAAAGCCAGAGGCCAACCTCAGGTTTGTTTCTCATCTGCCAAGAAAAAAGAAAGATATAGGTAAGTATGTAAATGGGATTTATAATTTTGTTTCAGTGTAAATACTAAATGTAGATGGCAAACAGAGATATTCATGAGCCAAATTGAAAATAATAATTAAGACAAGATCCAGGTCCTGTTGTGCACTTATATAATTTGTTAACTTATATAGGCTAAACCTAGGTACATTGAGAATGAAAGGAACATTTGAGCCCTGCAGGTTGAATGTACTGTGGGCAACATAGTGGGAGATAGTACCACAAAAAACATCTGAAATTAATTTAATAACAACTTTTTTATATGTGTAGAACACCAATGCCTCATTTACTCTGTAATTCAATGAATTTTTCACATCTGAAGAATTACAGCTTTTCAGTGATGAGACTGTATATAACATAAATAATTTCAGCCACTGTTTACAGTTTTTTTTTTTTTGAGTTGACTCCATAGTAATACACTATGACAGTACTTGACAGCCCCTAACATCACATATGCTTTACTCCATGATTCACTGGGCATCAATGAATTTATTTATTTTCAAGTTATTTTTAGTCTGCAGCAGACTATACCTACTGTGATCCTCAATGACTATTAATTAAATGAAAATATTTATTAAAATGAAATGAATGTCTAAGTGAAGAAGCAAATGAATGAATAAATATAGCTAACTGCCAAGTTAGCATACCATACTTACAATATTTTAATATGTATAGATTGAGTTTTAGGCTTTCATTTCTTAGTAAAATAGGAAATACTTCTAAAATATATAAGAAAACTATTATTTCAATTACTTGTAAATCTAAATTGTTTAATTATTATTGGAGGAAGATTACTAATTTTTAAACTATAATATCTATCATTTCAGTAAAACATTAATATATTTGTCTGTAGGTTGTGGATGTGTCTAAGCTCAAGCTAAAACTTAAGTATTCATGAAACAATTCACTCATAATATAACATTTTAATACATTTTAAATATCTAATGTTTCCCCTAACTGGCAAGAATATATGATTATTGTATGTTTTAATCTAAAGATTTCCACCTCCATTCATGTAACCTGAATAACTCTGAATAAAAGATGTCTCACGTTTTACTGAGGAAATCAGAGAATTTGGAGGCCTTGAAAATTTCAAGTGATTTTTTTTTTGTTATAATGAACTAAATGTGCAGAACTGGAACAACATTACTTCTTTCTACACACTCATATTGCATTTATGTATGACTATTTAAAAACAGCTGAAGGAACAGAGAATGAATAAAGTATTTAAAGCTATTTAAAATAAGCATAAAAGAAGTCTAAAATACACTATTTAGTTAAGAGTTTTCAAGTAATGGAAAATTCATATTATAGGATAGTTATGTGTAATTATGGTGGAGAAATCTATATATACATTATGTCATATCAACTTAATAAACTATTTTACATGTTATATTCTATATTATAATAAGATAATATTAATAATGAACATTTTACTATGTTTCCCATGACAGTGACTTAAAATAAAAGAATCACACATTTTGACTATAGGATGGGATTATTATTAAAAGATAGTAAATTCAAATAAAGACTCTGGAGTATTTTTTAAGTATAAAATATCTATGAATTTTCATGGAATTGGGTGTGCACATTCTCTGTGATATTAAATGTTAGGGGTGATTATGGGATAAAGATTTCTGCTTGAAAAATATTTATGTATTAGGTTTATATGTAAATGATGAACACAATTATACTGAATTCAATATATGTGGTTTCAAATAAAACTACACAAAACAAATTGGAGCTAAAATTTCAGATTTCATTTATGTATTAAGGTATACCTGTTCTCATCAAGGCTCATATACTGACTAAATGCTATTAACATTTTTTATTGATTATTATTAATATAAATCATTTATAAAAATATCATTTAGTAATCAAGTAGTTGTTACAATAAATAATTGAATATTGATAAATTTAATATACCATACTTCTCAAGCAAAAGGAATACAATTCAAGGTCTTAATATAATATTCCATATTTTATATAAAATATACTTTATATAAAATTACTTTTCAGAGATCCAACACAATTTAATGACTTACACAAAATTAGAACACAAGTCCTGTTTAATAATTAATCACAAGAATGTAAGTGGAGACCAGGAAATAAAAGAATATATATTTCCCAGAGGCAAAGTCATTAAGTTTCGAAAATGCATTGTTAATAAATGATTCACAAATAGAATAGCAAATTTACTTAATAGGAGGTAAGAGGCTTGGTTTTTCTTGTAAACTATGAAAACATGAAAAATGAATGATGTTTCCTCACTTTGCTATCACGTTGGGTTGACAGAGAGCAGATGGCACAGTTGATCACTAAGTCAATTCCCAAACGATTACAATCTCTTGTTTTCACTATCAAAAATTTCAAGACCCACAATCACCCTAACAGACAGATTTCCTCCATGTTCTCTTTCATCACAATGTGTTGTAACTCCGGCGATTACAAAGTTTAGAAATCTAACCATGATACAGCATGGTCTTCTATCAGATCTCATTGCTGCATTACTCATAAGATATAACAACAAATAATATTACATGTAATCCTATGCATGGTGTCAGTTCTTTACAGGTTCTGTACCACATTCCTTTCATTAGTATATTAACATAGGAAAATGAACATTATCAGCAAACTATACACTTTCTTTACCAACTATATTGGTAAGGCTAAGAAGCACACATCTGATTTTCACTATAACAATTAAAGACTACCATTTGCTATAAACTGTATCACTTAGCAAACTAAGTAACTTAAAAGGTATAGGTCGGCACTCTTTTAAAACTAGCCTTGTAATTCTACTAGAATCCCAGAGATCTACAGCCATCTGGGCAAATTCTGAAGCTCTCTTCTCAGGTCAGTTCTCACTTGTCTGAGGTCAAGTTATATGACAACTTACAGAGCTCTCTGAGAACTGAATGAAATGACCCATGGCATACCATTAGCCTGCTAGAGGTGTTACATTCTCACCAGAGTCCTCTTAATACCCTAACTGCTCAAGATCCTCACAATTATTAAAGGGACAGCTACCAGGCCTTTCCCTCAGATGAAGTTCTGCCTCGCACAGCAATGTTCTTAGTTGTTTTTTTTTTTTCTTTCATTCTCAATAATAATGTGAGAAATATTTTGCATGCTTGTGTATTCATCTATGTGCATATAAAAACATAGAGGCCCAAAATGACATGGGTACGTTCCATTGAGACTGTTGGCTTTATTTATTAAGGGAAGGTTTCTCTATGAACTAGAAGTTAACCGAGCTAATCTGCCTCTCCTCGAGAAATGTTCCTGTCTCTTTACTTTGAGGCCTGGGTTTACAGGTAGCCGTCACACACATGTAGCCTTTGTGTAGGATCTAATCATCAGAAATCCTGACCATATACATTTTATCCACTGAGCCATCCTCCTAACAAAACAGGAGAAATCTCTAATATGGTATTTCAAAAACAGGGCTGCTTCTGTATTAGACAAAGAATTAATTCATATGAAATTAAGCCATTTGTCACTTTTTCATAACCTGTTAAACAATTTCCATCCCCGTATCTCTTCAACCATAGGCATAAAGCTGAAATTTAAATGTGTCAGAGATAAAGGATAAAGCATACTAAAGCAAAAGGCAGATGTTGGAGTGGAATCAGGTCTAACTAAGAAGGAAGTATGGCCACATAGGTCCTGCCCATAGGGCTGGTTCGGTTTATTATTTGCTACTTAGTTCACCTTTCATTCCTAAACCAAAAATAGTAGCACAAAGTTGCAATCCCAATACTCAGAGAGGCTGACACAGGATGATTGCTGTGAGTTTGAGGTGAACTTCAGCTCTGTAGCGATTAACAAGTCTACCAGAGCTGTTCAGAAAGATCCTGCATTGAAGAACCAAAAACTTAAAAGTAATAGTTTCCCACAATATCTTTTCTTGTTGAGATCCAAGACAAACTAGGTATATAAGAATAAATACGGAACCAGTGTGATCAATGAATAATAACAACCACAGTGCCGTGGTGTGCATGAACATAGAATTTGCTCTGTGGCTTCAGTTCTGGCTTGACACTGATAAATAGAACGATTTTGAAGATATCCCCCTAGTGCTGAGGAAGGTATGAACATAAAAAATGTTTCCTCAAAATATTCATCACTCCATTGGCAATAGAATAGCGTGACATTGCCTTAAAATAGTGCAGAAAACCAAAATGTAAAATGTACTGTCTCAGGCAGAAATTATAGACCTACACAAAGAACACTGAGCAGATGACTGAACAGCCCACCATCGGTAACACTAACTATTGCTATTGGAATTTGGTATAGTGTTTAACATATATAGAAAAATAAAAATTCTGCAAACTTGTTTACCAAACAAGAGACTGGAAAGAGCTAGTGAGGCAGGTTAGTCACTATTTCTACACTTAAAGAAAGATCTTGTCAGAATGGGGAAGAAGTAATTGTGGCAGCTATCTGAGTGGCTATCTACAAAGAGCCCTGGAGTCTCTTACTTTAGCTACTGTAACTAAGGCCAATCAAAGGGACATCAAATAGCATTGGTGGAATGTGTAAAGGACTGGAATTTTTCCTTAGTCCTCACCCTGGCATATGTGCTGAGAGATGAAGCTATTAAAATATATGTCATGGTAATAAATAACATCTAGTTAGCTTGATAATTCTTTGATTAAGCCTTAATTTTCCTTGCTTTTCACACAGTTATTAAAATTATTCTGCATTTTTTTTCACACTGTTTTAGAACAGGCTCTAAGCATACTCAGTAAATTACTTAATGCTTTTATTTTTCTATACCAGCATTTTCATGGCATGAATATTAAAAAGACTGACCAATATCTGTATCTGTGTCTATATCTCAATATATCTGAATATATTATATATCCAATATATCTGAATATATATATAATATATATAATCTATCTATATCATTTTCTATATGATCTATCTATATCCATACATTCCATTGAAAAGTTATCATAAGGCAAGGAGAAGCAGATGTTGAAGCAGATGATTCTTCTAAAATTCTAGGAGATAAAGCTTTGAGGAGATTTTCTTGCCAAGTTACAAGGGAAAAGTTCTAAGAGAAAAGAAGATTCAGTTAATCTGTTCTTTGCTCCAGTCTCAACAAAGCTGACTGGACTATGGCAAGAGCATCAGTACAACCGGACCACCTCAAAAGGTCTCCAGTGTATTTATCTGTGCATATTCCAGACACTTACCGTGACTGAAATCTTTAATAGATCCACATATGACAATCTAATTCAAAACAAAAAGTCATTCTCTTGCTAGTATGGAGACTCCAGAGATTATACAGCCTCATAATTAAGCACAGACTTTCTCATCTTTTATCTCATTTTGATCTACCGCTGTCTGCTGCCCACAGTTTACACTGAACCAGTCTTTATTAATCCTGACTTTCAGTCTCTAGAGGGACCAACAATAAGTCCTCAAGAAATCTTTACACAAGCCTATTTACAGTGCTTAGAAACCTGTTGGATTTTTTTTAAAAACATGATTATTTCTTCAAATGAATAAAGAAACTGCTTTGGGATAAACATTTTTTTTCATTGAGATAAGAATTAAGAATTCAATTCAGAAAACATATCACACTTCTGACTAGGTATGCAGTAGGGAGGAATTAAAGGCAAATGTTTTTCAAAGGTGTACAAAGGCAGTTTCAAAAGACATACCCATTACTTTGATAAGAATGCATCCATGTTTGTAAAAATAATACAGTGTTCCACAAGTTTGAACAATTATGTAAATTTTAAATAAAAAATCATGAAAATATATTTTTGATAATAGTGGAAAAATTGTTGTATTACTAAAATTGCCATTTAAGTGATCATTTTGATTAAATATGTGAAGACATGCTTTTATTATATTCTCCATGTCCTATATCTATGTTAATAACATAATCATTAGCTGGTACATGCTGTATAATTTTATATTATCATAAAATCATATTTCAAGCATGTATAAACCACATGGTGCATTTTATTAACATAAATGTTCATAAAGCCAATTACTTAGTATTAATAAAACATAAGCTGGACTACAACTGTAAGTATTGATCACATTTTATTTCTTTTTCAATAGTAACAGGAACTGAACTTTTTTTCTGAGTGTTAAGATATGTATGATGACTGGAAATATTCTTTACATAAAGTCCTTCTGAGCTTCAGGGAATAGATGTCCACATATCAATATTTTGTTTATTGCTTTTATCTATAGAATCTAGTCTAGTTTTCCCTACAAATCAGAGAGACTTAATCAAATGCACTTTAAGTGTTTATTATACATAATATGTGATCCTTACGCAATATTAAAATTATGGTTTTTTCTCATATCAAATACTTTATGGAAAAAAAGCTATAAAATATATAATGGTCAATACTGACCTGCTACGCTGCTTGTTTGCATGATTAGGAACAGTTTGATTCTTCTCCTTACCAAAATTCCACTTGTAATAATCTATAGGTATATATTAAATACTAACGAAGAGTCAAAATTTAGGACAATATACTTATGAAGTGCCCTTTTTTAAACTCTCTTTAATTCAACAACAACCCCATTATTAACCTTATATTTTAGAGAAGGAAATGGAGACCTAACAAATCAAGAGATTTGACAAGTTGTTTTTCAGATGACAATTGGGACCTGATTTAGAGCACATGAGTTTTACTTTCATAGTAAATTTAGGGCATTTTATTGCTCTGTAAGTAATATAAATAGGGAGAAATCAAATACAGATCAAAATAACCCAGAAGAAGAAAGAAAAGAGTTAGTTAATAAAATTATAAAAGGATACACATACTTTGGCTGTGTTCTTTTTAGAGCATAGTTCTCCACGTGTCTTTTAAATCTAGATGTCACGGCTACCTCTAAAATGTGTGAATTTACACAAGGGTGACAGTGTGTAGCACTTGGATTTTACAGTATTACCTGGCAAGTCACATGTAAGTATAAGGTAAGATATAAGTTCCATTAACACTGCAGCAATAATTCTAAAACTTCATTATTGAAGACAGCGTATTAGATATACTGGCTTTATCAATATTTTGCAATTTTTCTCTAATCCAACCCCATAAAAATGTAGTTCATGATTTTTCTCTATTCAATGTCACTTTTCCATTACATTTCTATTTAAATCTTTGAAGGTTTTCTATCAAGGGTGAGTTGTAGTTGATTAGACAACTGTCCTACATGTTGTCACTATAATATATCCATTTATTTTCTGATGTTTCCCAATCTTGATTCATAACCTAGTCTGTCAACATTATTGTCTTGGTAACATATCAAATTCACAGTCAAGATCATGCCTTGGTTGTTTTCTCTTTCATTCATATACAAACAAAGTTACCAGTCAGTATTCATCAGCATTTAATCAAGTGCCTTATTGATCTTTCAATTTCCTCAGATATGTGTTATTTTCTGGACAGCAGGAAGAAGTGATGGCTTTCCTCTGGAATTTGTAAGGATTAGAATTTGTGCTATATAAATCAACTCTATGACTAAGCTTTTCCATTACTTAATTTCTTCCTTCCACTTCACTTATTAAAGAGAGCATGAACTTTTAGTGTATTTTGTGTTATAATATTTTAAAAACCTTGTCTGAGAATGTTAGATGTCAGAATGCAAGAGTCGGCTCTGTTCTTACATGCTCTGAGTCCCGGGAATCAAAGATAGTTAAGTTTTGCATGAGGCAACTTAATCAATTGATCTATCTGTCTAACTTTTCCTTTTGTATTCCTAAACCCCTAATTGAGTTCAATCTGGTATTAGTGAATAATAAAAAATACTCACAATTTTTTATTATGAATTATTTATTATCTGAGACATTCTATTTTTCATCACTTCCAAATTCCACACCATGGCTAACCACTTACTAAATAAAAAATTAAATATAGAAATGAATTATATATAGTATGTGTAAATATATACAATGCTCCTTGCAATTTGAAAGGCACTGAGCAGATTTTAGGGATTGGAATCTTCACATGTTCCCCTATTGCTACTCATCCACTGGATAGTAAATGTATTTATTCTTCTACACTGTGCATTGCAGTGATCTGAGATATCTCTTTCTTCAGTATCTGTCTACTTCAGACCCTCAAATGTTCAGTATAAATTTCTTAAAAGCATTTTAATATTCCCCATCCACCCTTTCAAACAGCACCTTTCCCCTTCTTTGGACTTTCCTGACTGATCTTTGCAGTTTCATTCTTTTCAAAGTATCCAACATACAGATTCTGCTTCATGTCCCATTTTAGGCTTCATAGGAGCTCTTGCAGCTCCCCATTTTTATCAGGAAATCAGATTTGATGCCAATCACAGGAACCTAAAAAAATTGCTCAAGCTGAGTCTCCTCTCTCTCTCTCTCTCTCTCTCTCTCTCTCTCTCTCTCTCTCTCTCTCTCTCTCTCTGTGTGTGTGTGTGTGTGTGTGTGCGTGTGTGTCTATCACATACAGAGAGAGAGAGAGAGAGAATTTGACCGAGTCATTTGAATTCTATACCTCCAGTCTTATGACAGGAATAATTTTTTTTAATTTATTTTTTATTGGATATTTTAGTTACATTTCAGATGCCATCCCTTTCCCCATTTCCCCTTCCCTAGAAAACCCCTATCCTGTGACCTTTTTTTCCTTTTTGCTTTTATACAATTTTTAAAAAATGTTAATCAAAAGCTTTATAAGTTTGGTAATGCTCAATCAGAAGTGTAACCCAATACCCAACCTAGATATATCAACTATCTTTGACTGTCGGAGACACATGAACATCTGCCTCCATGTCCCCACTCTCTTTCTCTCTCTCATCACCTAGCTTCTCCTCTCCTACTTCTCTTCCTCTCCTTACTCTTTCTCTTCCTCTCAGTACTCTTCCCACCTTAGCTCCTCCTACATAGCACCCTTCCTGTTAAAATAAAACTTTTCTCGCAAAATTCAATAAAAGCATAATTATACCAATTTGTACCAGTGAGGTACAAGATAGTCCTAATATCCAGTCCATCCTTTTGTTGACTAACTAGAACCTCTGTCATCTCTCCTAACTAAAACACTTAGTTCTGAACCTGGCTTTTTTCTTGGCTTTAGAATGAATGTAAACTGAAAACCATCCACTCAAATCTTTTCTCTCAAAGTAAATAGCCAGGATTGGCTATGAGACTATTGTAAGGTTGTTTTCTATATTTTATTTAGAAATAGCTGACAGGAGTTAACAGACAACAGTCCAGATTACCTTACATGAATAGTTGGTTTTCAAAACGTCAGTAGTCCACAGAATTGACGTTACAAACATTTCTGTATTAATGTTCATTTTGATTAGAGGCCTTTCTGCTCCTGACAGCTTCCTGTCTTGGATTCTAAGAAGAAATTGAGCATCTTTGGAGTTACTCCAGTTGTGGTGAGACAGCCACTAGGCAAGATTTGCCTCTTTCCATCTACAGACAAATTACTGTCCAGAAAAGGACACACCTGCAGAATAGTCGACTGATTATATCTGCCTAGACAGAGTAAAGTAATCAGCCCTTAATAATTCTGCATCACTAAGGTCTGTCAGATGATCCTGGGCCAGATGGCTGAAGATCAGATGCTCCAACGTTTTATAGTATAGGGACTGTCCAGGTGTTCAGCAGTATCTATAAATTGGCTAAGTTTTAGAAGCTATGCTTTGTACTTCACATAATTTCAGTTAACTCAGTCATTCTGGATTTCTGATGGGGTTGAATACAGGAATAATCTTACACATTTTAAAAGGTATTTAAGAAATCCAGTAGAAAGTAAATGATCAAAACAAGACAATGGTGGGAAGACATTTTAAGATTTCATACAGCCTTGCCTTGACACCTTTGTAATCTTGTGTATCTTTCCTTCTAATTTGACAAACACACTTAGAAATGATGACTTGTAGAACATTGAAAGTGCTATGAACTGCTTAAGCATTTCTCTGATTATTCTAACTCTGCTGTCTCTTTCCTGTAAGCTTCTATTTCAAAAAGAGAGAAGGGGGAGGGAAAATATGCACATTAATTTTTGATACTTTAATAATTTTTGTGTTCAGTTCATTCTATCTATCTACTTGTGATTTTGAACTCATGTTACTTCCATATCAATCTCATGATTTCTAGATTAATAAACATAATCCAATGTGATACAAGTTCATTTCAACAAACATAGGAAGTAAGGTCCATAAAGAAATGGAGTTTCAATCTGCATCTGAGCGCTTACCCTATGCCAAAGCTCTCTGTACCTGGATCCTATCCAGAGCAAGCTGGTCTTCCAAGATTGTGGACACACCTAAGATCACAGGTGAGACCACCAACATTGCTCTAATAACTTGACCAAGTGGACCAGTCAGGAGCCCACAGGACACAGGAAACAGAGAGCAGTCTTGGATAGGATCCTTCTAATTCTCATTCATGCTCAGGAGCTTGTACTGTGTCACAGCTCTCCTTACTCAACCCCACCCAGAGAGAACTGGTCTCCCAGGAGTGCTGACACATCTAAGATCACAGCTCTCCATACTCAAATTTTGCCCTGAGAGAGCTGGTTATCCAGGAGTGCTGATACACCTAAGATCACAGGCTTACATGCTTAGAGGAGGAACAAGCTACAGTCAGAGACAGCAAGACCAGCTAACACCAGAGATAATCACATGGCAAGAAGAACGCTCAAGAATATAAGAACAAAACCAAGGCTACTTGGCATCATCAAAACCCAGTTCTCCCACTGTAGCAAGCCCTGGATACCCCCAACAAACCAGGAAACCAAGATTCAGATTTAAAATGACATCTCATGATCATGATAGAGGACTTTAAGAAGGACAAAAAACTCCCTTAAAGAAATACAGAAGACAGGTAAACAGGTAGAAACCCTGAAAGTGGAAACACATAAACCTCTTAAAGAAATACAGGGGGAAAAAAAAACAATCAAACAAGTGAAGAAATTGAACAAAACCAGCCGGGATCTAAAAATGGAAATATAAACAATAAAGAAATCACAAAGGGAGACAATCCTGGAGATAGAAAACCTAGGAAAGAGATTAGAAGTAATAGATGCAAGCATCACCAACAGAATACAAGAGATAGAAGAGAGAATCTGAGGTGCAGAAGATAATATAAAAAACACTGACACAACAGTCAAAAACTGCAAAATGCAAAAAGCTCATAACCCAAAACATCTAGGAAATCCAGGACACAATGAAAAGACCAAACCTAAAGATAACAGGTATAGATGAGAGTGAAGATTCCCAATCAAAATGGCCAGTAAATATCTTCAACAAAATTGTAGAAGAAAACTTCTCTAACCTAAAGAGATTCCCATAAACATACAAGAAGCCTACAGAACCCCAAATATATTGGACCAGAAAAGATATTCCTCCCATCACATGATAGTCGAAACACAACATGCAAAAAACAAAGAAAAAATATTTTTAAAAAGTAAAGGAATAAGGTCAAGTAAGATATGAAGGCAGATCTATCAGAACTACACCAGACTTCTCAACAGAGACTTTAAAAAACAAAAGATCCTGGAAAGATGTCCTACAGACCCTAGAAGAACACAAATGCCAAACCAGGCTACTATACCTAGTAAAAGCTCATAACACAAAACATCCAAGAAATTCAGGACACAATGAAAAGACCAAACCTAAAGATAACAATTACCATAGATGGAGAAACCAAAATATTCCATGACAAAACCAAATTTAAACAATATATTTGCATAAATCCAGTCCTGCAAAGAATAATAGATGGAAAATTGCAACACAAAGTGTGAAGCTACACCGTAATAAAAAGCACAGAAGTAATCTGCTTTCAACAAACCCAAAAGCAGATAGCCACAAAAATGTAATTCTACCCTAGCAACAAAAATAACAGGAAGCAACAATCACTGGTTCTTAATATCTTTTAACATCAATGTATTCAATCCCCTAATAAAAAGACATAGACTAACAGGATGGATACATAAACAGGAACCAGCATTTTGCTGCATACACAAAGTATACCTCAGTAACAAAGACAAACACAACCTCAGAGTAAGGCTGTAAAAAAAATTTTTTTTCAGGCAAACTGTCCCAAGAAACAAGCTGGAATAGCCATTCTAATATGGAATAAAATCAACTTTTAACTAAGTTATCAAAAATTTATAGGGAAGGACACTTCATACTCATCAAAGAAAGATTTTCCAAGATGAACTCTCAGTTCTGAACATCTATGCTCCAAATGCAAGGGCACCCACATTCATAACAGAAACTTTACTAAAGCTTAAAGCACATATTACACCTAACACAATAATAGTGGGAGACTTCAACACCCAACTCTTATCAATGGAGAGATTACGAAAACAGAAACTAAACAGAGACACAGTGAAACTAACAGAAGTTATGAATCAAGTGGATTTAACAAATATCTATAGAACATTTCATCCTAAAACAAAAGAATATAAATTCTTCTCATCACTGCATGGTACCTTCTCTAAAACTAACCATATAATCAGTTACAAAACAAGCCTCAACAGATACAAGAAGATTGACATGATCCCATGCATCCTATCAGATCGCCACAGATTAAAACTGGTTTTCAATAATAACAAAAAACAAAAAAAAAGTCCACATATAAAAGGAAGCTGAACAACTCTCTACTCAATAATAACTTGTTCAGGGAAGAAGTAAAGAAAGAAATAAAAGACATTTTAGAATTCAATAAAAATAAGGGCAAAACATACCCAAACTTGTAGGACACAATGTAAGGTGTGCTAAGAGGGAAACTCAAAGCTCCGAGTGGCTCCATAAAGAAACTGGAATGAGCATACACTAGCAGCTTAACAGCACATCTGAAAGCTCTAAAACAAAAAGATGCAAATGCATGCAATAGGAGTAGAAGGCAGGAAATGATCAAACTCAGGGCTGAAATCAACCAAGTAGAAACAAAGAGAACCATACAAAGAATCAACAAAACCATGAGCTAGTGCCTTGAGAAAATCAACAAGATAGATATAACCTTAGCTAGATTACCCAGAGGGCACAGAGACAGTTTCCAAATTAACAAAATCAGAAATGAAAAGGGAGACAAAACAACAGAAACCAAGGAAATCCAAAAATTTATCAGATACTACTACAAAAGGCTATATTCAACAAAACTAGAAAATTTGGATGAAATGGACAATTTTCTAGACAGATACTAGGTACCCATATTAAATCAGGATCAGATAAAACATGTAAACATTCCCATAACCCCTAAAGAAGTAGAACCAGTCATTAAAAGTCTCCCAATAAAAAAAAAAAGACCACAAACTAATAGATTTAGTACAGAATTATATCAGAACTTCAAAGAAGACCTAATATCAATACTCTTCAAACTATTCCATAAAATAGAAACAGAAGGAACCTTACCCAATTCAATCTATGAAGCCACAATTATGCTTATACCTAACTATACAAAGATTAACAAAGAAAAAGAACTTAAGACCATTTTCCATTATGAATATTTATTCAAAAAATACTCAATAAAATTCTCACAAACCAAATGCAAGAACACATCAAAATGATAATTCACCATGATCAAGTAGGCTTCATTCCAGGGATGCAGGGATGGTTCAATGTGAGGAAATTCATCAACATAATCCACTATATAAACAAACTAAACAAAACACACACACACACACACACACACACACACACACACATGATCATCTCATTAGATGCTGAAAATAATTTATCAAAATATAACACCCCTTCATGTTAAAAGTCTTCGAAAAATCAGGACTTTATGGTCCATACATAAATATAATGAAAGCAATATACAGCAAACCAATAGCCAACATCAAACTAAATGGAGAGAAAGTTGAAGCAATCTCACTAAAATCAGGGACAAGACAAGACTGCCCACTTTCCCTCTATCTATTTAATATAGTAATCAAAATTCTAGCCATAGCAATTAAACAATAAAAGGAGGTCAAAGGTATATAAATTAAAAAGGAAGAAGTCAAGATATCACTATTTGCAGATGATATGATAGTATACTTAAGTGACAACAAAAAATCCACCAGAGAACTCCTAAATCTGATAAACAACTTCAGCAAAGTGGCTGAATATAAAATTAACTCAAACAACTCAGTAGCCTTCATCTACTCAAAGGATAAATGTGATGTGAAAGAAATTAGTGAAACAACACCCTTTATAACAGTCACGAATAATATAAGTATCTTGTGTGACTATAATCAAGCAAATGAAAGATCTGTATGACAAGAACTTCAAGTCTCTATAGAAAGAAATGGAAAACCTCAGAAAGATGGAAAAATCTCCCATGCTCATGGATTAGTAGAATTAACATAGTAAAAATGGCAATCTTACTAAAAGCAATCACCATAAAAATACCAACTCAGTTCTTCACAGAAATAGAAAGAGCAATTATTGAATTCATCTAGAATAACCAAAAACCCAGGATAATGAAAACTATTCTCAACAATTAGGAGAACTTTTAGGTGATCACCATCCCTGACCTCAAGCTATACTACAGAACAATAGTGATAAAAATTGCATTGTACCAGTATAGAGACAGACATATAGATCAATGGAATAGAATTTAAAACACAGAATTAAACCCACACACCTATGGTCCCCTGATCTATGACAAAGAAGCTAAAATCATCCAGTGAAAAAAGACAGCATATTCAACAAATGGTGCTAGATAAACTGGAGGTCAGCATGTAGAAGAATGCAAATCGGTCCATTCTTATCTCCTTGTACAAAGCTCAAGTCCAAGTGGATCAAGGGCCTCCACATAAAACCAGATATACAGAATCCAATAGAAAAGAAAGTGGGAAAGGGCCTCCAACACATTGGCACACAGAAAAAAATTCCTGAACAGAATACCAATGGCTCAGGCTCTAAGATCAACTATAGACAAATGAAATCTCATAAAATTGAAAAGCTTCTGTAAGGTAAAAGACACTATCAACACTGACAAAACAGCCACCTACAGAATGGAAAAAAAAAAAAAGGATAGAGGGCTACATCAAATAGAAGGCTAAAATCTAATGTATACAAAGAACTCAAGCAGTTAGACATAAGAGAACCAAATAGACCTATTAAAAATGGAATATAGAGCTAAGCAAAGAATTCTCAACTGAGAAATATGGAAATGACCAAGAAGTACCTAAACAAATGTTCAACATCTTTAGCCATGGGGAAATGAAAATCAAAACGACCTTAAGATTCTACTCCACACCAGACAGAATGGCTAAGATCAAAATTTCAGATTACTGCAGATGCTGGTGAGGATGTGAAGAAAGAGAAACACTCCTTCATTACTGGTGGGGATTCCAAGCTGGGACAACTACTCTGGAAATCAGTCTTGGTGGTTCCTCAGAAAATTGGACATAGCACTACCTGAGGACCCAGCTACATCACTCCTGGGCAGATACCCAAAAGATGCTCCAAAATATAACAAGGACACAGGCTCCACTATGTTCATAGCAGCCTTATTTATAATAGTCAGAAGCTGGAAACAACCCAGATGTCCTTCAACAGAGAAACGGAGTACTACCCCTCTATTAAAAACAAGGACTTCATGGAATTCGCAGGCAAATGGATGGAACTAGAAAACATTATCCTGACTCTTAAGACAAAAAGCTTGGAATATACACAATACAACTCACAGAATATATGAAGCACAAAAGAGAGGGAGACCAAATTGTGGACGCTTCAGTCCTACTTAGCAGGAGGAACAAAATAATCTCAATCATGGGAGGTAGAGGGAGGAAAGGACCTGGGAGAGACAGAGAAAAGGGAGGGAAAAGGGGAGCAGGATCAGGTTCGGGAAGAGACAAGGGAGAAGTCAGAGGGTCAGGAAATTGAATGGAGGTGTGTAGCAGTGGGGGAGGGGGAACTGGATGCAGCCACTACAAAGTCTGAGATGCCAGGAATGCAAGAGGCTCCCAGGACCCATAGGGGATGACATTACCTGAAATACACAACAAAGAGAAGAGATAACCTGCAGAGACTTTATCCAGAGGTAAGGCACAGGGCCTGGTTGAGTGGTGGGACCACCCACCCATCTCAAATATATTAAACCAGAATTACTCCTGTCTAAGGGAAATGCAAGGACAAAGAATGGAGCAGGGACTGAAGGAAAGGCCATCCAGAGATTGTACCACCTAGGAGTCTAGCCCATCTGTAGACACCAAGCTAGAACACTAATGCTGATACCAAGAAGCACTTGCTGACAAAAGCCTGTTGTAGCTGTCCCCTGAAAGGCTCTGCCAGAGCCTGACCAATACAGATTCAGTGTGTGCCAACCATCACACTGAATGTGGGGACCCAAATGGAGGAGAAGGACTGAAGGAGCTGAACTGAAGGGTTCCTATGCAACCCCATAGGAAGAACAACAATATCAAGCAATCAGAACCCCCAGAGCTACCAGGGACTAAACCATCAACCAAAGAATACACATGGAAGGACCCATGGCTCCAGCTGCATATGTAGCACAGGACACCTTATTTGGCATCAATGGGAGGGGAAGCTCTTGGTCCTGTGGAGGCTCGATGCTCTGGTGTAGGAAAATGCTAGGCTGGTGAGGTGAGAGTGGATTGGTAGGTCGGGGAGAACCCTCATAGAAGCAGGGGGTAGGGGCGTAGAATAGGGGGTTTGCAGAAGGAAAACTGGGAAGGGGGATAACATTTGAAATGTACATAAATAAAATAATGAATTAAAAAAGAAAAAGAAAGAAAGAGAGAAAGAAGAAGGAGGAGGAGGAGGAAGAGGAGGAGGAAGAGGAGAAGGAGGAGGAAAGGAAGGAAGGAAGGAAGGAAGGAAGGAAGGAAGGAAGGAAGGAAGGAAGGAAGGAAGGAAGGAAAGAAAGAAAGATTATCTACCTTGATAAAGAATCGAGGGACTCCATATAAGGTAAGATACTCGGATTCTGAGTGAAAGGAAAATGAGGAATTGTTTTGAATCATTAGTACAGGAGAAGACTTTTTAAGCAGAATGCCAACAGGACAGACACAAAGATCAACAGTTAATAAATGGGACCTCTTGAAACTAAATAGCTTCTGTATGGAAACATCATTCACATAAATTGACAAGCTACAGAATGGAGAAAGAACTTGACCAGTCCACATCTGATAAAGGGCTAATATCCAAAATGTATAAAAATATTTTTTTAAAAAGGATAGATAAAATGAAATTGCATAAACAAAAAATAACTCAATTTGAAAACAGGGCAGAGAATTAAAGAGAGTTCACAAATGATAGAAATACAAGATGGTTGAGAAACAAAAGAATGGTCAGCATTCTTAGTTAGTCCTCAAGGAAATGAAAACCAAATCTAATTTGAAATTTCATCTTACACCCCTCCGAATACTCAAGACCAATAAAACGGGTGACATTTCATAGTGATGAAGATGGAAGATGTAGGCTAAGAGAAACACTGACGGGTTGTTGGTGGGAGGGTAAAATTGTACAGCTACTACGAAAATCAGTGTGGCTGATTCTCAGAAAGCTGGGAATAGAACTACCTAAATATCTAGCTGTACTATTCCTGGGCATATACAAAAGGACCCTTCATCAGAAAAAAAAAAAAAAATGGTACATACTAAATAGCTGTTTAAAAAAATCCTGTATTAGTACTTAAATGGATGTGTCAGAAAAGTCGTTCTGAGAGTAACACAGACCCCAGGCAGTTAAGACTAACGTCTTAAAGCTCATGCCTACAGTTATACATTTTCCCCAACAAGGCCACAGCTACTCCAACAAGACCACATGTCCTAATAGTGTTACTCCCTGTGTCAAACATATACAGTCAACCACATTCCACCCCTTGGCCCCCCACTGGCCTATTCAAACGCATGAGTCTATGGGTGCCATGCCTACATATAGCATAAGAAATAATACATTTAGTTCAACCTCCAAAGTCCCCATAGTCTATAGCAGTATCAACAATGTGAAAAGTCCAAAGTTCAAAATCTCTTCTGAGATTCATCCAGTCACGTAACTGTAATCCCCAAAGCAAGTCAGGACACCAGCTGGGCAAACTCCAAACTCTGAATCTCCATGTCTGATGTCAAAGCAGTCTTCATATCTTTAGCTCTTTTTTTATTGAATATTTTATTTATTTACAGTACAGATATCATTCCCTTTCCCCATTTCCCCTCCCTACAACCCCCTATCCTTTATGCTTTATACTCCCTCTTCCTTTATGCTTTTATACCATTTTGATTACATGCATGTAATAAGGTCAGTTCTAGGTTGAGGGTCTAGCAACACAATAGATGCAAATTGTTGAGGAACAAGCAAGACAATAAACACAAATAGTCTAAGAAAATCTAGCTTTTTTTTTTTTTTTATGTTTGTTGACTGCAACAAACTTCTTTCTCCTGGGATGGTTCCACTCCCTGTTAGCAGCTTTCCTCCGCAGGCCTCCTATAGCTCTGGCATCTTTAACATCTTGGAGACTCCAAGTCAACTTCAACTTCAGAGCTTTGTGTTCCAATGTCTTGGATCCACACATAATCTTCTGGGCTCCTCCAACTGGCTTTGATTACTTCTCCATCTCTGCCCTCTGCCCTAGGCTCTGGTTAACTCCACTCCACTGCTGCTGCTATTCTTGGTGATCATCCTACATTACTGGCATCTTCAATACACTAGGGTATTGTGCTACACCTATGCCTCACCAACAGCCTCTCATAGGCCCTCTTCATGGGGCCAAGTCTCAACTTTGCACGACCCCTCAGTCCTGCATCATCAACTGCAAGTGAGGCTGCTCCTTCACCGATCACATTCCCTGACTTCTCACAGTGCAAAGCAACAATTGCTCCCCATAACCCCTTCATACTTTCAAAACCAGTACTACCTGGATGATTCTTATACATTTCCAAGTCCAGCTAAAGCAAAAGTTATAATTTTGTCTATCTCTGGAACACAGTTTCTTTTGATTTCAGAAAACACTTCTGAGATTTCATTTCAGTGATGCTAGTCTGTTCTAAATCACTGCAAATTTCTTAGTTCCAGCTAACCAGCCTCAATTACCCCAGGAGCCCCTTTTATTGTTGACTCTAAAGCCAGAGGCACATGGCCAAAACTGCCAAGTTCTGCTGCTTGTTGGAATTGAAACATGGCCCCTTGTTCTATTCTTTTACCACTGGCTTTCTGATTTCTAGCTCATTCACTATCTAAGCTTGGCTGTACTGAAGCTTGCTCTGTAGACTGACCTTGAACTCAGAGGTCTGCATGGCTCTGTCTCATGAATGCTGGGATCAAAGGCATATACCAACACACATGGAGTTAAGCTTTTCTCTACTTGGAATTTACTCTATATGAGGCTGGCCTTAAACTAGGAGATTTGCTTGCCTCTGTCTTCTGGAATTAAAGGTGTGTGCTACCTAAGCTTAGCTGGATGGAATCTTGCCCCAAAGTCATCACTTCCTTAATCTCTTTATCTCCTTGAACATAGGATTCAGATCCATTTCACTTCCTGGCCCCCCTTTATTACTTGAACCACAAATTTTATAGTTTTACTTTTTTATCTTGCTCCTTTTCATTAAAATGATCTTCATAAGCCTAAACCAAAACCAAAGTCTCTGCTGGGCTTTTTTGAGACTTTCTTTATCAATGCCATTAATATAAACTTCTTTTCCTTAGGCTCAGGTAGATTCTTCAGACAAGGGCAAAAAGTAGTCACATTTTTCACCAAAATACCACAAAAACTGTCTCTAATATACATACTGAAATTCTTCTCCACGGAATACTCTTGGAGCCAGGTTTGCACAGCTCAAATCACTCCCAGCAACAAAGTCTTCCATATTCCTACTAGGATAGCCCATTAAGCCCACTTAAAGCATTCCACTGCTTTCTAAAACCAAAATTCCAAAATCCACAATCCAAATAAAAACATGCTTAGGCCTATCACAGCAATAACCCCGGTTGGTTTCTGGTACCAAGTTCTGTCTCAAGAATTTATGCTGTGAACAGATACCACAACCAAGGCAACTCTTCTAAAGGACGACTTTTAATTGGGGTTCAGAGATTCAGTTCACTATCATCAAGGCAGGAGCATGGCAGCATCCAGGCAGGCTTGGTGCTGCAGTAGTTGAGAGGTGGAGCTGGAGAAGCTGAGAGTTCCACCTCTTGTTCTGAAGGTTTCTAGGAGAAGACTGGCTTCCAGGCAGCCAGAATAAGGGTCTTAAAGCCCACACCCACAGTTATACATTTAACTCTAACAAGGCTACACCTACTCCAACAAGGCCACATCTCCTAGTAGTGCTACTTCCTGGGTGAAGGGTATTCAAACCACCATACCAACCCATCTACAAACCCTGTGATCTGTAATAGTGTCCTAAATGCAAGATACTCTAGTGAAATAAAAGCAAAAATTTATGGGAATAACCAATCAATATCTGATTTGATTTAAGGCCCACTCTTAAGTGGGCTGAATTGTAGACATGAGATGGAATCCATGTCTACAATTGTTTGTGTGTCCAAGATTCTGAGTCTAGATAAGGCATGGACCTAGAATAAAACCAAATACTATAGTTCTGCTAAAGAAATGTAGCCATTAAATGGCTCCTAATGACATTCTGCCATAGTCATAGTTCAGATCTTAGTTATCTATCCCTAGAGAATCTCTTGCAGTAGATGAAAAGAAACACAGAGACTTACTTACACTTGAAAAATGTGCAGAGAGACCTTTATACACCCATTCTTAAATGGAATATCTTGAAAAGATCCCTCCCCTCAGAGCTCAGAGAACCGTACACATGAAAAGGCAAAAAGATAGTTAAAGCAAGAAAAGATGGATTATACCAAAAAACCCAATGTGTTCTAGCTACAACAAGATAAACTCATAGATAGTGTAGCAGCATGCACATTGCTTGCATGAATTTGGGTCAGAGAGAATCCAAGCACTGAGACTGGGCTTGGAGAAAAGTTTCTATCTGCAATCAAAGAAGTTGTTTTAAAATTAACAACTGCTTGTAAAAGAAAAATTTCTTGAAGACGGACTTTCTGGATATACAATCCACGCTTAAAGGAGAGGTCCCTTATCCAGCAATAAATGAGCAACAAAAAATAAACTTGTAGGTATTTTTTTAAGAATTTTGTCTTATATTGTTTGTTTGTTTTTAAACCTGATTAGACTCATTAATAGGATTCAGGGGGTGCACACACTTGAGTGTGTGTATGTGGGTGCACATAAATATGTTTGTATATGTACGTGTGATTTTGTGTAGTGTATATGTATGTGGGTTTGTACATGTTAACGTGTGAATGTGTTGGTATGTGTTTGTGCATGAGTGAGTTTGTGTTTATGTGCATGTGTGTCTGTGTATATGTATTTGTGTGCATGTTTCCTGTGCTTCTGCTTAGTTTCTTTTTACCTTTGTTAGTTTATTTTTCTTTCTTTGACTTCGTTTTGCTTCTATGAATTCTTAAGAGAGAGAAAGATGTGAATTGGAAAGAGTGGGAAGAAGATTGAAGGAGATAAGGGAAGGGAAACTATAATCAGAATTTATTATATGAAAATAACTTTATTTTTAATAAAAATAAATTAAAAATCATTAAAGTCCAGGCAGGTGATCACAGCAATATGCAAGGATTAACTTCTTTCTCAAGGCTATTTCTAGCTCAGAATTTAAAACCTATTAAAATGGAAAGTAAGCTTCAGAATAATAGCTTTGTGCAGTCAAAGGAAATTTGGTAAGGTAAATACCCTCAATTTTAGGAAAATAAATGACATTTAAAGTAAAAAGTATTATTCTGATATAAGTAATTGACTCAAGTAAAAGTCATCTAGATACCAGAATTATAATTGTAGGCTAACTTCTGAGAGATAAAATTTTAAGTTATATTAAAATTGAATCATAATAGCTACAGAAGTGAAAAACTGAGAGAAGCAATGTGCTACAGTTACTAACCCAGAGTACACCAGTCCTGGTCTCTGGACTAAATAGTTTCTTCATTTACAGCAAGTGTCAAGACATCTGTGGGTCATAAGACTTTCTACTTACAGAAATTGTCTCTTCCCAGCCTAGATGACTCTCTTAGAAATCCATACAAGTTCATTAGACCCAGGCTGAGGCTCACAAAAAAAAAGAATGTGAGAAGAAGAATCATGATGTTTCCTTTCCGGCTACTAAACTAATGAAACTATGGGTATACACGCTACTTAAGAAAAATGTTCTCAGCCACAAGGCACTGAATACAAAATTGGAATTAGAAACAAGGTCAGTGTAAATGAACTAGATGTTTTTTTTTTTTTTGAAATGAAAATATATTTATTAAGAATAGTTAAGAATAATCTCTTTATGGTGACGTTAGTGTGATAATATGTGATTTTTTTATACCAGTGCTTTTTTTCTTTCCAATGAAATTATAATAAAATGATTCAATTCAAAAAGATATAAAAACTTGGGAATAATGATAATCTTAGTTTTCAATGGCACCTGTCATTTTATTATCACAGGTATAAAACCTTAAATAGCTTTCTTTGAGAGAAGCAATGAGTCAGAAAGAGATTACTTCCACTGCTGCGGACATGAGCTTGTTTCACTACTTTTATGTTTATGAACTACAAGTTTATGTTTACTCAGTACTGCTACTTATCATGTAAGTAGGGAGAAACCAATGTGAGTTTGAAAACATCTTTTTACTGAAGACAAAATTACAGTTATTTATAACTCAATACTGAAAAGTACTTGTCTGCTTTTGACTTCAGATTATTGAAATCTTAAGTTCAATTGTCTCCAATGCCCTTAGCATACTTTACTTAATTCTCACAGCATGAATAAAGAAAATAAAAATGTTAATTGAGTTTAACATTTGAACTAGATGTTTTACATTGACCACCTGTACAATTGATTTCTACATACACCAAAATACAAAACAATACAAAATGCAGTCTCAGAATTGGAAATAATGTCGGTACTGACTTCTTTTGGTAGTTGTTTCATACAACAGAAACAAATGGATCATTTTGTACTAGATGAAAGTGGATCACCAATTTTAAGACTTGTAGCACAAGACCAGCATGCTTCTTTTCCCTCTCCCTCTCCCTCTCCCTCTCTTCTCCCTCTCCTCTCCCTCTCCCTCCCCCTCCCTGTCTCCCCCTCCCTGTCTCCCCCTCCCTGTCTCCCCCTCCCTGTCTCCCCCTCCCTCTCCTCCCTCTCCCTTTCCCTCTCCCTCTCCCTCTCCCTCTCCCTCTCCTCCCTCTCCCTCTCCCTCTCCCTCCCCCTCCCCCTCCCCCTCCCCCTCCCCCTCTCCCTCTCCCTCTCCACTCCCTCTGCCATCTCTCCCTGTCTTGTCTCACTCTCTGTTTCTGTGCCACTCTCTGTGTCTGTCTCTCTCTGTCTCTCTCTATGCCAAACAATACTGATAAAAAGCATCCTGAAGCACTGCCAACCTACACAATCAAGCAGTTTTATAGTTGTTGAATTACTAAAAGCTTAGATTTTATAATAGTTTACTTTCCCCCAAAAGGCTATCTTCAGTGTTCACAATATTTCTTAAATTAATAAAAAGTAAATTATTGTCTTTTAGATTTATACAGGATTTCCTTTGTGTTACTCAATTTTAATATAAAGTGAATCAGTATAGGAGAATGGCAATCAGATAAAAGACACTGATACAGTCTTTTTCTTCTGTTTCTGTAACTGAAGTCAGGGCTATCATTATCTTATGGAACAGCTCACTAGTAAGAAAGGAAGCACTTTGAATTTCTATTCAGTTATAGTGATAAAATTCCAGTTTTAACTTTTAAAGATACATCAGAAGTATTTTGTTTGCTGGAATAAAATGTCAAAATCTGGTTCCTAATTTATATTGTCACCAATGCGGTTCCTTTTCAACCTTACTTTTAAGAGTGTAATAACAGTCTATAAGGGATTACTGAATTATAAAGGGAAAATCCAAATGATAGTTTTAAAAACCAATAATTAGTGGTGAACTCCAGCTAAAGAATAACTGGCACACCATTGATTCTAAATGGAAGCAGATGGAAGCAGGTGTAGTCCATAAATACTAGATACATGTGGATCAATAAGCTTGGCAGGAATCATTTCATTTTCTAATTGTCACCCAGAGTACATATCTTTATCATTGGCCTTCTTTCTAAATCCATGTGCCCAGTTAAATCATTTTTTATTCCTTTCCCTAATTAAAAAAAAAAAAACCTATTCACCATATTTTGTGATCAATCAGTTCTTTTTTTTATATATATACTGCCCCATTCACAAAGACAGGAGAGTGTAATCCCCCTCTGTGTCACTTAGGAAAAGCCAAATATTTTGCAAACCTTTACTTCTCTTCTCCTTAATCTTCTTTGTTAGTATCTAGCCAAGAATATAAACTAAAACATTGTTTTACATATTGTCCTTCAAAAATAAATGAAGATAGATGAAGTAAGTCAGAGCAAATAAGTCGATTTATAGAACTGAGAGATTTACTCATAGACTTTTCAGAAATAATTTTAAGAGTTAGAGTCGTATACACTGCTGTGAATTTAAACCTATAGCTTTTGGAGAATCATCACATGCTCATTATGGAGAACCCTTTCCGTGTATCATTAGTAAAATCCACCTTAACCCACTTAGAGATGTTTTTGCTATTCTTTCTGACCTTTATCTGTATTCAGAGTTCATACAGAGTTGATTAGTATTTTGATAGCTAAAATGCTGCATTTGACAATGCCTGGCTCACTTTATCATATCATGTGACTTCCTTAGAAAACCCTCTGTCATCTATTAGCAGATAATATTGATAGATGAAGTAGCAAAAAAAAAAAAAAAAAAAAAAAAAAAAAAGGTTTTTTAATCAAACAACGAAACTAGAAGCTAACAAAACACAAGGAAACAGTATATATTAGTCATTTATCAATCCATACATATCAAAAAGTTGGCTCACCAAAAGCACAGTTGATACTATGAAAGCAAACATGTATAAGTTATAACTATTCCTTTCTTTGTATTTTCATTTATTTTTGTTTTCTCAACAGTATCTTCCCTGAAGTTCAGGCCAGTGAGGAGTCCTCCTTCTTTAGTGTCCTGAGTCACGGATGACAAGAGTATGTCATTATACCTAACTAGAGTAAGACTCTCCAGCTACCGTGGCTGAATAATGTAAGCAACAAATATTTTTTGGAAAATTGTATTTATTGCATATGTACATCAGTACTTGAGATGGTCACTCTTTGTAAGGTACCTATGCAAAGATTGTGATAAAATAACTTTAAAATATTGAGGCAGCATAGGATTGTTCTGTGCATCCACTGGATGCTTTGCAGATGATGTCTTTATTGTGAGTTTTATGTTAAATACAAGAACATTGAAGAGCATGTGTTCTGTAACTGGTTCAAACTCACGTGTTAGAAATGAGTTCCGCAGTTTTGTTCAAAATCCTCTTTTCATACGTGACTACAATTACCTTCCTCCACATTTCTACCAAATATTTTAGGAGATTATATACAAATGTTGACAGAGATTAGTGTCATCAATAAGGTATTATAATTTCAATGCTCATTTTTTGATATCACAGTTTCTAAATCATACACATGGAGAAAAAAAGAGAAGGAGGAGGGGAGGCAGAGGAGGAAGAGAAGGAGGTGGTAGAGGAGGAGAAAGACACAGAGGAATTAGAAAAGGAAGAGAAGGAGGTGGTTGAGAAGGAGAAAGACAAGGAGGAGAAGGAGGTTGTGGAGGATGCAGAGTAGGAAGAAAAGAAGGAGGAGAAAAAAAAAGAAAAGGAAGGGGAAGTAGGAAGAGAAAATACAAGGGGAGAAAGAAGTCCAAAGTATCTTTAAAAAAAAAAAAAAAAAAAAAAAACAGTTACTGGGATTGACTTAGTGCTCTAGAGAGATAAGAGTCTAATAAGCTTTAAAAAATATAAGAACTAGATTATTACACACTTGCTCCAGGTATGATATGCTTGATTGTCAATGTCTGTGCAAGTTTTAATTAGCATTTTAGAAAGACTTCTATGACACAGCTAAGGAAACAAAGTATAGTTGGTTTTTAACAGTCAGCTTCCATTCAGAGTATTTAGTCTATCAGATTTTTAAATACTTTATGAGGCATGGTACAAGGAATAAAGTTGTTTATCTTAATTAATCTATCCGTAGCATATTTTATAAAAAAATAAAAATATGAAAGAGCAGAGGTGTATTGGTGTGATTTAAAGCCTTTCTTCATTGCAGAGATATGAACCAAAGTTAACCAACTCTACCAGTGTGTTTATGGAATCACGAAAGACCATAGGTAAGAAATGTAAATGTTTTGGAAAGATAAGACTCAGTATTTAAGAAGTGATGGATTTTATTATAAATTTTATCCACTATACAATAAAAAGAATATTTTTTTCTTTATTATAAGTCTTTTCTTCTAAATTTACCAGGAATCATATCAAGTGACTCATTGCTTCACTCCAAGATATTATTAAAGATATTAGCATTTTTATATATGAAGATATTAGCATTTTTATATATGAAGATATTAGCATCTTTGAGCTTTGAACTGACTTCATTTTCAACAGGCCATGCAGCGAACACAGGTAAAGTTAAGGGGCCAGCACCAGTCATTATTTCTGTATTTTATTGTCTTTATTCTAGGTCTGCACATGCATTATGCAAGTTTTTAAATGAAAACATAGCTTAGTACAGATAAAGCTGACAGTCTTAGAAACAAAGGCTATTAAGACAAACAACAATAAGAATTGTTTGGAATACCTGGTTTTAAATCCCCATGGACAAACATGTCAATCATATATCGACAGAACGCATACTGATCTGACAGAATAGAGAGAAAGAAGAAGCAATGAAAGCATGTCATCACCATCTGCCTTTTCTATATGAAGACACAATGTAACAGAACAAACAAAACAGCACAAGTCTATTTTGCCTACTACTTATATCTGTGAAGGAATAAATAGTGATTTTATGAGCGTACAAAGGAAAATATGTAACACACATAATGTCTCACTCATTACCTATAAAATCTCTTAAATATGGAAACAAAGTTATTCGTAATTATATTAGGGTAGGAGATATTTGATAATTTAAAATCCTTTCCTTGCTTTAAAGCAATTATTCTCACATATCCTTGTGAAATGTTTGAGAAGGGAACCTGAGGTACACAGAAGAGAATTCTCTCCAACTAGGAATATTTCCTGCTGCTAAACCCAGAACCTCTGCTGGCTATTCCAAGTGAGACTGTTGATAATCCTGAAATAAGGCACAGAGGCAAGTGTATTGTAATCTGTTAGGGTCCCGTTCATGGAAATTCTCTTTATCAGAAATGTGATCTGGAGAATCACTCAACAGCACCAAATGATAGAAATAATAAGCTAACTAATTAACTAATCTTTATGTGATCATTTTGTGCTCTTGGCTAGTCTGTAGTCCATAAAAATAAACCAACAAAGTAACTAGATGATGCAGGCACAGTCCAACATGGTTTCAGGAGTTGGGTTTTTTTTTTTTTTTTTCACTTCTTAATTACATACAACCCATGGAAATACATATTATTGCAAACTTTGAATTCTCTCATGGTCAATCTAACTTTAATAGCCACTGTAAAAGATTTCATAAACTTTACCACAACATCTTTAAAACTTACATTATTATGATCCTTGTATTTAATCATTTACTTTTTAAAATCTTTTTATTAGGCATTTTATTAACTCACCAAATGCATATGAAGCTATAGCACCAAGAAAGTTTATTGCATTTATATAGAATTACACATTTTAGTAGTTCAAAATTACTTTTATCAACCAATATAACTATATTTATTTTACAGGAATAAATACCCAAAAATACTTATTTATGAAACTCTGCTGGGTCTTTGTCATCTTTAAAATAGTAAATGTACTTACTGCAATAAATCTAAAAAATAGAATCCTTTTCATTAATACCTAAGTAAGAGTGAATCAAAACTTACAATGTTTCTAAAGTTTATATGTTTCTGGTTGCTGAAATGAGGTGGCACATTTTTAGACCAACCCATAAATTTACTCCTTTGTTGACATATTTCCAAGGATGGTTTCTACCCCATCCCAGGCTCTGGGATATCTATGGTGTTAGAAAAGTAACATTAAAATAGGTAGTATTATCTCTTTTCTAGACATGAGATTTTGCTATAAAACAAGGCTAATGATATTTTTTAATGGATGATAAAGATTTGGAGTAATATGATATGCCCATCTTTCCTCCTGTTTTGGACCTCATTTAACATATGGTTACTCCTTACTATGGCTCAAGAATATCTCTCAAAAAGATAGGAAATATGCCAGAATATACATATGATCCATTACTCACAGAGTTGTGACACCATGGGTGTATTGATAGTATTCGTGTTTAACAATTCCCCACGTTGTATAGACTGATGGCTAAGAGTTAGGTCCTACACAGTCTGACAGATGGGGACAGGAACCTCAGATAATCAAGATGGCTTCCTCCACACAGTTTAAAATCAGCTTGGCATCCTTTTTCTCCCTCCAATAGGACCCCCAGCTGGTAGACCAGGTTCACATTCTGACTAGACTTTGCCCAAAAGTTGTGAGCCCATCTGTCTTTGTTCAAACTGACCAATCCTAAATTAGGTGATAAAAACCTCTCAAAGACTTAAAAACCCTCAGCACTAGATGAGAGATGAGACTTTGGCTACACAGGTGAAATACTGCTTTCTAGCCCCAAACGTAAAATGAAGGTTGCATCCTGGTTACATTCAAGTCATACTTACTGATTCTCTGAGCTAACTAAAGATACCCTTCAGACTTCCTCATTAATTGATTGTGTATAGCAAGTGAAACTTTTTAACATGGCACCAACTGCTTATATTTATTTTGCCTATGATAGCTGTTTCCAAAAATCATTCATTTAATTAATTTATTAATAGTCCAATAAGCTTTTAATATAAAGTAGAAAATCTTTTGTGGATTCAACATTTTTTTTGTTTTTGTTTTGTTTTGTTTTTGGTTGTTTGGTTGTTTGTTACACCCAGAATATTACCTGCGTAAACACATTTTTAAAGTATCTGTTACATGTAAACTATGTGTGACTTTGCTTTCTAGTGACTCCAACATACAATGGGAACTAAATAATATTTATATATTTTTAACTTTTTTCTTATAGTGCTGGATTCCACCTGTCTTAAGTGATGACCTTAACAGTCTGTGAATATTCTAATAAGGCTATAAGGTTCAAGTTGGGTTTTACTTGCTTGAGAACAGATCATAGTCAAGTCTTCTGAATTTGAGAATACTCAATGTATGAAAATAGTTCTCTACATCCCAATTCAATACAGCAGGAAACTACCCTTAAAGAAAGTCTAAATTGCCCCTCCATTCTGGCATTTGTAGTTATAGGATAGTAACTTCTATATTGCAATTCTCTACTTGATCACTAGTTTGAAAGAAAAGATTGAAAATAAAACATTCTCCTAGAATTAATTTATGTTGTCCATTCCTGCCTTATGGCTCCTCAGGGAGTACTGATGAATCTACTCAGCTGTTGATGCCTGGCTGGTGCTCCCTGTGGAATGTCAGCCAAGGGAGAATGCACAGAATATTAATAGAAATGACTTTAAACAAATAATCTCTAATGATGCTAGGGTATATGTGGTCTGCTGCTGTATGCCAGATTCTCATAGCAATACTTTCTCTGGGTGTCACCAATACTTGAGTCATTGTTAAAAAGATGAAAATAACAAGAGACTGAGCATAGTATATAACAGCTGTAAGATATTTATTTCCTCAGGGAAACTAGGGAGAAATGTTAAATCATGTCAACTTTGCTACCTTACCTTTAGTGAATTTGAAATGATCTATCAAAAGCAGATTACATAATAAGTAAGTATGAGTAACTTTATGGTAGGCATTTTTATTGCCTTAACTATATATATATATATATATATATATATATATATATATATATATAATATGCAAATGTAAATAATGAGGTGTTTATTGATAATTGTGTTCTATGAACAAATTTTACCAACAAATGTCTGTCCCAGATAAGATTGAACTCCTCCAAAACAAAACTTAAGTGTATTGGGTGTTTAAAGTGATTTTTTAAAAACTGTATGAGGGGTTGGAGAGACCACCAAATTATTGTTTCCTGCTCTTGAAGAAGAGCCAAATTCAACTTTCAGAATCGGCTCCTGTGAATCTGATATCTTCTCATCTTTCTTCTCATCTTTAGAGCACCTGAATTTTCCTGCACAAACCCACACACAGACACACAAACAACATTAATTTGAACATAAGAATTAATTTGAACATATATATATTTCACATACATGTGTGTGTATCTACCCTCATTCAGCATACTTCAACTTAGCAAATAAACCTTACAAAGAAAAAAAAAATCTCAATTTTGTTGTGTTATCGATTTAAGAATTTAAAAACCAAAGCTATTTTTAAAAAAACAGAAAATACCATATCTTTATTTTGTTTAAATTATCATGATCATGTAACCAGTGTTTTTAAAAAAATGAAAAAAATGTTCTTAAATATCTGCTTATTTAAAAAAAAAGAGGAAAAAAATAAAATGTAAAAAGAAAAGAAACAAGTTATTATTGTCTTTGACCAGCCATTACAGGTTAAATTCTTATTATCTACTGAGTTATACAATTTATATTGGTTGTAGCAGTACTCAGTAGGTCCCATGCTATAGCCTAATTTTTGTTTAGATATTAGAATCATTTTGATACCTTTGTTCCTTATAATTCTTAACTAGCTTTTCACATAACAATGAAAACAGTACATTGAAAATGGAATTGGCATATAATCCTATTTGATTAGTGACATGACAAAATATAGTATTTGTGACCTGGAAGATAAACACACTTTGAAAGTATTCTAAAGTAATCAGTTTATCATTGAAATATAATTCTCACACCCTGAGAGACACTAACATCTCAAATGGTAGTCATGTGCCTAATTCTAAGTATTCTGACATTTTTATATAATAAAATTATAGATTAAGTACAGTTGATATGTTTTCATTGGTTTCATGTTACAATTTTCTTTCTTAAAGGGTGATTTAAATTTCACAGTATTTTAGAATCCAACTGTCCTTATAGTGAATCAAAGTATTAATTTTCCTGATTTTATCACAATGAAATTACTCATTTAACGTATTTCTCATTATTGTATCCTTTTATAGCACATAGATTCATACATGATATTATTTTTAAGGATAACACTTTATATTTTCAATTTTCAAGATCTTGAAAACAATAAGTCCAAATTTCCAAAGTTTTTATCTTGGAGTAGTATCTGTAAAGCTAGGTTGAAATGAATAAATTTACATTAAGTTTATGAAATACAAAAAGAGGAAAAGAAAAAAAGAGTACACCTTTTTTCTTGTTTCCTTAAATATGTTCTATACATGTGCCTTTTGTTTTGAAATTAAAGTTTACATGCATTACTCACATATCAAAGTTTATAAACATTGTGATGTTGAAAAATAAGATAAAAAATACAAAGTGTGTGATTCATATTATGTAGTTTGTAAGAGAAAAAAAATGTTTCCAGTTCTACCATTAAAATAGCCTTCTTACTAAAAAGTTTAAAAGTCACAATGTAGTTATATAGACACCAATTTGTCCATTTAAGTTTTGAATAAAATTATTCAATTGGTATTGGAGTCAAGGAAATTTTTATTTTTATTTTGTAACATTCATAAGAAAAGATACATCTATCTCAGAAACAGATCACACAGATCAGACACTGTGTTTGGATGTGAAGGTTGGGATTTGTAATAACCTGGACTGAGGAATGGATTTGGGAATAGAAAAACCCAAAAAGTACCCTAATGGTGGGACAAATGTCCTTGGTGATCATTTTAAATCCACACAGCACCTTTCTGTAAAAGATTTCCTCTCTGCAAATGGTTGATTTCTGAGAAGTGAGTTAATACATCATAGTTGATGAAAAGCACACCTGTCCTGTGCAGACTGCGCTAACATTAAAAAAGTTTGAAGACTAGAAAAGCACCCGATACTTCTTTATCATATAAGAGGTTTCCAACATCAATGAAATGAGTTGAAAGTTTAATGTGCATAATCTAAATGGTATCATTGCAGCAATATTGAGAAAGTAAAGTTTTTATATACTTCTTTTCTATATGTTTTGTTCATTGACTCTGGGAGCAACTCCTTGAGAGATGCTGTTGCTGTCAACTTTTCCAACCGCCTTTCTCCAGATTCTCACCCATACAACTGTTTAATAGTTCTGCCCAATCGTCACGATTTCAGCACTCAGCCCCAAATTTAAATAACTCCAAGGGATCACTCAACACTCACTTCAAAATGCATCTAGCTATTTGAATACATTTTATTATATTTATTAGTATGTTAATACCCAATGACTGTACTTCCTTTCAGGCATATTAGCTTGGATCTCTTTTTACCCCTTCTGAGATTTAATTTTAGTCTTTTTCAGAGTTTAACTTGACTGCATCTGCTTCTTGCTCAATATTCTCTCAGGACCTCCTTCTCCTTGGAATGTTTACCTTTCTGCTCATGCTTGGGCACAGCTGGTGTCTCTTTGTCATCCCTCTCTTTGGCTTTTGGTGGTGTTTTCAGAGTTTCTTTCGTTTCTGCAGCTGTTGGTTTCACTTTCTCCTGTTTCCCAACTTTCATTTCCTTCTTAGCCTTTTCTTCGGTCTTTTCCTTAGTCTTAACTTTCTTGTCCTCTACAAGAAGTTAAGACGGTTATTTTTCTTTACTCACATAATTCTTCAACTCTCATTATTCTTCATGTATCATTTTAAAAGACAAACAAGACAATCAATAGAAAATGGATGTTTTTATAAATACTGTTGACAATTACTAGGGTATTATAAATTTATAAATATGTTGTATTTGAAATCGACAAGATGAATCTCTTAATTTGCAGGTGAAGAGATTGGATTTCTGTTTTTACTATTGTTGTTGTGGTTACTGTTTGTTTTATTTTAGCTTTGATAATCAAGAGCTTAATCTGTCCACAGTGAGTCATTTATTATACAGAGTTTGTAACTTTTGGCACCTTCAGTATGAAAAATGTTCACACTAAAGAGCCTAGTTAAAGAATTTCATTTTAAAGGAATATGATCATTTTCTTCTATAACAGAAATATCTTAAGTATTACTCAAAAATAATTCTAATATAATATTTTAAAGAAGATAAACTCAAGGAATATAAATGAAACATTACCTGCATAGTACTGAATAACAAGATGAGAATGATGATACTTACCAGAGACCAACTGACACATTAACAAGGCCCTTCTACAAGACTGATGCTTTCTGTATAAAAGGTAAAACTGAACTTGGGAAGCATTTGCAGCTAAGAATACAAACCCAGACAGACATCCCTACCATGATACCTATTAGAGACTGACAGACAAACATCCCTAATGACTGGGCCTGCAAAGACTGATAATACAGAAACAGATACATTCTCTTGCATTTCTAAGTCAGAGATCATATTCCCAAATGTTTGTAAAACTTTTAAAATGTCCTAGCAGAAAGTACTACCAAGGGGGACTGGTGAGATGGCTCAGCAGTTAAGAGCACCTACTGCTCTTCAGGAGGTCCTGCGTTCAAATCCCAGCAACTACATGGTGGCTCACAACCATCAGTAATAAGATCTGATGCCCTCATATGGGTGTCTGAAGACAGCTACAGTGTACTTTGGGCTTCAGCGAGCAGGGGTGGGGGTGGCAGATGGGAAAGAACACCCTGGAGCAAGCAGAGGCAGAGCGAGCAGGACCAGAGCAAGAGGGAGAAAGGAAGAGGAAAAAAATAGAACAAATTTTTTAAAAAGTACTAGCAAGCAAAATATAGAATGTGCATGTCTATTTAAAACACATTAGCTCAATAGTACATGTAGTTTTAGAGAGGGAACTGGCTTACAAATTAATTGCTCTGTGAATCACTCATATTTTTTAAAATCACTGATGTATGATTCAATTAGTTGTAATGGGCATTTCATATTTGCCATTTTCTGCATATGGAACCATATACTTGGCATATATCTGTCTGGACACTTTCAATGCATTATATTCTTGACTCACATGTTAAAGAGCTTGATGAAAATACTGGCCTCTGTTTACTTTGCTTTGATGTAAACTAAGCCAAGACACCTGTATATTTCCATACAGAGGATGATAGTATCATCACAGAAAGCAATCTATTTGCAAAATCAATATCATCTGTGATTCAGTGTTTGATCAGTGGGATCAGCATTGGACGTCATCTGTTTGGGGGGCATTCCAAGAAGATGCTCCTGCCTAGACATCAGAAGACGTTGAGGTTAAATTGAAAGACATTGAAAAACAGCTATAATAAGTTATTTATCATTGCTTGCTATGGATGTTTGGTCTCGTGCTATGTATTGTAGTCCTAAATTCTGTATCCTAAGGACTACATGCCTCAAGATGAATGTGCCAGGTTTTGTTGTGCAAACCTTGCTCTTTAATTTAAAACTATTGGTTGAATAAAGATGCCTAGAGCCTGGAGCTGGACAGAAGAGAGGTAGATGGGGCTTTGGTTCCTGAGCTCTGAAGACAAGAGGAGAGAGCGAGAGAAACAAAGACGAAGGCGTCATAGTGTAGGTGGATCATGAACCGCGGGCATGAGGGCTATCCGGCTGCAATAGGAGTGGCTCAGGCAGAACATGGCAAGTGATATCTCAGGATTATTAACAGGAAAGTAGACAAAATAGCGTAGAGGGTTAATATTTGCCCAGCTTTAGTGCTTTAAAGCTGATTATAAATATAAAAATATTGTGTCTTTTATTTGGGAACTAAATAATCTAAGGTGAGGTAGAAACCCCCAAATAATATTTACTACAAGAGCATGCCTCAAACAAAAATTTTATTGATATTTTACAGAGGTGGGCATTATTGTATCCAACTTACCCAACATGATCATTGTAAAAATTTCTATAGATTTCTTTCTGCATTTATGTGTGGCTTTTTTTTTTTTTTTTACTATATGATGTAAATTTTACTCTCTTTCCTAAGTTACAAAACAATTATTTTCTCTCTCCCTTTTGTGTAAAAAATCCATATGCAACTTGTACATGTACATCTAAGTTTTCCTTTCAGAACACCTACATCAGGCTTGTCTCATTGTCTACTTGATGGCATCAAAAGATGAGCACATTGCTGCTGTCTATGTAGACTCTGGCATAGAATTTAAGACACTGTGATACCAGCCTTGATCCTGCTTCATGCTTCTTCCTGTATGGCTATGCTCATATTTTGAACATGTCATGTGTTTTAATATATCAAACTTCATCAAAGTGCTTTCTCTAAATTCTCTATATTTTTCTATATATCTGAATCCCATCATACTCAATTAAAAAAAAAAACCTGTCACTGGACTTGAATATCCTGTAGTTTTAGCTTGTATCTGCCAACACTTTTATTAAGGAGTGAGTTTTATTCTCTATTGTATATTTTATATTGTACAAGATTGTTTTCTTATTAGTTTTCCCTACCAGGCTGCAAACTTGAGTTCAAGAACTCAATTTTTCATTTTCTATTACCATTGTGTTCAGTACAATGTTTATTTTCAGAGAATATAGAGCTAGTGAATCTGAATTAGAAGTCAAAGGAATAAATGGTTTACTACATGTGTGTCATATGTATGATATAGTAATTTGTACTCTGCACACATAAATAAAGAGTTTAAAATGAACATACTTATTTTAAAATTTTACTAGACTTTTTATGGTTTTTTTGTTTGCTTATGTCTGTGTGAAATTGTTATTTTCAGCTATCTTAAATGTCATCTACCTTTGCGTTTCAGAACACAATTGATTTTACCTCTATCTTATTACTGTAAAATTGAAGATTAGTGAAAATCTGATCTATTTTAATACCATTGAATTTTAATACTGGCAAAGTCGATTCTCTTAGAGACAGGACCACACAAATTGAGAGAACCATTACAATAACTTTTTATATAAAAATGAAGACTTCCCTCTTCTACTGTCAACTTCTTAAGACAAGTAAATTTGTCTTTCAGTAGAAAACAGCAGGGTGGTGCGAGAACCAGGCAGAACTTGGGTTGACACCTCTTGATTTCTCATCCCATCTTTTCTTCTTTCCTCTCTGCTATTTTTGTGAACTACAAAAAATGAGCACCATGTGTAGAGGGTCTAATATAAGCACCAGGCAGGAGATGACAATGAATCTGCATGTTTCTTTCAAAAAGAATTTCAAGGATGGTCTGGAAAATTACTGCCCTTGAACATACTGTATTTTAAACAGAACAGGAAACACACTGTGTCATGTAAAAGTGCCAGCCGGAGTCATTAGCTTCAATGCTGATCATAGTGTTCTAAAGGAATTCATTTTAATTTCTAACTCAAATGTTACCTGATTAGTTTGTGCCTTATTTCATTTTCCTAGAAGCCCACATATTATATAAAGAACATGAATACATTTGCCATTCCTAATATAACCTATATAAATAGATTAAATAAAAATATACATGAAAACATTATATAGGTATAAAATGTATATAATTTATTTACATATATCTGCCAGTATTAACATATATAAATAGGAAGCATTGGTAGTGGGCAGACTTATGATGACTTCCAACAGCTCCTACCTTCTTTTCTAAGTGAATGTTGACTAGTCTTGTAATATGCTAACCAATAGACTATGACAGAAGTAATTGGAGTAAAATTTCATAGTAGTCAGCTTTCACAATTTCACAATATCACAATTTCCATCCTGATTTTTTTTTCTGTTGCTAGGCCTAGGGAAGTCAATTATCATGTCAGTGTGAATTTGTGACAAACAACAGAGGACTAAAGAGAACCTCAATGAACTAGATGAGCCAAACTTGAACTATGCATAGTGTGAGACAGTGAGTGGGTAATATTCTAAGTAGCTGAGATAATTTATTGTTCTAGCAATATGAACCTGCTTCTAATTTTTTACAGAGATAATATGTTGCATTTGGTTTCTGAATGTTCTAATTTCAAATTTTTATTTAATGAATCCATCTTAATATAATTTTAGGAATTTGAGGGGATAGGGAGATAGTTTATTTGGTAAATTGCTTGTCATGAGAGCATAAGGATTTAAAATTAGTCCCAGCATCCACATAAAAACATAAGTATTTTGACACAACCTTGTAATCTCAGTAATATACATGGGACCAGATATGTCTGTTACCTATTGCTAGAAAAATAATTATCATAAAGTTTTCTTTTAGAACCTATTCTAAAAATTTAATTACTATTTATTTATTTATTTATTTATTTATTTATTTGATAGTGATACATTCTTTCTCACAAAGAGGTAGTTTGTTAATGATACTAGAATAAGATTGCTCCAGTATAACTTTTATATTGACATTATATTCATATCAAAGTTATATTTTTAAAATAAATGGAAAACATTTACATTGAGGAGACAGAGATGTATTATTAGTTAAAATGTGTTGTGGCTAGCCCTGATGTTGCTTGTATTTTGATGATAATTTTGCTCTCCTTGGAGAAGCTGTGGACAAGGAGTGAACTATATACACAAGTGACTTCCCATGAACCTTCTCCACACCTTAACTTGTAAAATAAAGTCTAGAGCCTGTGATTGGGAAGGCTGGAGCCTGCGACTAGGCATTTGAAGGGAGGGGGGACGTAGAAGTTTCGGGGAGAAGGAGGACAAACAGAGAGGAGAGGGAGAAGGAAAAAAAATGGAGGAAGAAAGATGGACGATCCAGATTCTGCGTGGCTTTAAATAGCCACAGGTAGCCACATGTCTTCTCTAGGTGGGCAGTTTATATCATTATAAAAGTTCTTGTGTGAGCATCTTGTGAATTGAGAATATATTGATATATAAATCTGACTGTTTAATTTTAAGCTTCAAGAGTTTTGATTTACTGGGTTAAAGAGATTTGTGACTGCCTACTTCTGGAGGTGGATGACTGAGAAGGAACGGACGGCTCAGAGGCAGGTGAATCAGAGAAGGGAAGACTGTGGACTGGGGATAGTCAAGAGACTGCAAGACCTCCCAGGAAGAGAGTAGCTGGGCATAGCATGGGAACTTGCCATTACTTTTAATATTTCCTGCTACAAAAGTATATATTTTAAAACACTTAAAACATTTGGTAGACCAACTTAGGGTAGAAAAATATAGGTCAATTAACTTTTCAAAATAAAGCAGTGATAATTTTATGGACTTGAAGTACAACAATGCTTTTTGTGTACAAATTCTTACTTCCTTACAGCGCTCACAAAACCAAAATAAAGTCATCAATCCACTGTGCCCTTTAGTTGACTTCCTTAGAAGAACTAGCTTCCACATTTATTCAACATAAAATAAAAAAATTTTTTTCATGCTTCCCCTGTGGCCCTCATAATTTTCTTATTAGCCAGGGAGAATAAGACAACACACTTCAAAACTTATTTTACTTCCTGTGAAATTTTTATGCTTCTAAATACATTGGAAGTGTTTATTGAATGTAGGCAGTTACATCAGGGTCATTTTTCTATTGTTAGCTCAAACTTGCCTAACTCTCCCAGTGTCAAGGGAATGAGAATGTGAGATAAAGGTCAGACAGACCAAAATTCTGGCACTTACATGTGAGGACACTTTATCTTCCTTTCATGTTTTGGTAATTTTTAAAACTGTATTTTGGTTTTCTTCATCTTTAGATATCTAATTTTAAATCATTGTATTTAAATGAAATGGAAAATGATTACAAACCTTCAAATTTCTCTCCATATGTACAATCTCATTATCAAAAGTCAAGAATGTAGATATTCAATTTTAAATCATTGTATTTAAATGAAATGGAAAATGATTACAAAACTTCAGATTTCCCCCAAAATGTACATTCTCGCCATCATCAAAAGCCAAGAGTGAAGATAATAAAAGGAAAAGATACCTTTTGCCATGGTCTTTGTCTCTGTTCTTTCTTTTTTCTCAAGTTTCTCCTTGTGAGTTGCTTAAACAGAAAAGTAACATTAGAAAATTATAAGTTACACATAGCTTTAATGGATTGCAAAGCCAATTTCCTTCGGTCTACAGTTCTATAAAGTAACTGGGTATTTATGACACTATTGGAGTCATCTTAATCAGTGGGTAATAGCGTATAGAATACAACATAAGCTTTGGCACTAAAAATCAGAAAGGAGCCAGGCGATGATGGTACCTTTAATCCTAGCACTTGAGAGGCAGAGTCAGAATAATTTCTGTGAGTTCCAGGTCAGCTTGGTCTATAGAGCTACTTTCAGGACATTAAATAGTACAGAGAATCCCTGTCTTGCAAATCTAATTAATTAAATTATAAAACTTATTAAATAGGCAAGTATGGTAATGAATGGTTTCAATTCCAGTACTCAGAAAGCAGACAGGAAGATCTCTGTGAGTTTGAGGCTATCTTGGACTACATAGTGAATTCCAGGATAGCCAGGGCTAAATAGTTAGATCCTCACCAAAACAAACAGAAAACCTAACCCCACAAATAGATAGTATGTGGAAATCTAGATCTATCATCTGTCTTTTGTAGATTTTACTACAAATATATGAAGCTTTCAAGAAAGAAAAAAAAATGAGGAATTTTAATAAACAAATATAAAGCACATATACACTGCTAAAATAACTCTTTTTAGCATTAATAACAGGAGATATGTACACTATGGCTTAAGAGTGATTAACCAAAGTGTTCCATAGCAGGAACACCATTGACGTTTGGGAAAGAGCAAAACTTTCTGATATGATTTGAGCATCACAAAGACACTGAACCTTTCTAGTACCTGCCCACTGATTGTTGTACATCAACATCATTATGACAAAACATTATCAATGATTTTGTAAGGGGTTACACACTGTACAAGATAATTAAAATGATTATTAAAATAACAAATAATTTAGTTTAGCAATGTCCTACTTTATACCTGAGAAATACCTTCTCAACATGTATTTAACAATGTAATGAATCAACATTAATTTATTTAACATGACTTTGTTCTGTAAATAGTAAGAAAATGTTAGGTCTCAGTGTTAAGGTTAAGATAATCCCAGAGGTCCAATAGCATGTGCAACATTGTCCTATATTTCAAAAAAGCAGTTCATTTATGGAAGGTACCAACATTTCAATAATGTATATTAAAATGTAAATAACTTTAATTGGCATATATAAACAGAGGAAGACTTACATAAAGCATTCTATCTCTGATTTTTTTTTGAGTACATTCTCTACATGTATAATTTATGGGCATTAATTTATTAAAAGAAAACATTTAGTAATATTTAACTCGAAACTTAATAAGAACCACAAAATTATTTGATTTTGTCAGGATATAGAATCTTATATTCATAATTTGCTATCTCACCATCATATGAGAAACACATAAATATGCCTGAGACAAAAAAGATAAGAGCTGCAAAATTCAAGAAAATTACCACTAGGTAAATATTAATAAAAAATGTACTATTTAATTCTAATATTCAAATGTGAATACGTAATAAGTCATATGGAAACATGTTTCTACTGCTCTGTTTCATAAATATCACATTCATTCTACGTATTCTAAGCTGCGGTGTTCCAGAAAAGTTAGCCAGCTATGATATTGAGGATGTAAATGTCATCCAAACAACAGCAAAACAACAAACCATAATCTTACTTCACATAAAACAATGAGGCAGAGTGCGATGTATCAGAGAAAAATGTAAACCAAGGAACATTTTTTAAAACTTAAGGAAACTATTAATATAGACTTAGTTTCTAGTAAAGATTCTAATGAAGCCGGGCGGTGGTGGCGCACGCCTTTAATCCCAGCACTTGGGAGGCAGAGGCAGGCAGATTTCTGAGTTCGAGGCCAGCCTGGTCTACAGAGTGAGTTCCAGGACAGCCAGGGCTACACAGAGAAACCCTGTCTCAAAAAACAAACAAAAAAAAAACAAAAGAAAAAAGATTCTAATGAAATTGCTGAAGTGGAAATACCACAGTACATGCATGTGTGCACGTGTGCGCGCGTGCACACACACACACAGAGCAATAAATGGTCAAGAGGTATGAACTGTATCACAGAAAGAAATCTACAACACTAAAATCACATTAAGGTAAATTCTACAAAGAATCTAGGGCATATAATATAAGATATCCTCCTCTCTCAAATACTATAAAAATTTTTAAAAACAGATATGGAAAGTTCTCTAGGACATAGTTTTGATTTAGGAAAGTCAGAATATAAGACATGTTAGATTTTGGAAAAAAGGGGGGGAAACAATAATATAAATTACTAATATGATGGGAAAGATCTTCATGATTTAAACAGTGAAGTTGTCTTACCTATTTTCTCAATAAATAAGCAATATCAAACAAATAAGATTATACAATAGGTATTTTAATTTAAATGATGAAGATGACCTCTTACCTATAAAAATGACCAGCTTTTTTTAAATTCTTCTCTCAAGTAATATTCTCTAAGGCAGGCTTGAAAGTACCAGAGGATAGGCTGACATATTTCTTAAAAGTAACATGGGGACAAGAGCCTAACCCACTTTATTCTCTTTAGTTCAGAGATTTCATTTTTATGTTTCTTTTCCATGAATATAACCACAATACAACTTTTAGAAGAAGGAGCCAACATTTTTAAAGTCTAAATATAATGAAGAGAAATGCCAAACGGGGAAAAAACTTTAATGTTAAAGTGGTACAAAGAATAACTACATACCTTTCTTCTCAGGTTTTTCTCCTTTTAATTTTTCTTTTTCTTTTCCCTTTTCTCTGTGCAAAACTGGAAAGAAGCAAATAGTACTTTTAATTTAAATCAATGGAATAAATTATGAGATAATTGCATGACAGTTTAGTTTATAAAGTACTTACAGAAATCACCCATTGGCTGTCATGAATGTTTGTTTATATACTTAGGTTAAACTTGAAAATAATTACTGTTATTTCACATCCAAGTATAAGCAGACTAAAATATATCTCACTGAAAAGATAAAAATATCTATAAAGATTCTCTTCCTTACTCCCTCTCTCCCTCCTTCTTTCCCTCCCTGTCTCGCTCTCTCTTTCTCTCTCTCTGACACACAGACACACACAGTATGTTCTTTTTAAAATCCAGCTTTGATATTCGATGAATGTTAGAAATATCACCACAAGAATGTACATAGTCTCCTGAACCAAAAGCAAAGGGCAATGACTAAAAACCACGTGTTAAAACTTTACAGAAATAATTCATATTAAATGATTTTAAAATAAACAAATGAGCTTGGAAAGCTATCACATTTTCCCAAAGGAAACAAAACTTAATTTACTGAACTGTGATCTAGTAAACCTATTCCAAGAGAATTCAAATTTAAGAGAAAACTTTACCTTATTATTTATCCATAGTGCATATTAATCACCAACCTGGAAATATAGAAACTAACCCACTCACCTTTCTCTCTTCTACTGCTTAACTATAATTCAGTCATTAGGCTCTTTCAAAGTAAGCTTTTTGATATTCTCCTACCCATGTTCTCTTATCCTCTACCTAACTTATATTTACCCAGGAATATACAGCAAACACCTGTCAAGTACTGAAGAATCTCTTTGGCAAGACAAATACCTTCCCTGTCAATGGAATGTCAACACACTAATAGATGACAAATGCTAAACAAATAATTGCAGATGTAGTTAATTACATTTAGTGTAATTGCTATGGAGAAAATAAGCAAGATGGCATGTTGGCATGGATACTGGGACCTGATCTCATCTACATGTTTGAAGAAGGCACCTTTGTACAGGTGACACTAAGGATGTGGAAAAAAATTGAGGAAAATAGTATAGTCAAAGACTGTGAAGACAAGAAGAAAGAAGCCCATTTCCAAATGTCTGAACAGTGTACCTGCTATAGATGTGACACTATTGAACCTTTCAATACAATAATATCTGGTCTGAGGGTGTGAAACTTTTTGTTTATCTATTTATCTATCATTTGTTACTGTTGTGTTGTTGTTGCTGTTGTCTAGGTGTATCTCCCAACAAAACATGTATAGATAACAAATCTAAGTGTCCTATCCATTGTTTAGCATAGCATCTGTCACGAATAGGAACTATCACAAGTTTAGAAACATTTCATTGTCATGGTGATCTGATAAGAAATTTTACCTTACATGTTATATTTGGTTGTAACAAGAGTTTTTGTAGCTCCAGAGAACAATATTGTCCCATGCACTACTCCCCTCTCTGCTTCTTTGTATCTTCCATTTTATATTTCCTAAACCATCTGTCCTCATTGTCTATCTCCTGTTCCATGTAAAGCTCCTCATGTTTGGGTCAAGTGATTCTCTGTAAGATTGTATCCTATCTTTATTTAGTTTAGACAGTAATTACACCATGTATTAATTCTATATTAATAGGTAACAATGTTGCTATTGTTTATATGTGACTTCTCAGTAGACAAAGCCTTTTAAGGAATGTGCCACATTACACCTTTGCAGACTCTGTTTATGTCAATATCTCTCATATAATTCACTGTTAATAATATTTTGGAATATATGAACTTCCCATATTTTGTAAAACACCTAATAGGCTTTTTGCTCTCAGTCTTTACTTTTGATCTCTGGACACTTTTGTGGTTTATGAAAAATTCTTAAACATAATCTAGAAGCAGGAAAAGAGTACCCACCTCTGAACATCTAGATATTATGTTATTTTCCCCTTTCGTACTTAATGGAAATTTAGGTGCTTCTGAGAAACTAATTTCAATAAACATAACTCACCAAATAAGGGTAGGAAATCAGTACTTACAGAGACCACAAAGAGCTCATTTTTCTTTCTGTGGATTATTGTTAATTAAGCTGACATCCAAAAAGAAATTCTTGGCAAAAACAAAGCGTCTTATAAGTTTCTCTAGGGTAAACCAAGTTTCTGAGAGATAAGCTGTGCATTCAGAGCCCTGACTAAAAAGACCCCCAAGAGAATACCTAATCTGTGGCTCTGCCTCTGCACCTCAGACAGCTGGATGTCCATTCCACCAGCAGATCCTTAGATTGACATGTGCACAGGCATAAACAGGAGAATTAATACAAAACCAGAGAGCCAATGGGCTAAATAAGCATATTAACTTCTCATTCCTGATACTCAAGGGAAAAAAGCTGGTTCTTCAATCAAAAAATGTTGATTTGCAGACACAGTGGTACATACTGGAATTTCATTATCCCTCTTCAGAATTAACTCCACAATACAGTTTAGTGAAACAGCTGGACCTGGAGGCCCTAGGGATCTGTTCAAAATGGCAGAAAGCCACCAAAAATACTTGGATAGAAATGTCAAACTTTGGCAAGTGAGTTCTCAAATGCCAAGTATTAAAATGACTTTAGACCCAGCAAAGCCACAATAAGAGCTTTTGAAATAAAAAATACTTTGCTACACTAACAACAGTAACTAATTTTGCTGATATAGCTCTGAGAAAAATCTATCACCCACATAGAAAACAAAAATCTACCTACGTGCTACCAACCTATACTAGCAAGCCATATTTTGGTGATGGTAATTTTAACCCAGAGTAAAAATAAGCTTTTGCACCTGTTAGAGCTTAGTGTGCTTGCCATTCTTATTTACATGAAACAAACGTCCCCTTGATAGGCTCACAATTAAGAACAAATGGAATCCACCACTTGGAGTGGATCTGTGGCTTGGCATCTGAGTTGGCATGGCTGTGCCATTTTTGCTCTTGAAGACTGACCTTTCTTTGACCAGAACATTCAGTTTAATTCAACTCTGAAGTGTATGGCTCTTTCCCACATGGCTCCTCTCCAGCTCTTCTGCATGCTTCTGCTTTTTATCCTACCAGCCATCAGAAAGACATAAATTTTTGGGAGGGGGGGAAGGTTCAGAGATTATACTATGTCATGTTTTCTAGTTCTTAGTATCTACATCATTCTCTGAGGGCCTCTTCTCACAGTTCATAATCAAAATCAAATCTTTGGTGCAAAACTGTATAAGTGCAGCTGTTTGTAGGCTACTAAATTCTCCAAGTGACAGGTGACAATGAACTAAGCAAAACCTCTGAAGATTATATTTGACTTCAGAACTGCTGAATAACACTACTGTGAGACTTCTGTGAGAACAGTACACATTATGCCTTTTAAGGTATATGCTTTGAGGTACGTGGTTTTTCTTTATAAAATTTTCTGTCATTTATTTTAATACATTTTCTATGTTTTTTAGTTTTTTAGAGCTTTAATTGTATTAGGAAATCATTTTGAAAACGTGAATATTCCTACCTACTTGCAATATTATACATATTGTTTCAATGCCTTATGTGGTTCATTAATACCAAATGATCCTCCTTCAAAACATTCATAATAGTAATATAAGATGGGCTGAACATGTTACATTTAGAAATATGTATGTATACACATGTCGCCACATGGTCAAAAGAATGACACACATTGAGCAATGCCTTGGGGAATTGCCTTTTACTTCTGGTGCATTTTATTCCCTGAATTGTTCTTAGAGTTGATTTTTGTACCTCCTGTGAAAAACATTTATATTCAATTGTGCGACATGTTTGTTCTTGTTGGATATCAGATCATAGCTACAGAACCCGATCTGGTCAGTGTGACCTGAATTTGGATACGACCTTCTGATTTCCTTTTGTGCTTTCCCAAGTGTACTCTACAGAATGTGCCAGGCAATTATGTTTCAAATGCTCTGTTCTGAGATAGTGCCAGAAAAGGGCTGATCTGTGAATACTTAGTATGTGCTTACAACATTTATTTACATGTTTTTTTCTAATCGTGTTTTTCTGAACTCAAACAACCTTCCTTGGATCATTCCTTCCTTTGTCATATTAGTGCATAAAGGCACACTGAAATTAGAAAAAGGGTTATTTATAACATCAGACTGTAGTCTGCTTCAGTCTCCCAGACGCTCAGATCCCAGGTTTTGCCAACACAAATCTGCACACGTTATTACATTATACAAGTTAGTTGTGTACAAGTCTAATCTAATCTACAAGGCCTAAGCTGTCATAAATAATAAAAACTCTCCATGTCATTATGGGGAGCTGGAGAGTTGAGGAAGTCTATTTAAATCTACCAAATGATAGATACTCTACCCTGGGGGGGAATGTTTGGACATTTCCTATTTTTATCTCTTGAAAATGCCACCTGTTTACTCAGTATACTCTAGTCACCTGGTCTAGATTACTTTGGTAGAAAATGCCAGGACCAGAATGCTAAGTGGATCCCAGGTGAGACTCCACTAACAACTCATTCATTTTGAGCCCTTTAAAAATAAGTTCTACTTCAACCACTACTACAGAAAAATAGCACTTATACAATAGGTTAGTGTGTGCAACTATATGTGCAACTCATTTTGAAAACGACTGGTAGAATCTTAATTCTGTACAACCAGAAAAATAATCAACACACATAAAAAGATCAACTAAATTATACTAGAAACGTTTGCTTCTTTTTTTCCTAAGGGAGAATATAATTTTACCTCAACACGGTCTATTCGACTGTCTATGTCTTGGGAGCTGGCATTATAGGTGTGTGGAACCCAGTCCCACTTCTATATAGTTTCAACCTTAAAGGTTAAAGATCTTGAACACAATATTAAATATATAAATATGCATTGGTCACTTGTATTTCTTCAGTAGATAACTATTTGTTTATTTCATTAGCTCATTTATTGAATTTAAAACTAGATAATTGTGGCGCACGCCTTTAATCCCAGCACTTGGGAGGCAGAGGCAGGCGGATTTCTGAGTTCGAGGCCAGCCTGGTCTACAGAGTGAGTCCAGGACAGCCAGGACTACACAGAGAAACCCTGTCTCGAAAAAAAAACAAACAAACAAAAAAAACCCACTAGATAATTTGACTGGGGGTACTTAGTTTGGTATATTCTTCTTAATTCTTAATAATAATCTCTATGAAATGTACAGTCATCAAATGTTTTCTCCAATTCTAACTTCTCTGAGTACTAACTTCAGTGTGCCAAATTTTCTAACAGCACAAAATCCCATTTGTCAGTTCTTGGTTTGTTTCCTGAGAAACTGGAGTCCAGTTCAGAAATTCTCCATCTATGTTTATGTCTTAAACATTTTTGCCTGTGCTTTCTTGTATTATTATCAGAGTTTGAGGTCTAATATTAAGGTCTGATATATTTGGGGTAGATTTTTTTTTTTATGTAGTGTGAAAGATATAGATCTAAATTTATCTGTGGAAATATAGTTTATCTAGCATCTTTTTTTGGAAGAATTGTCTTCTTTCTAAAACATGTTCTTATACATCATTGTTGAATTAGGTGTGTGTAAATTTACGAGCACATTTCTGAGTATTCTATTCTAATTTATTTACATGTCTATTGTTGTGTCCATACCATGTCGATTTTGATGTTATATTTCTGCAGTTTCATTTGAGATGCCTCCAGCATTGCTGTTCCTACATAGCGCTGTTTTGACTAATCAGGATCATTTGTGATTTTATATATTAAGATTTTTCTTTTGAGCTCTATAGAAAATATCATTGGAATTTCGATGCCTATTACATTTTTACAATACTATTTGTGCAACCCCTAGTATGAAAAGTCTTTTAATTTCATGTTTTTTTTTCTCCCCAATGGAAATTTTTCCTATTTATTTCATGGTAAATTCATTATTGGCATCTAGAATAGCTACTGAAAGGATTTACTGTTGCTAATTTTCTATCTGGATACTTTACTTGCTGTCATGGATTTCTCATCCTGAGTGGTGATAGACTCTAACCATGAGCCACAGCAATGAGAAAATATTGCTAATGAACACTAATGGATCACTTCTAAAAGAATCATAAATCTAAAGATGGCATGGCACTGCAGGCTGATCATGACATATTTCACATCCCCTCAGCTTGTGGTCACCTGGCTACCCAGTAGCATCCAACACAATAGACAGTGCATTTATTGTGGATCGGGACACTAGTCATTTTCTGTCATCTGATGTGTCGCTTGTTCCAACTTCTCAACAGACATTCTTGCACCTGAAACACTCAAGAGCTGAGGATCCAAAAATACTTGTGCATCTCCATCTTCATATTTGTTAGCTCTTTTAACTTGACAAGTACACATTATAAAATCTTAGACTTTACATAAAAGCTGTTCTACAAGACCATTTTGACCTATGAAAGCTTTCATTACAAACTGTCACCCTTGTATGGAAAGAGGATTGTGTTAAATCTTGCTGCTCAGAACCTTTCTTCTAGTGTGAGAACTCATTGCACACATTCATATTTGAGTTAATAACCTTTAGTAATACAGGGTGAGTTACAGTATGGTTATGTTTCTACTAAGCAAATTTAATGATCCACTGTATCCTTCACTATAATGACTCAGTGCAAGTTCACAGGTACATATATTGTCCAGGTGATAATCACAGAACAAATTCCTACTTTCTTATGGGGAAATATGACCAAGGCTAATTTAGTTTAAAGGCCAATGCTAACTAACATATCAGAGCTTATGCTTAAAGCAGTAATAAATTTATATTACCAGGTTTATTCTTTAACTCCATGAAACTCTCCTATTCTTCCCTCAGTGAAAGGCATCAAAATAAACAAAAGAACAAAATAAAAGAGTTAATATCTTATAAAGTTAAATCATCTAGCCTCAAAAACTAAAAATTTTATCTTATATTTTACACCTAATAGTCAGTATTAAAATTATTTATGTTTCCCTTTAATATGAACATCTTAACATATTTGAGTGGATTTGATTTTAGAACTCTTTGTTCTCTGGCATTCCATATTGTTTACGTTTCTGTGTTTCTTTGATGAGTAAATATTCCAATCATAAACTCATCATGTTTCTTTCTTTTTTGGTTTGTCGGTTTATTGAGACAGGGCTTCTCTGTATAGGCCTAGCTGTCCTGGAACTCACTCTGTAGACCAGGCTGGCCTGGAAATCAGAAATCTGCCTGCCTCTTCATCATATATTATTCAAGTCTTTATATGAGTCAGAAGAAGTTTTGGTTTTTGTTTATTTGTTTTGTTATTTTTTTAAAGGGGGCAGTCAGCTGAAGGAGGGAAAGAAGGAAGAAAAGAGAAAAAAAACAAAAGAAAAGAAAGTGAAATAACATATAATCTATTTTTATTTACCACCCAAACTCTTTTTTGTCCATAAAATACTTCAGTTTTACTATATTCAAAATTTTTAAGTTAAGGTATTTGTTTATAATGATCACATCTTAGAAGTATTATATACTTTTTAAAAAGAGTTACAATTGTTTTAATGGCAATGTAAACCACAACAAGCCATCACATTTATTCATACTCAAACTGAAATGTAATTTAGAGAGCATTTCATTTATCTACTACACATACAAACAGGTCTCAAAGTGTTTGTAAAAATGTAGTTATTTTTACATTGTCAGTAAACTATTGAGGTACAAAATATAGACATTATTCTATCTCAGTTACAGATAGGACACTAGAAAGCAAATAAAATGTTCCACTTATATTCCCATAAAGGGGAAAAGTAGATTAAAATATTAATGTATCTTTACACTCTGTTTTCTGTCTATCTCTCTCTGTCTACCTAACTCTCATCTATCATGCATCTATCTGTCTGTCTGTCTACAGTCTACCTTTCTTTGTCTTTCTTTTCATCTCTCAAAATTATTCATTTTATTCTGATGTTCTACTCAAGAAACATATTTATTTAGGTGACTAATCTCCAGCACAGCCTTTGACGAATTTATTTTACACTTCAGCCAAATGCAGTGTTTCAATTACATGAGACTCACTGGTTTAATAAACCCACTCTACAGTGGGTTTACTCTGCTGCCTAAAGGTTTTGACAGCAGAATTCTGAGAGCTAGGTCCAAAATGTAAATGCTTCCATGTACATTACTGTACCCACTCCTGCAGCCTCACAGTTAAATAACAATGGAGTCTGCAAAATAAAGCTGAGTAGAACTTCTCCAACTGGAACCAGTTGAATTCCTCTTTAATTCAGGCAGAGAGAAGCAGCCAGGTTCCCTCATGGTCCCCTTAAACAATCACTGCCCAAGAGCAATGTTCAATTGTCCTGGCCAAAAGAGTCAAGAAACCAAAAGGGAATACACAGCAAGAAGACATTAGCTCTCAAATACCAACATAAATCAGTCTCAGGTAAATAGGCATCAGTGTTTTGATTGTGTAAGCTTTGGCTGACCAATCCAGATTATCAAAGATTATGATTATTTATTTCATATCTAAAGTATTATCTGGGTTCATTGCAAAAATTCAAACACAAGGTATATGTATAAGCAATAGTATCATATCCCAACATAGATAACATGAAATCATAAGCTAATAGGTGTTTATATTATTTAAAAACTTAATATTTTCAACTGTTCTACCAATGACAGCTAATTTTTACATTAGCTAATTTTTAATATATTAATATGTAACTACATTTATTTTTTAAAATTCTGCATAAGGGAAGTGCTTGTAATTGACTTGCCAGCATACCCATGTTTTCCAACAATTAGTTTTTATTACAAGGAACTTTTATTATTTTCCTTTGTATCCCATGAATATGATAATGAAGAGGAGGCTGGACTCCCAGGAGTTCTAACATGCCCAGGAGTGTAGGTAAGTCACAAAACTTCCGTTCAGCAAACAAGGAGTATTTTGGGACAAGCTGGGACTCAAGAACTTCCTCAAGGCCAGTGGCACAGGACACTTCCTGTCTGCTCCTGCACCTGGAGCAGTCCTAAGGCTTCAGCTCTGTACCCAACCCCCCAGCACCCAGAGAAGGCTAGATTCCCAGGAGCTCTAACACTTAAAAACATAGGATAATAGGATCACAGGATCTCAGGAGCTTGGGCACATGTCCTTTGCCATCTGGGTATTTCTAGTGCTACCTTCACTCACTATCTCTGATTGGAGCCTGTCTGTTCTGTTAGCTTGGCTGTGTCAGAACTACTCAGAGTCCAGGAAGCAACAATCACTTCTGCTTAATATCTTTTAACATCAATGGACTCAATTCCCCAATTAAAAGACATACACAAATGGACTGGATATTTAAATAGGACCCAACATTTTGCTGCATACAGGAAACACACCTCAGTGACAAAGACAAAGACTACCTCAGAATAAAACACTGGAAAACAATTTTCCAAGCAAATGGTCCCAAGAAAAAAGCTTTAGTAGCCATTCTAACATGATAAGTGGATAGTAGCCCAAAACCATGCAATACCCAAGACATAACTCACAGACCACATGAATCCCAAGAAAAGGAGAGACCAAAGTGTGGGTGCTTCGGTCCTTTGTAGAAGGAGTAACAAAATACTCACAGGAGCAAATATGTGACAATGTGTGGGGCAGAAATGGGAGGTGAGACCATCCAGAGACTTCCCCACCTGGAGATCCCTTCCAGATGCAATCACCATATGCAAACACTGTTGTGGATATCTGGAAGTGCATCCTGACAGTAGCCTGATATATCTGTCTCCTAAGAAGCACTGCCAGAGCCTGACATATACACAGGCAGATGCTCACAGCTAACCATCAAACTGATCACAGGGTTCCCAGTGGAGTAGTTAGACAGAGGACTGAAAGAGTTGAAGGGGCTTGTAGCGCCATGAAAAGAGCAACAATACCAACCAACCAGAGCTCTCAGGATCTAAACAGCTATTTTGGGAAAACACATGGAGGAGCCCATGTCTAGCTATATTTGTAGAGGATGATGGACTTGTAGGGCATCAGTGGGAGAGGAGGGTCTTGGTCCCTTGAAGGCTGGATGTTCCAGTGAGGGAGAATTCGAGGGAGAGGAGGTGAGAGTGGGTGGATGGGTGGGGGCGCATCCTCATAGAATTAGGAGAGGAGAAGATGGGTTAAGAGGTTTCTGAAGGTGGGGAACCAGGAAAGTTGATAACATTTGAAATGTACATAAACAAAGTACCCAATAATAAAAAACAAACAAACAAACAAAAAACAGATAATGGAACTGGCTATCACAGTTGAACATTTGAGACTGTAGAGTGAAAAATTATAAAGGCCATTTTATGAAATATGTGTAGATTTTTCGCCTTAGACCTTGGGCAGAAAAGTGCAGATTCCAGAACGAGGAACTAAATGTAAGATTTTTACCACCCCAGGACACATTCCAGGTGAATGTGAATCAAGCCTCAAACAATAGGCCCACCTATGGGTGGGCGAGGCCCAAGGCAGGAAGGCATTCCTGACTACAGATAAAGATGCTGCCACCTAGGTGGGGCTATAGCTGGAAGATAGTTAATCTGAAATAGTTGGTAAATGGCAGGATAGGACATAATAGCATGGTAAAAACCACATTTTTGAGAAGAATGAGTGTGCAGAGTGATTTTCACATGACTCTAGATCATTTGGGCTAGATTCTCTGAAATGTTCCACTGTTCATGGTTACCTCTCCCTTGGTCTTCCCAGTGCTATGTTCAAAATTTGTAAAACAACCAATCATGTGTAACCGCGTGAAAATGCAACCATTCATGTGTAAGCACACGAAAATGCCTTCCTTCCCCAACCCCATGCTATAAAAGACCCTTTAACCCACCACTCTGGGCCAAAACCTTGCTCTTGGAGCTAAAGAGCTTGTAGTTTTGACTACCGGCTAACTTCCCTAATAAAGCCTCTGCTGTTTGCATCCAGGTATGGTTTCTTGTGATCTTTGGGTGGTCGTGATCTCCTGAGACTTGAGGAAGGGTCTCCCGAGTATGGGGGTCTTCAAGACTTTTTAGAAAAAATTTAACATTACCCATATTATAAAGATTCCTTATAATTGTCAAGGACAAGAGACTGGAATGAGCCCATGGAACTTTAAAAGAATATCTTCATAAAATAGAAAATTAAAAAGAAGAGAGAGAAAGAGAGAGATACTGAAAGACCCCCAAAAAGGGGACCCTCACCCAAGTCCAGACCTGCACGAACCCAAGGACACACGAGAAACCATCTTGATGCAATTGCAGAGGAGGTTTAACAATGAGGGCCCTCGGGCCAGAACATATCTCACGCAAGAGATAGAGGTTCCGCCCCAGAACCCAGGAAACTTGAGATATTTATGGGTAGGGGTTGGGGAGAACGGGGAAAATTTGGCGCGGTTACATATGATTGGATATTTCAAACATCAGCAACTTGCAGAACTGGCAGAACTTGCAGAACCTCGGACCTCCCAGAAAGGGAGGGAGAGAGAAGTAAACACCAGATAGCCCATTACTCACTTGGGCTTGTTTGGACTTGTCTGGGCACGCCCTTGCATGCCTTTATTTTTGGTCACCCTACCCTGCAGGGGCTTAATATTTTATTATGACTAAATTTAACAAATTGTTGGTGGTCTTTGCTGACCATGAATTTTTTGTTATTGTTTCAATGCTGCTTTCAAATTTTATTTTCACAATACCCCTATCCACCACAAATTTATTTAAATCATGTTCTTTTTATTTTTTTATTTTAATTTTTTTTTTAAATTTGAATGCCAAGGAACTTTCTGCTGAGTGTCTATAGCACTCTACACCTATACATACTTATGCATAGGTGAAAGGGAAGGATCCACTTAATGGCATAAGGCATGATCCCGATTAGGTATTAAATATGGGGAAGATGGCATGTTTGTGTTTTCTCTGAAGAATGCTGAAGGAGCATGGTGGCTGACAGAGCAATGGGTGAGACATGCTGATGCCAGGACAAAGAATGATGCTGACCTGTGAGCTTGCTGAGTGCCCTGACAATGATGACTGGGAAGCTGTATTGGGCATAAGTTCCTGACCCAACAGTGCTTACCTATACCCACAATGAAATAAGCCACCTTGCCTCAAGTTCTTAGATTTTGTGGAACATGGAATCAAAAAGAGAAGTTATAATGCCTCTTATATTGTTATTAAATGTGACCAGATATTCAGACCCTATCGTGGACTCTTCTAGAAATCTATCCAATATTGGAAATAACAGTCTTCATTTGGAAGTCTAGTTCTGGACATTTTCAGAGATATATATATATATATGGAAATTAGCTGCCATTCTCTATGACGTTAAGTCAGTAAGAGATAAAGTTGGGGCAGTATCTGGATTTCAAACAGGTGCTAGCACATGTGTTAAGGCTCTTTTAATTGTTAAAAATACTTTTATTTCTTTGACAGTATTTAATGTAAGTTGCATTGATTATACACCTTCTAATTATGTTTGTATTTTGAAATCTGACATGTCAGTTATAGAGGTCTATCAACCAGCTTTTGTTTTAGTGCCCTAAGTATCACAGAACCTTGGTATTCTAAAAATAGCTTACAAGTACTGGAAGAAATGAGCCAGACTTTAAGCAGAAACAAGAGGGAAGTGGGCTTGATTATTGTTGGTATAACAGCTTTAATTACATTAATTGCTAGCACCACTGCTTCTGCAATTGTTGTGACACAAGAAGTTAAGACAGCTACTTTTGTTAATCATTTAGGAAAAAAATGTTACTAATGTGTTGAATATACAAGAGGATTTAGATAGGCATTTGTAAGAACAGATTGATGCTCTTATCCTATTCAAATTACTGGAAGGAGGTTCAGAATTTAAGGGTAAGTAGCCATCTTGAGTATCACACCAAATACCATTGGATTTATGTTAGTTCTACAATTAACATTGGTAGTCATTATAATTAGAAAGAAATTTAATGACACTTGCAGTGTATTTGGTATAATTCTAACACCTCTCGGTATGTTTTCACAATACATAGGAAGCTTATGAATTTCAAGAATGCTGCTCTGCTAAGTGTTGATGCAGTAGATACTGCAGATAAAATTACCCATGGCCTGAGATCAATATTTCTATTTTGGTCAAGCTGCAAAAATGGCACATATAGCTTGATCATGCTAGACTTTTTTTGTCCTGGGAATACTTTTATTCCAGCCCCTTGTGTTAAAGCTTTTCTTTAACAACATCAACATGTTGGCAGCCAAAGTACATGGCTTGAAACTGAAAATAAACCCACAGACAGAGTTATTAAATTAACAGGCTGGCATGCTAAGGATGGGTAAGATTCTACATACCAACTTTAGACAGAAATGCATTGCTTTTGACAATGCATATTCCATGATAGGTAAAAAAGGCATTCTTGTCAGAATGACCTAAGACAGGCTCAGTCTTGTTTATGAAATTTAAAAAAGAGGAGAGGCAGAGAGCCTTTGAGGCTGCTTGGCAAGAATCTGACATTGGCCAAGGACAAGGAAGTATACTTCAGGCAGGAATCTGAACAAAGAAGTATTTTCAGGTAGGAATCTAAATCTTAGGCTAGAACAAAGAAATAATTTCAGACAGGAATCTACATTTTAGGCTAGAACAAGGAAGCAAGCTTCAGACATGAAAATGACACTGGGCTAGGACAAGGAAGTAGGCTCAGATATTTTGTCATCCTGATAAGTCTTTAGAAACAGTGATCACAGGAGTGTTCACGTAATTGGGTTAAAGCCATGCTTTTTCTTTGAGTATTTATGTTTATTGTCTTGCTTGTTCCTTGACTATTTGCATCTATTGCTTTGCTAGTTCCTCTACCTAGAACTGACCTTAATACATGCATGTAATTAAAATAATATAAAAGCATAAAGGAGGACAGAGGATGGGATAGGGAGTTCTAGGGAGGGAAAATGAGGAAAGGGGATGACATCTGTATTGTAAATAAATAAAATATCCAATAAAAAATTTTAAAAAAAGAAAGGTAAGTGGAGTGAGGAGTTGGAGGAGAGAAGGAAAGAATGAGGAAGAGCAAGGAGGCTAGCAACCATGTAGGAGGATGGATGGTTCGAGAGCAGTCCTGGGTAGCTACTTATCAAAAGGTTAGATATTTGGTAACAATTCTAATTGTGTGGGCATTTTGTTAATTGAGCATTTCCAAATATATAAATTTATTGGGTAATCAAAAAATATTTTAATGATAAGAATTTTTCACAAGCTCCCCAAAAGTATGCATAACTGCCCTTTTGGAAACTCTGGTCATGTTTAAAAATTTGTTCATATTGAATGCCACTGCTTGCTATAAGTTTATTGAAAGTTTTGTGGCTTCATGGATAACCCACAGAAAAATATCACTTGTCAGATGAGCAAGGTCAGGTTGGCTATATTGAAATACTTCCACTGTATGATCATAGTTCCTGCATTCAGATTCAGACTGGCAGAAGGGACTGACAATTACTATGTTGTCACAGTCTATCAACCACTTGAGGCTGTGAAGAGAGTAGGAGACCAGTGATGCAATCTAATGATTCTACCTGTGTGCACCAATAATTATAAAGGCATTTGATGTCATATAAAGTCTGTGTTTAAAATGTGAATCCCAAATTATTATTGGAAGTGATGAATGGAGAGTCACATGTGTGCTAAGTAAAATAATATTCATAATGCTATTTATTATAAAAAACAGTTATAAGTAAAGATTATCACCACTTTTGAAACTACTTTCATTTTCATCAGTGGATATTATATATTCATACCTGGAATTACCTGGAGAAGAAAATATTTACGTGAAGACTATCATAAAAATTAAAAATAAAAAATCTTAATCCTGGAAATGTTTTTTTTTTTTGTCATTCGAGTGTACCAAAAAATGTGGACCCCCTCAAAATGAGGGTGAAGAGGAGGTAGGGGGATGGGAAGAAGGGACAGGAAAAGGATGGGGGAGAAGAGAAAGAGGAGCAAGAGAGCAGCAGAAGCTGCACGGGGGGGGGGGGGGGGGAGAGACAAAGGAGCATCAACAACATAAAATGAAACTTGTACCTTTAGTTTGTATTTTCTTCTCAGGTTTCTCCTGCTTTTCAGTCCTTTCTTTGTGTATTTCTACGGAAACATAGAATATGTATTTTACAAACCAGAAAAAGCATAAAATTTAAACCATACCAGTAACTAGACTTATAAATTTCATAACAAAGTATAAAATTTTCTAAGAAGCATGTGTTAATCCCAAAGATGGGAGGAGACAGGCCACCAACCCAAATAGTCATGGTCAAAATAATTAAAGCCAGCTACTAATTAAAGCAAGCTTTTTTAGCTGTGAACATGAGCTCCCCCCACCTAAGGTGGGCTTTGAGGAGTCAGCACTGGACAGGAGGAAAACAATGTTTTTATAGCTCAGGTTTCAGAGAGTTCCAAAAGGCAAATTCTGCTGGCGAAACAGGTGGGGTTATGGGAACAAAACATAAGCATAACAAGTTAGTACTAACACCCTGAAACAAAGTCTGCAAGGTGGTCATAATGACCTTTTGACCTTTTGAAACAAAGGTAGGGTTGCAAGATAGTTTTGAAACAGAGGCATAGCTGCCAGTTCCTGGAACAGGCAATACAGAAACATTTGTAGTTGAGGTTTCCTGTGGAGCTTAGCCCAATCCTTGAGAAACATGTTTAATCATAAACAGGAAGGAATGAGTCTAGTTTGTCTTTACTATAAGATGATTTCGAAGTCCAACACAGAAAGGCAGGCTGGTTCTATGCTTGCTGAGACATGAAAGAGGCTTGTTAATAATTACTGTATAAAATCACTTCCTTATTGAAATAAAGGGAAAACTGGAATCATCACAAAATTAGTCTCTTAAAAAGGAAGAATTTCATTACACCTGCCACTATTTTCAGAAAATGATCACAAACTCTGATAGTCCTTAACTTTAATTACTTTCAATGCAAAGTGAGAACATTTAGTATGCATTTCATTTAGATTTAGGATAGCTTAGATTTTACATACTTAATTAAGAGTTTATAAAGTGAACTGTAGCCACTAACAGGAAGTACATGCTAGAACTATTGACTCCAAGATATGTTTATAAGTGGCACTTGACATTGCATTTAAACAAAAATTGTGCCAACTAGATGTGGCACATTTCATACTTACCTGATTCTGTTTTCTAAATATGAGATAACAAGTTTACTCAATTTGCAATAGCATATATGTATATATATATATATATATATATACATATATATGTATGTATGTATATATATGTATATATATTATGATGCTAATTCTGAATTCACATTTAATTTGAAGAGAAATAAATTTGTCATGAGATTTATTGCTACCTCTAAAAGATTACTTATTCTTAAATATCATGTGCTTTTTTAAAAAAGGCCAATGATTTTGTTTGTTTAACTCATTTATTAAGCAGCTGGTCAGAGAAGACAATAATTACTGCACATACTTTAAAATCTGCATCTGTTAATTTGCATGTTTATCTTTGTTATGTCTACTTGATCAAGACAAGCCATTCAGAAACTCTCAATATCCTGTGAAAAAACAGATATTGACATTTATTCCTCTTCTAAGCCGATATGTATAACTGTGAAGTCTTCCCTCAGTTTCTAACATTAATCAATTATCTTGATATGCCCAATGTCATTTGTTAACTCTCATCTCATTGTGACTTTGCATAATGTCAGACAGGTGCTGATGAGGGTACAAGTTTATGCATAACTCTGAAAAATAAAAAAGTCTGCAAGGCACTGAAACAAATCATCAAAGAGCATTTCTGTCTGGATTTATCAATACAGTTGTCTTTTGATTTTCCTTAATATCTCCACATTCAGCTTCACAGCAGGCTTCTCAGCGTAACACTGTGATCTTCAATTGGGTGAATATGATCTGGTCCCACTGTGGGACAATCCTTTGCACTCAATGATACTTAACAGTCTCTTTGGTCTCTATTTTGGTGCTAGTAGTGCCATATACAATTTTAATTGTGACAATGATGAAAATGCTGCCTGGTTGGGGGTCCAGGTTAATTGAGACTACTGATCTTCCTACAGGGTCACCCTCCTTCTCAGCTTCTTCCAGGCTTTCCCTCATTCAACCACAGGGGTCAGATTTCAGTCAGAGAAGATGTACCTAACCCTCAAGAGACTGGAGGCCCCAGGGAGTTTAAAGGTCTGATTGGGTGGGGACATCCTCACAGAGACAGGGGGGTTGGGAGGAGGTATGGAATGTGGAACAGTCAGAGGGTGAATGGGGCCGGGGAGATTGGGGGGAATATAATAAAACATATCTGTGAATGTTTCCTGTCACACAAAATGAAACACCATTGAGAATCATTGCTCAAATATATACAGTAAGCAATATCAAATACATCACCATTGTTCAGATCTCAGTCCATAGTCACATATGAGACAAGCCCAAATTAATATTGTTTATAATAATAAAGTAGATCCTGAATTAGGAAGACTAAAGTTAGAAAATAGGGTCATTGTTTAATGTTCTTTATATTACTCATGGTGTGCAATGGTGCTTCTTAAGGTATATCACCTGTGGCTTTATTAATAAGTCAATATGGCTAGATTAGTGTAGCAAATTATGCGAGGCAATACAAATTAGGAGTTTTCGAAAGTTGCAGTAAATGTAATTAAAACCACTAATCATCAGCTAATCTTTTTTAAATTTAATTTTATATCCAGCTCACTGCCTCCTTGCACAATCCTTCCTCAATTCCCCCTTCTCTGAGTGGATAGAGATCCTCCTGGGTATCCTCTGTTCAAGTCTCTGCAAGACTAGGTGGTTCCTCTCTCTCTCTCTCTGAGGCCAGAAAAAGCAGCCTAGGTAGGAGCACATATTCCACGTTCAGGCAACAGCTTTTGGGATAGCCTCCAATCCAGTTGTTTGCCACCCACATGAAGGCCAAACTGCACATCTGCTACATATGGAAGCCTAGGAACAGCTGGTGTATGTTTTTTGATTGGTGGTTCAGACTCTGGGAGCCTGGAGGTTAGTTGACACTGTTGGTCTTCCTGTAAAACTTCCCTCTGAAGCCATAATTCTTCCTCTTATTCTTCCAGAAGAGTCCCCAAGCCCTATCCACTGTTTGGTTGTGGATTTCTGTAAATCAGCTAATCTTAAGCGGATGGTTCTGAGCAATTTGACTAGACTTCTCCAGGTCTACTGGAAAACTCTGGAAATAAATCTTGAGTTTTCTGGAAAAGACAGAATTCTGCCGGTGGTTTCCCTCCCTTATTCTCTATAAACACAAGCTAATTCCTGAGAAGACCTCTAACATATAAACAAACGGGTCTTCATAATCTGAGTGGGTTTCTTTATTTGAGGTCTGAAAATGAGATATTGGATTCGATACTATTAAAATTAATTTGAAATTTTTCCTTTTTCCTTTCAGAATCTGGTTAGTCAGAAGGGTTAAAATGATACATATGGGTCACATTACAGCCATACAAGATAGTGCTTCTGTAGCCCCTAGTGGAGCAAATGTCCATTTTTAAATGGTAGGGCAATCACAAAGGCAAAACTCTATATTAGTAGCTATACCGAAGTGTTGGGCTGTGATGTGCATGTGTGGGTGTGGGTCCTGTTGGATTGAATTATGAGTCCCCCATCTGTGCAGCTCAGGGAGGCAGAGACTCGACTGTGTTCACTCCATGCTGTGCCGGTTGGACATCGGACTGTGAAGCCACAGGGCTCCATTTCGTGGGTGAAGGGAACACAGTCTGAGATCCTGCAGGGGCCAAAGCTCTTGGGTTGAGGATCCCCAGGCCAGAAGGCAGCTGGGAACCAGAAGGGGTGACACATGGGGTGGGGGGGTATAGGCTGGATCAACCCGCACCTGAAGGGGTCTCAACCAGGGGAGGGGGAGAAGCTCTGGCTGCAACCAGTGGGAAGGAGACTCTTGGTCTTGGCTGGGTCATGTCTGGCTCGGCTCACTCTCTTGAGTTGGTGGCCTCCATGGCTCGAACGTAGAGAGGTTGTCAGGAGGAGTGTTGAAAGTGGCTTGGTAGTTGAAGACTTTCTCCGTAGTTTGCCACAGTGGGCCCCAGAGAAGAGAGGTAGTCCGTGGCCTTAAAATGTTTATTGTAATGGCAAAAAATGAATGAAGCTATACCCCGTGTTCTAAGGGTGGGCCTGATCTGGGAAAGAATGTTTAATTGGCTACACCCTCTGGCCTTTAGGTATCTCATGAATATGGAGATATCTTGAATACTGCTGCAGCCTGTGGCTGTCAGCTATCAGAAGATCCACTGATGCCTCTTCAGAGTATGCCTGTCTGTCTTCTGATACTTGAGCTAGGAAAATATGACCATTCAGGCTCTTGTCCAATTGAGTGATAACATGTTACCAATTTGGATTTCACAAAAATAGCTTTCTCACAGGTGATGTCTGATTCATTACCTTCAATTGCACTTTGCAGCCAGGAACTACTTGTAGAATACTGGACATTTCAATTTAAAAGATTCAAGGTATTAAAGGTAGAAATCTAATGCCCTACGGCTTGTAACGTTCATTCTTCAAAGAGGAAACATCCTCTATGTTATTAATACTTTCATTTAGTTATTTAACCATTTCTGTAGACATGCAAATGCCTCTACTTTGTGCAACATGATATTGGTACACATTTACTCAAAACTGTGTCAAAGATCATGACGTTCTTTCAGGAATAGTTTCTAAGAAGTACATAAGGAACAAAGAGGAAAGCTAGTGAACTCACCAATACTCTTTAAATGGAAGGACTTTATAAATAAGTACACGTCAAATGCTTCTGAGAAGGTAGTCACTCTCAGCAAAAGATCAAACCATAATTCTCCTTTGTAATCAGAAAATCCTAGGACTTTTAGTTTGGGTTACAGAGGTCAAGGTATTTTAACTCAGGCATATGACTGTCCAATTTTGAGAATTCATAGCACAAAATAAGATGAAGTGCAAAAAGAATGATGGTTATCTCAATGGACTAAGAAGCAATGAATGATGATCTTTTGTTCTACTAGGTCCTTGGTAGTAACTGATTAGTAACAAGTGGGCCTCCCTGCTTGTTTCCCTGTGTCACAAATCCTGTCAGACAGGCAGGTGAAGTCCACAGAGTGTGCTGCTTTCCTTTGACCCTTGTTAATTGTTCCCAAACTCTTTTCTGTATTTTAGGGTGAAGTACAAGGGATGATGAAAAAGGAAGAACAGAGCCATTATTTGTCTCACATTCTTGTACGTACTTTCACTCTAAATAAATTAGAAAAACACCCCATAATGATCTTTGCTTATTAATAAATTTAATTAAAGAACTCTATATTTTTAAGCTCTAGTTTTGGTGTTCTGTTATTTAATGGAATTGACAAAATGTACTATCCTCAATCAGATTGGTTTTTTTTTTAGAATTTTTCTAATGAATGTCAAACAGTATGAGACATTTTAAACTGACAGAAAATAGATAAGCAGACACAATAATTTATTAAAGTGCTGAGAATAAATACAAATTAGTCTTGGTTTTATATTACTTATTGCTTCATAAATGCAATGATCTAAAGATAATAATCTTCATATGAAAGATGTAATAATTCTTTGGTATTCTAATGTAATTTAAAATGCATTTTGATAAGAAAATATAGACACAGAAGTCTATTAAAAGAATCTCCATAATATATTTTAATTCCTGGCATTCATTAAATGCAGCTAACTGTTGAAGATAATTAATGCTGGAGTCAATATGCTCAATTAAAATCTGATTCCAATCACTCCTATGTGAATTTTATTTTCTCATCCATGAAATAAGAAAATAACAACAAATTTTCTTCCTAGGCTTCCTTGAGCATTAAAATGTGTCAAAATTTAAAGGACATCACCTGATATTGAATGATTATCATGTGATTGCTCTCATTTTATTGACTTGTTTTTTACTAAATGGTATATTTGATGATGGCTACAGTGAAAATTGTGGAAACTTGGTTTCTTTAAACACACACACACACACACACACACACACACAGAAATAGGGCTAGAGAGATGGCTCAGCAGTTAAAAGCACTGACTGCTCTTCCCAAGGTCCTGAGTTCAATTCACAACAACCACATGGTGGATCACAACCAACTGTAATGAAATCCAATGCCTTCTTTTGTGGGTGAAGACAGCTACAGTATAATAATAATAATAATAATAATAATAATAATAATAATAATAATAATAATATAAATCTTTAAAGATATAAATATTTTAAGAATATGTTTTCATTTTTAAGCCAATTCGTGGGGATATAGTGCTGTTTCAGACTGTTTTCCCCTGTTGACTATGACTTGCCTCATTCTGCAACAGGGGCATGGTTTTGCCAGCTGCAGATAGTTTCTGCAATTATGTAACATTTGGAATTATAGGAACTTCAGTAGGATCATAAATGCAAGGGCCCTGAAAGATAGAGTCAGTGGGTTATTAGTTATTGATGGAGGTTGGATGTGGTTTGTTAAGTAGTCATGCTACAAGTAGAAACATGAAGAATGAAATTAGACTCTAGTATCTCTCTCTCTTTCTCCCTTTCTTCTCTCTTTTTTCTCTCTTTGTCTACTCTATCTCTATCTCTCCTCTCTTATCTTCTTTCTCTCCAATCTAGTGATAGGAAGTGAAACTCAGGGTGGGGGTGGGAGATAAAGTGAAAGAACTCACAAAGTAGCAAAAACCAGCTACAGGTGGCCCAACATTTTGTTCCACAATAACATTTCAGTAAGTTAACACTATTTGTAACATATTAAATAATAGCTTGAGAAAAACATATACTATGTAAAAATTGTTTTAAGAAAGCAAACTTGCTTTTCAAAATGTTTTATGAATGGAAATATAGATCTCTGATATAGTGCTTGGGTTGTGACACAACTATACATATATACACAAACACATATATATGTATATGTGTGTGTATGTATGTATATGTGTATACATATGTGTATGTGTGTCTCTCTCTACACACACACACACACACACACATATATATATATATATATATATATATATATATATATATATATAATGTACTGTAACATATTCTGTATAAATTCTAAAAGAATTTATTCTTATAAAGCTGGGAAAATTTACAGAAATAGAATTATACATTTATTATACATTATACAAATGCCACAAAATTTTACTGTTTATGGACATAAAATAATGTAACCAAAAGTAAATTTAAACACTTTTTCAAAAGTATTTCCTACAGTATAGAGTTTTCACATTTTCATTTGCAATGAATACATATATGTTAATACAATTAAGGTCATACATTTTTTTATAATACTATAGTGACAGTAAATTTATATAAATTATTATATATATAATAAAATGTTAAATATTGAAACAGCATGTCCACTCAACAGAAAATTTAAAAAGACTAAAACTAGAGACAAGTTTTTAAATTAGGTTTCTCTATTTACGAAGTTTAAAAGAAGGGGCACTAAATTTCAAACACCCCCAAATCTCTCTTCTTTTTGTGCTCTGGATTTTGTTACTGGTGCATTTTATTAATATGTCTTAGAGGTGATTAAAGCATTTCAGTAACCTCTCTGATCTAATAATATTTATGAATGTGTTTTATATGTACAAATTATAAAATCCATGCATTTTTTAAAATGTATTTATACTGTTTTATCTAAGAAAGTAAGTGTAGATTTTAGAGACCCCATGGCAGATTTAAGATATACTTTTCAGTGTTCTTGAATAACTTTTAATTCTCACAGTATATGCTCTATGTCCCATTGATATGGGACATAGAGCATATAGTTAGCCAGTAGTTAGCCAGTAGTTAGAATCTTTCAAATTCTATAAATTTTACTTGATAATCCAGCTTGATGTGATCCCAATTCTGTTGTTTGTTTTGTTGATTCAGAACAAATTGATCTGAATACCAACTACAATCATCATGCCAGTAGAGTTCTCTTAAGGTTTTTTAATCTTGAGACTTTAGAAACTGAGAACTGAAGCCACAGGTACCAAAAATAATAAGGTCGATAGAATCAAAAATAAATAGGACTAAATTAATGAAAATAGATTGTACCAAATGATATTTTTAAATTAAATTAAATTAATCATTATTTGTTGTCAGTTCTCTAAGTTATTTTTAATGTTTCACACATTTTTGTTTATAATAAGTTATTTTTACCTATTTAGGATCATAGCAAAGCTTATTTGAGGTCCTGTGTTTTAATCTTGTCTGAGTCTTATGTGGGTAGATTAAAATATGTACTCTTTATTTAGGATATTAAGACAATGTTAACAAATTAAAAATGCTATCAATTCAATATTTCTTAAATCTGTTACCAAGGCAACTATTTTGATTCAAGATGATGAAAAAATTAATTTAAAATTAAATTATTTTGAAGATTTAAATTTCATTGAATGTTTTTATATTGTTTTTCAGTTTATATCTAAAGATATAAACAAAAATAAGGTAAGATAAAAATACTTTCTTAAACTCTCCTTTTACTATTAAAATCTTTATTATAGAAACATACAATGACTATATGTAAGACTTTTCAAATTTTATTAGGCCACTAAAGATTAATTTTAATAAATGACTAAGCAAATCTAGTATTCTATTTATTGTCTGCTAAATAATTCTAAGAGAAACTTTCCTGAAATTTCAACAATTATAACAAATATAGAAAATTATGTATACATATCTATTTTGTGATACCTTTCCAGATGTATCAAGAATTGTTTTTCAGAAAAGTATACCTTCCACCAATAATGAAGAGCATACAAAGGTCTTTCTCATTCTTTTTTTTTTTAAGATTTATTTATGTATTTCATGTATGTGGATATACTGTCACTGTCTTCAGAAGGTGGCATCAGACCCCAGATCCCATTACAGATGGTTGTGAGCCACCATGTGGTTGCTGGGAATTGAACTCAGGACCTCTGGAAGAGCAGTCAGTTCTCTTAACTGCTGAGCCATCTCTCCAGCCCTGGTCTTTCTCATTCTTAAATCACCATTGTCTATAATTAAGTGGATACTAGAAATAGTGGTAGGCAGATATCTCAGAAAATTCTTCAGCGATGTTCAAACTTATGAACATAAAACTATTTGAGTCTTCTTTTGTTATATTTTATTACTTTGAAAGGTAAGTTAAACTTTTTCTGGAAAAATAATTGTCTCACCATTGCATACTAATAGTTTTTAGAAATTAACTATATTGAAATGCTATCCACCTAATCTCAATTTTTCTCTCTTGCTTATAAAATCAATAATCTCAGGTTAATGCGTTTTTCCACTTTGGGGCTTTATTTTTTCTACCTATTAAATGAAGCACCATTCCCCATATGTAACCAACCCGACAGATGTTCACAGATTATGTGCTGCTCCCATTTCATTGTTATTTTGTTTTGTTTTTGGCAAATGATTAGATTCAACAGGAGTGTTGTTACTTAGTACAAATCAACAACAGTCCAGAGATGTTTCTTAGAAAAAGCATTTGAGGAAAAAATAAAAAGGTTTTCCTCTTGAGTCACTGGTTAAAATGGCCTGGACCACAACCTTCTGAAGACCATAATTGCAGGAGAGGGAAAAGCCTGTCTAACTATTAATTAAACAAAGCATGAAGAAAACATTCTTTAGCAACGCAGTTTTGCTTCTGATAAAACATGTCTCACTCCATTCTAGAAGCTGTTGGGTCTTCACAATTTGTAGACTCCATCTCTTTATCCAATGAAGTCCTTTTCATTCAAGTCTGTTTGAATTGGAGTTGGAGTTTTTTTTTCACACAAAATAATTAACACACTCCTTAATTCTGACATGCAGAGTTCATTACATCTGCAAGTACCTAGAAAAGTAACTCTGGCATTCATTATCTTTCTCTTGCCTCAAATTTCTTAGCCTCTTTCCCTCTTCCATTTACAAACCTCCATTAGTTTTTTTTTCTTCACCTTTTTCCTACTGCAGTTATAGATAGCATCAGTGTTGAGAAAAGAAGGAAGAAAGCACTGCAGAAAGTTCTAGACCAGTCTGAAGGACAACATGTAGCATGTATACAGCTGAGCTTTGATTTAGAAGTTAAAGGGTTGAAGGAGCTGAAGGGGTTTGCAACCCCATAGGAAGAACAACAATATCAACCAAACAGACCTGCCCCAGAGCTCCCAGGGACTAAACCACCAACCAAGGAGTACATATGGAATGACCCATGGCTCCAGCCTCATAGGTATCAGAGGTTGGCCTTGTAAGGCATCAATGGGAGGAAAGGCCTTTGGTCCTGTGAAGGCTCGATGCCTCACTGTAGGGGAATGCCAGGGTAGAGAGGTGGGAATGGGTGGGAAAGCACCTTCATAGAAGCAGGGAGGATGGTATAGAAGTGTTCCAGTGGGGAAATCGGGGGGATAACATTTGAAATGCAAATAAATAAAATATCCAATAAAAAAGAAGTATCCATCTCACAATATTGCTAGGTCATAACTAGTAACAATATTCCTATTTCTACTTCCTTTCTCGTGCCCTAGATTTTTTGACACTTAATGTTTGATCTAGTGTAAATTCACAATCTGCTAATAAACATGAACATGATAGAAGTGGCAGATTAACTTGTATGGCTATCTTATTACCAATGTTGAGATACAGTATTCTAAATAGTGAAACCATAATGTCTTTTGTTGGTATTTTCTGGAGCCTCTTCATGTACTCTGATGTCAAATCACTATTGTGGATATCAATTTAAAAACAGTAAATGAATTAAGTTTTAACCTAGTGGGTAGCTCTCTTCAATCTGGGGGCTATAGGACAACTTGCATCTCTACAGAAAATGTAACTTACTCTTATAAACACAAGAGTCTCCCTATGATTCTTTGTTGCAGATGCAGTGTGATCAGCCACCTCTCACTACTGCTATGACGTCTTCCCTGCTGATGGATTGCATCACTTTAAGTTCCCCCCTCCCACAACTTGACTCTTGTCAGGTATTTGTGACAACAGTGAGGAAAGAAACAATACAGGAATCAGGGAAATTATACATAACTGCTGCCGGTACTCTCTCTGAATGCAAACAGTGAGTGTGTGGTCCATAAGGTCATTGTGCTCCTAAAAGCCAAGACCAGATTTTCCTTTACAGAGCTGTGAATGTGCTTAGCTTTGAAAGAATACTCCTGGGCATATACCCAGAAGATGCTCCAACATATAACATATAACAAGGACACATGCTGTATTCATAGCAGCCTTATTTATAATAGCCAGAAGCTAGAAAGAACCCAGATGTCCTTCAACAAAGGAATGGATACAGAAAATGTACCACATCACATTACCCAGCTATTAAAAACAAAGAATTCATGAAATTCTTAGGCAAATGAGTGGAATTAGAAAATATCATCCTGAGTGAAGTAACCCAATTACAAAAGAATACACATAGTATGCACTCACTGATAAGTGGATATTAGTCCAAAAGCTTGCAATACCCAAGATACAACTCACAGACCACGTGAAGCTCATGAAGAAAGAAGACCAAGTGGGGGTGCTTCGGTCCTTCTTAGAAGGAGTAATAAAATACTCATGGGAGCAAATATAGAGACAAAGTGTGGGACAGAAACTAAAGGAGGGGCTGTCTGGAGACCATTCCACCTGGGTATCCATCTCATGTGCAATCACCAAAGGTAGACACTGATTTGGATGCCAGGAAGTGCGTGTTGACAGGAGCCTGATATAATTGTCTCCTTAGAGGTCTGCCACAGCATGACCTCTATACAAACCATATACAAAGGCAGATGCTCACAGCTAACCAAGAACTGATCATGGGGTTCCCAATGGAGAAGTTAGAGAAAAGATTGAAGGAGCTGAAGGAATTTGCGGCCCCATGGGGAGAGCAACAATACCAACCAATCAGAGCTACCAGAGCCTAAAACCACCAGCCTGAGCAGATAGGGAGGGGCCCATGGCTCCAGCTGTATATGTAGGGGCAGATGGCCTTGTTAGGCATAGGTGTGAGAGGAGATCCTTGGTCCCGAGAAGGCTGGATGCTCCAGTGTGGGAGAATTCGAGGGTAGGGAGAAAAGAGTGGGTGGGTGTGTGGGGGCACATCCTCATAGAAGCAGGAGGAGGGGGGAAAGGATAGAGAGTTTCTGGGTGGGGAGGAAATAAGGAAAGGGGATAACATCTGAAATGTAAATAATATATCCAATAAAAATTAATGTAAAGAAAGTATATAATTATCCTTTCTGAACTTTAAAGCTAGATGTCAAAAAAGGCAATATAAATTGTAACTTTCTGTCAAAAGACTGTCATTATTTTCTAAAATTACATATTTGAAAAGACGTACATGGTATAATCATCACTCTTATATATAGACTTATAGACAAAGGTTTAAGCAAGAATGAACTGGGAAAAGGTGATAAATGTTTCCATTAGATTGTGCTTAGAAGTGTTAGTAAAAAATTTTAAACTAGGCATACTAAAGAGTTATATTTTTCTAACAGTTTACCTAATCTAGTCAGTAAAACCTTAAACATTAGTTCAGAAATATGAGGAAATTCTATTACCTATAATGCAATGAATCACTTTCGAAAAATATGGAGAATTACTAAGGTAACCAATTCTTTATGATGACTGGGCTCCTCTTCTCCCCCTCTCCTCCTCTCCCTCCTCCTCCTCCTTCTTTTCCTCCTCCCCCTCCTCTTCCTCTTCATTCTCTCCCCAACACTCCCCATATCTGTATCATTTGGCATACTTTTAACTTGGATTTAGAGACGTTTTGAAAAACCAAAGTATTAAAATATTTGCACAATAAATAGTCCAATAAGATAAATCCTTGGCCGCATCAATGTGAATCATGTAACTCTGTAAATACTCTATCTCAATTACAATCTATTTTGCCCATTTATTCAGCAATTTCTTCAACATGGTCTTTTGTGGTATTGTAAAAATAAGTGCTAATTTCATGTCACTGGTTAATAAGACATACTGAGTTCTGTTGGACTGGCAATTTGTAAGGCATACTTGTCTATTTGTAAAAACATAAGAATTTCATTGTAGATACAGAAATTTTAAAGAAATTTTCTACACTAACTTTTGAAGATATTGTAAAGAGGCAGACAAATGGTCTAGTAACCTAGCATATTGTTTGAAATATTGACAGCACCTGAAAAAGCAATATTGAAACTTGAATTTGATGACTAGCTTTAATCATAGGTTATCAGTGCTCTGTGATAATGACTATGAATAGGGGACAGTGTAGTATGATATAGAATGTGGATCCCTCTCAGAACTCTAGGCTCCTCCAGGAAGCTAAACACCTATATGCCTCTGTAGTCATCTTCTCTTTTTGTTTTCCTTTAAAATTGCAGAATACTTTTAAAAACTGCATTTCTTCCCACACTTAGAAGACACTTAAATGTTACAAGTATTGTAATTTAATGATTATTGCAAATGTTAAACTTTAAAAATAAAATTCCACTAAGAGAAGGATGTTGGCATGTGCCTATCATCAGAGCATCATGTAAGTAGAGATGGGGGAAGCAATGAGGTCATCCTAAACTAAACAGTGAGATGAAAGATCTAAATAAGAACTAGTCTAAAAAAATTCCAGATATTAAAATGTAAATAAAATTACTGTGCTATTACCTTTAAAACTTAATTAATAGTCTCCAAGTGTCAAATGTTACATTTGTAAGATATGATTCTAAAATTACTTTTTAACATTTGGAATTTTTTCACATTCTTGTTATTCACAAAGATTTTATTGAATGGCATTAGAAGTTTTAGAAAATTTAAAAATTACATCATAACGTTTGCAAGAAATTATATATAATAAAATTATATATAATAAAAATTATATTAGAAATATATTCTATTATATATAAATATATATAAATATATTATATAGAAATATAAATTCTATTATATATAATAGAAATTATATATAATAAAAATTTAATTTTCCTCTATAGGACATCAAATATACTAACCTCCATATATAAAAATATATTGCAAATATTTATGGTTTTCTATTGAAAATGAAATAGCAAATATTGTTTCCTTATGAGGTTATTGGGACTGTAAAATTAGATCACAAGAATCTTGAGAGATGAATCAGCAGTGAGTATGCATTAACTTCTTTTACATAGGAATTTAGTTTACTTCCAAGTACCTGTGACAGGCAGCTCATAACCAAATAAGTGTAACTTTACCCTTAAGAGATCCAAAACCCTCTTCTGATTTCTGAGGGCACAATCAATCTCTCTCTGTCTCTCTCTCTCTGTCTCTCTCTGTCTCTCTCTGTCTCTGTCTCTCTCTGTCTCTCTCTCTCTCTCTTTATCGTTGTCTTTCTGTCTCTGTTTCTCTCTCTTTCTCTTTCTCTCTCTCACACACACAAACACATACAACACAAAACACATACAAACACAGATTTTTTTAAAAGTAAAATTGAAACAAAAACATTTTTAAAAATAGTCCATGATTTTATGGATTAAATATGATTTATGATTTATAGTTTAAATGGAATATGTCTTATCAATAAATGTAAACCTTTGTCTTTACTTTTAAAAATATATATGATAAAAATCCTTATGTACATCTAATTTTATATGCCTATAATCTTATATATGTCTACATATTTATATCCATAAATAACCATAGACATTAATGCATATAACAAATTATTTCTATTTTATTGCATTTGATCTCTTTTTTTTAGCAATATCAGGATGACATTAGAAATAACAATAATTTTATGTAATTATTTTTGTTAGTTTTTGAGACAGTATTTCCTTGTCTCAAAACCAGAGTAGGTTAGAACTGAAAATGCCCCCAACACCAGAGTGCCAGGATTATAGCTATATCCTAATACCCCTGTCTTAGAAATTAATCATCTTAAGTTAAATAATTGCTTACTTGCTCTTTCTGTTTTATTGAAATAAAACCAAAAGTTCACATGATTTTCAATGTATTTGTGACTTTGTCTCCAGAATCATTTAGTTTGTGAATATTTGGAATACAAGGCAACTTTCCAGTCTCCGCATTTAGCTATCAGATATGGTTAGTGCTTTTCCACAATTGACCCTTCTATAATAGGCTCAGTAATGGAAATAAATGTATTGTGAATTTTTAATACTATTGTATGTTCTCTTGTGTTATTGAATATAATTTCTTTAATTATATTTATTTTTATTTTAGATTTGATGATTAATTATTAGAAATATTGTCTGTGTTAGCTAATGGGAAAAGACATCTTTACCAATAATACTATTGCTGAAATTAATTTTATGTTTTGTAAATATATATATATAATTTTATTTTGTTTTTAATTATAAATGTTTTAATTTAAAATTTTAGAGAAATGAGAGAGCACTATTATTCACAAGAATCACATTCATACAGAAATGTGAAACTGATACACAAATATAGTCATATAGATAAACTATGGTAACTTTATTATAGCATTATGTTACAAAAATGAGACAAACCAAGTCAACATTCAATTGTTTGATCTTTTTCTGAAACTAAATATTAGTGTCAGATAAATATTTTTATATAAATATTTTAGATAAATATTTTAGATAAATATTTTTAGTTATTTTTTGAAGATAAATGTATGATATTAAAAGGTAGCAACTGGGAATAGTGGTGTATATCTCTACTCTCAGCACTGGAAATATACAAAAAGATATGTCTTTATCTTGTAAAATTGATAGATTGCTAATAAAAAACATTATTATATTTTCAGATGGACAAGTTTTAAGAAAGTATATACATGGCACTGATTCCTTTTACAGCTTTCTGCAATTGCATGTTCATAGAAAAGCAAAGTGTGACCATATCCACAGTTCACACTCCCAAGTGAGAAGATTGCTGAACAAAATAACAGTTCTAGAGAATCCAGGGTTGGAAAATTTAGCTGTATGTACTACTTGGCTCTCATAGGTAAATTTTTTAGAGAGCTACATAATAAAAAAAAAAAAGAAGAAGAAGAAGAGGAAGAAGGAGAAGGAGAAGGAGGGGGAGGAGAAGGGGAGGGGGAGGGGAGGGGAGGGGAAGGGGAGGGGGAGGGGAGGGGAGTGGAGGGGGAGGGGAGGGGGAGGGGGAAGAGGAGGAGGAGGAGGAGGAGGAGGAGGAGGAGGAGGAGGAGGAGGAGGAGGAGGAGGAGGAGAAGGAGAAGGAGAAGGAGAAGGAGAAGGAGAAGGAGAAGGAGAAGGAGAAGGAGAAGGAGAAGGAGAAGGAGAAGAAGAAGAAAAGGAGGGAAGGGAGGTAAAACAGAAGGAAGGAAGGAAGGAAGGAAGGAAGGAAGGAAGGAAGGAAGGAAGGAGAAATACTATAGTAAGAAAGGTTCTTAGTTAAAAATGACAAGGAACACACATGCTGGATGTGTTTTTATTAACAACCAATTAAAATAGAAAAAAGGCCATATATAATACAATAGAATTTGAGACAGAGGCAGAGACAGGGATGGTGGACACCTAAAGAGGCCTGGGAATACAATTATATAAAATTCTCTCTTACATTAGAAGAGAACCAAACTTTTCCTGGATCTCACAGTCTAGTTCATAGTATGCTTTAAGATCACCTATGTCTTAACTGATATCCTGCTGTGTACTCAGCACTTTCATATAACCTGCCTTTAACGAGCACCAAACCCTGATACTATTACCGACGTTATGTTGTGCTTGCAGACAGGAGCCTAGCAAAACTGTCCTCTGTTCTACCAGCAACTGACTAAGACATATGCAGATACTTGTAGCCAACCATTGGACTGAGGTTGGGGTCTTCTATGGAAGAATTAGAGAAAGGACTGAATGAGCTGAATCGGATGGCAATCCCATAGGAATACCAACAGTATTAATTAACACAGACCCCTGGAAGCTTCCAGAGACTAAGGCACCAACCAAAGAGACTGGTATGAGGTCCCTGGCACATATGTAGCAGAGTACTGCCTTGTCTAGCCACAGTGGGAGAGAATGTACTTAATCCTGTGAAGACTAGATTCTCCTAGGAAAAGGCATGATGGGGAGGTGTCAGGAGCCATAATGGGAAAAGTTAATAATTAGCAAGTGATCATCCTGAAATGTCTTGCCTTGGATTATTATATAATCTGCGACAAGTGAGCCCTTATTCAGCAAGGCTGTAAGAGACTTACTTTGGGAAAGATTCCTGCTATTAGTATGCTTTTCCTATTATTGTTATTAAACAAATATAACAATCACTAAGCAATAGCACAACCCTTTGGAGCAGATCCCTGCAGATCCACGAAGATGTACTGTCTTGTAGTGATGCTATATAGACAAATAGATGACTTCTTAAGTCTTAATGATGATCCTATAAGAACTCCTAAAATTATATCAATGATTCTTAAGCTGTTTTATAGTGGACTGCTATTAGGTCCCTTTCTGATAGTGAAAACTGAAAAGAGAACTTTGCCAGTCTCCCAAGTGTCATCAGTTAATTGCTCTTAGATAGTAACCAGACTTTCTCCTACTCAGAGCACATTCCAAGAGGTTGTAAAACAATTAAACAAAGGTCATAACAAGAGAACTGATAGTTTATTATAGGTGCTAGGACAGAAGACAAAATATTGCCTGGGTTTATCTATACAAAACTTCACTAATTTCTTAATTAAAGTTTTAAACCTTCAGTGAACCTGTGATAACTTAATTCTGATTGGAATTTTTCAAAACTCATCCTCACTTTGGACATTAGAATAACTTTGTTTCTCCTCATAACACTTCATAAATACATTTGCTTCAGGATGGCTTTGCTACACTGGAACCTCACGCGCTCAATTCTTTTTTGTTATGAAAGAAATCAAAACTTCAAATTTTTTCCAATTGTAGGGTAATGGCCACCTACTCAGCCTGCTCAGCCACAACTAAGTCTGGGCTGGTTGTATTGATTACATTCAATCCGATTGTTGAATCCATTCTGGTCTTTGGAAAGTAACTTCCCCTGATTAGATAACCAAAGAGTATGTTAATAAGCATGCACATGAGAAACTTAACCATTACAGTAGAATCGAGCACTAGCTAGTTTTTACTCACACCAAGGGTATTTAGATTTGTAGCTTTGGATTTCCTCAACATTTCTAGAGATGTTTGACATCCTTGGTTGTAAAAATCTTCAATCCTTTGAGGTACTTGTTCCAAAGATGTACAAAATTTCCATAAAGCATACTACTCCCAAACGAAGATTAGTCACCAAAATCCTTAGCTTTCACGACAAGAAAGCATTCTACATCATATCCACATACCCTAGTCAATATTGGTTTTTTTGGGAATGAACAATACATACACGTAGTGATACGACTTTGCTCCAAGATTATATGTTCCACACTCCAATGGCTATTATGTATCACCGTCATCGCCAGGGATGCAAAATATTGACAGTAAAATTATAAATACAAGAGACTTCATGCTTAAACTCAGTAAATCTGATATAATAAAAGTAAATATAAGGGGCACCGTCAACTACGGGACTATTTTCACAGCTGCAGAATTCTCTATCAGTCAGAGGTATATAGATAAAGGTACACACATTGACTGCCAAAGCCCTTCATTGAAAATGCAGCTGAACGACATTTGGATGGGCTCACTAGAAGAGGTACAGTAGCTCTTTCTGATTACAAGCGTTACACACTCTCGTTAAAACAAACATCTTTTTTACAAACATGTTAAGTGACAATACAAATGGAAGAAACTTAAGTTATGCTCAAAATCAGTAAGATAGAATAGGAAAGAAAATGCTGAAAAAATGAACCAAACTAACCTTTTCTTTTTAAGGGAGGTTCTTCTATTTCTCCTAAACCAAGGAGGAAAAAAAAAAAGGTAAATTAGCATAACCTCTAGTGGGGACTTGATAGTTACTCATGTTGTACTTATTTTTTCCCAAGCTATTGCTTTCTATAATCATGATTCTTGCTTTACTTTGCTACAGAAATTCCACAGTACATTCCCTATTTATATATATATTCACTTAAGATGGTTTCATTTTATAATCCAATAAAATTGTTGCAGTGCTCCAAGTTTCTGCATTATAGTTCATATATCATATTAATTTCATTTTTCTCTGTTTATTGTATACAGGACCAAAACAAAAATAAATTTCCAACATAGTCATAAAAGCGTTCTTTTGAAAAGATCTATTTATTTTTTATTTATATAAGTGCACTGCAGCTGTCTTCAGACACACACTGAAAGAGGACAACAGATCTATGTGAGCCATCATGTGGTTACTGGAAACTGAACTCAGGACCTCCGGCAGAGGAGTCAGTGCTCTTAACCACTGAACCATCTCTCCAGCACATAAAAGGAGTTTTTAATAGTCAAAATTTCCTTGTTGGGTAAGACTGAATGAATAATCATGGATGATTAACAATAACCATTAATCTTTTAAAAAAATGTTATATAACAAATTGGATCACCATGCTTTCTTCTTTGTAAACCCTCTAAATGCCAATTTATATACAGTTTGTTCTTCAATTTACTTTTATTCATTAAATGTGAGCTGCTTATTTGTATAATACTTAAAATGTACCTTTCCATTCTATATCTTCATTTGATTCCATCAATATATGCTTTAACTGGACTTTTTAATGATTAGTTATCACCGTTCTACTAGTAATGTGGCTTACATGTACAAACAGATGATTGTTGGTTTTTAATGTTTTTTTTTCAATCCTCCTAGAGATGAATTTGAAAAATAGCCACTCTGTATCAAATAACAATGTAAGTGGGTAACCTATTGTGGTTTTATAGTCATTTATATTAAGACTTTCTGCTATAATGCCACTCTAGAAGCTTCACTTAATTTTTATAGCTTTTCCATAATGGCAGATAAACTATAGGAAATGGAGAGCAATTCAATCTATTTGGGAACTTATTGGAGTGATTTTTATACTCGTAAGTATCCTCATGAGTTTTGTCTGTCCAATTGCTCATTAGGGCTAAACCCTCAGCAAGTCAGTGTTAAGAGTGTCCAGTACCCTGCCATAGCTGTAAGACTGTCAGATACAACCGTATATACTACTCTATATATGACAGATACAACTTTGCATTTTTGATACCTTTATCAATGTCCTCATCTGCATCCTCATCGTCTTCATCACCTTCAGATGAGATGATGTCAGATAGCAAAGAGAAGAAGCCATAGATCCAGTCTGTTGTTTCCTCCACAGCATCGTTTACTAGTTTTAGAGGATCTGAGCCAATCTTGGCAATGGAGCTTGCTAAAAGATATGGAAACAAAGGGAAAACTTCAGCAGTCATTGCTAGAGAACGTAAGAAAATTTGTTATCTCTAGGCTACTATTTTGTACAAATATGTAAAATACATCCTGCTCTAGTGTATATATAAAGTATTATATAAATATATAACATATATTAGTGTATATTATGAAATTATTATATTAGTATATAAATACATAAAACAGTATATAAATACATAATTTATTACTTTTATTGTATATATATAAGCATTATAAATTATCATGTATTATATTAGCATATATATTACATGCACATACATATACACATATGTATATGTAGAAATAGATATATAGATATAGATATAACAAAGACAAGTAATTTAAAACATCTAGTACTAAATATTACAAAATGGCCAAAAGGAAAATACTTTAGTAATGACTATAAACCAAATGCATATGTGGAACAGCAAAACTTTGGAATAAGTTAAATAACATTTTTTATTACATGAGTTTTAAAGTCACTAAATTCTAGTTGTTCAAGAAGATTGAAACAGTTTTGGCCTATAAAATACTTTGCAGCACTATGGAGAAGATGGAGAAGATGGCCATGTAAATCTTCAAATTTGACCAGAGTCATTATGTATGAATTAAGATTGAATATATATATATATATATATATATATATATATATATATATATATATAATATACATATATATGTATATATACATATATATATGTATGTATATATGTGTGTGTGTGTGTACATTAAAATATGGAAAACAATAGAAAAAACTTGGAGTTATATTGAGGTGGCAATTTTGTCCAGTTTGAACAAAGTTCGTTAACTTTAACTATTTGGAAATTCTATCTTAAAATATTCAAACAGTAACTCTTTACATTTAAATGCCTAGAAACTTCAATAATAGAATTAGGTAAAAACTGAAGCCTATACATCATACTTTTATTATGTGTTAGAAGACTTTCATATATAAACACATTGGGGATTTATAAAATGTTCTCATTTTACAAAAACGTATCTGAAGACTGAAAAGTAGGCTTAACATCTACTTGAGGGATGATGTCAAAAAACAGCACAAATTGCACCTGAGCTTCTGATGGCTGCTCTTTGAGAGGCCCAACAAGCAGCTCAAAGAGTCAGATGCAGATACTTACACCCAACCAATGAACAGAAGCTGGGGACTCCTGTGGTTTAATTAGGAAAAAGCTGGAAAAAGCTGAGGAGGAGGGTGACCCCATAGTGGTCTCAACTAACCTGGACCTCTGAGATCTCTCAGACACTGAGCCACAATCCAGACAGCATACAGCAGCTCATATGAGGCCACTGACACATATGTAGCAGAAGACTGCCTGGTCTGATCCCAGTGAGAGAAGAAGCACCTAACTCTTGAGAGACCTGAGCCCCCAGGGAGTAGGGAGGTTTGGTAGGTTGGGGGTGGGGGGTGGGGACATCCTCTTGAAGATGGGGGAAGAGATATGAGATGAGGAACAGTCAGGGTGGACCTGGAGGGGGATAATGACTAAACTGTAAAAAAAAAAAAAAAAAAAAAAAAAAAGATTAAAGGTAAAAAAAAAAAAAAAACTACAGATAAAGAAAAATAAAAGTTTTAGAGCCATTCTTCTCTTAATTTTAAAAACTAGTTTTGTTTTTCAAGCAATCTTCTTTCTTTGATATATTTAAGAATTCAGAATCAAATCAATGCCTTGTATCATCTAAAGGTTAAGTGTTCCAAAATCAAGCTTTTACTTTAAAGCAGATAGAAAGTCACTGGAAAATTTGAGTAAATTTAGTGCTGAAGATTAAAATGATCTCAGGCAACGAACAGGCAGATAGTGAAGATCCAATTAAAATAATTTAGAAAGGATAATCATGGAGCCTCCCAGACTGGCATGTCATTTGCCACCAGATTCCTCACATATTTCAGTGGTACAGCTGACAGTCTATGTATAAATGTTTTCACTTCTGCTCTAGCGTGTGAGGGAGAAATAAGTTGATTAAACAAATGGAGACAGAGAATGGAAAGATACATTATAATTATTACACAAATATGCATCTCACTGATATAATTTTGTAATATTTTGCAAATGACACTGGAGGTATAGCAGTATTCCTAGTGGGATGAGGAGGCTTGTTGTTTGGTCTGAATTGCAGAGAGAATGGAATAGAAAAGGTGCCAACGTTTAGAATTTTATCTCTTTCACCTCCACCGATGCTTAGGTTTAACTTCTTCGATCTAGTCTGTAAATGAATATTTTTCTTGACTTTAGTAATTTGGCAGCACCCAAAAGACGGAGGGTATCAAAAGCATGATGTTCAGTGAGACCACAGAGAGAGAAGATTTGAGAAGACTCAGTACCTAGAAGGCACATTACATAGTACGAGGCATAGTACATTAGAAATGGGGAACAGGGAATCAATGGGGCTGGGGAATAACCAGGATAGTATGCTAAAAGTAAAATAAAGAAATTATTTCAGAAAAACAGAGTGTTTAAGAGGCGAATGATGTTCTCAGAGCTACGTAAATGAAGACAGAATGGACAAACCATGGGAATAATATTTAGGATGTCCTCAGAGGCTCTCCACACACAACATCAGCAGAGCATGTTCAGGTCATTATGAGAGAAATTTGAAATTAGTAAATACATTTTACTACCAATGATGAAGAATGAGAGCTATTCAAACAATTAAAATCTTAGTTTGTTTTCAGGGTTATTAAAATTGGACGAATACTTGATAATGTTAATGATTCAGATTCCGTAGAGAGCAGAGAAAATGATGGGAGAGAAGATAACTAGAGAGGGAACAGTACTGAGGGGGGAGGCAGAGCACAAAGACTGTACAATACACCTAAGTTTGAAAAAAAAGTAACAGGCAGAAAAACTACCTGAATTAGTCATTGCCCTTGTGTCTCCATTCTTTCTAATTTATTTTCTTATATTCTTGTGTAGCTACATCATATTAAATAAAAATATTGAACTGAATGTTCAGATCGAAAGGAAAGAAAGTGAATTTTATAATTGCAATATAATAAAATTTATGCATTTGATTGAATTATTTAATTTATTTATTGACAAATTAGTAAATTTATTTATTATATAATATACACTTTCACAATGACATTTTTCCTCTGGTTGAGTAATGGGAGTTTTTCATGTTAAATAGATTGAGACTACAACTGGAGATTTTCATATTGAATACATTGAGACTACAACGGGAATTTTTCATATTGAATAGATTGAGACTATTTTCTCACCCACCTTACTCTGATTGTTAACTTAGAAAATTAACAATGAGATCTAAGAAAATAGTCACCAGCCTGATTAACCTTAGGATTGAACACACTAGAGGCATTTGGCACCTCTAAGGGTAAAATAGAGTCAAGTCAGGCAGTCTTCATTAAGGTAACATCGCTCAATTGACACTTACCTTCTGATTTTCCATAATGAAGACAGCTTATTAAAAAATTTAACACACATATTTAAGACAGACCATAATTTTGATAGCTTATAGACATAGTATTCAAACAATATTATAGGAACAATACTATACAAGACAATTAAAACTCTTATTAGTGACCTTTACAAAGAGATAGTCTTGATTCAGGTGATAGAATTACCAACTGGCCATTTCTTCTGGCCAAATGTCCAGTATCAGATGGAATTACATACAATTGAGTTATTGGTCAAGGGGAGGTCTCATGAAAATCCTCTATAATGCCCAGGCTGTTGCTAAGACAATAGATTGCTCTGCATAAGCTGATGGTAGACCTCCAATACCCACTCAACTCACTGAACATAGAGAAGTAGAGCTGGTGCCTACATAAAACCTTCTCTCCTGTGTTCTAGTGTCTTGATATGGGAAGGTATTCTGCAAGTTACCAAAAAGAGAAACATAAACAACAACCCAGACAAAAAAAATGTTTAATCTATGTGGTCTCCTCCTACAAAATATACTAGGGTATTGGTGGCATAAAGCTTGTGAGAGTAACCAACTAATGTCTGATTTGGTTTCAGGCCCACTCCAGGAGATGGAACCCATACCAAAGACACATCACATGGGTGACCAAGAACTTGAGACTAGCTAACACAGAGATAGAGGGTAAAATCAAATACTACTGGTCTTTAAAAATAGAGAGAACTACTAGTAAATGATTCCTAATGGCATTCTGCTATACTCATAGATCAGTGGCTTATCCAACCATTATAAGAGAAGCTTCCTCCTACAGAGTATGAAAGCACATACAGAGATTCACAGACAAATATTACATAGAAGTGAGAGACCTTGGATCACACAGCTGGAAATAGGGTATGTCCAACAAATCCCTCCCCTCAGAGCTCAGGGAACCCCATAAAAGAGGAGGTAGAATGAGTATAAGAACTAGAGGAAATGGAGGGCACCAGGAAAACAAGGTCCTCTAAATCAAATGAGCAAAGCTCATATGAATAAGCACAAGGCTTTTGCAGGTATGCATCAGGTCTTCTACACATTCAATTTAGTATTTTTGTAGGACTCCTAAGTGTGTGAATAAGTGAGTCCTCTATTCTTGTACCTTCTTTTGTGCTCTTTTCCTTCTTTTTGTTTGCCTTTTCCAACATCAATGGGATGTGAGTTTTTTAAAAATCTGATTGTATTTATTTTGCTACGGTTATTTTTTGGTATCTTTTAGAACCCTCTTCTTTTTTAATGAGAGGCATAAGAATGTGGATCTTTATTGAGAGGAGGTAAGGAGAAATTGAGAGAAACAGATGGAGGGGAATTAGGATATATTGGATAAGAAAAAAATCATTTAAATAAATGGAAAAATAGATCTCATTATGTATACTGCCAAAAAATATAAAAAGAGAAATAGTCCTGTAACTTAACTTTAAGTTCCTTTACACTTAATAGTGAAGATTGTCACAAAAAAATGATACTTTAAAAACAATGATAATGTAATGGCATTATAATTGATATATATATATATATATATATATATATATATATATATATTCTAGTTTTCTTTATAAGCCAATGAGGTATATATGATTATTTTACTTTTTTTTAAATATTGTAAAACTGATACACAGAGAGATTACGTGGTAGAGAGTGATAGACATAGGCTTTGCACCCATGTTTAGACTTCCTGCCCAAGACCTATTATGTTATGTGATATCAAACAAATCAAAACATGAATTCATAATCACTTTTGGTATAATTTTGGATAGGCCTAATCTGTGAGGGGATTTCTTGCAGTTTAAAATAAAAAAACAATATTTCATTCCACATAGATATGCCTCAGCTGATTCAGGAATTTTTGAAGGTATTAAATGACAAGTTTGGGAAAGGAAAGATTAAACATGAAAAAATATGAGTCTATGATGACACTGCTGAGGCACAGTATAATATAGCCTTGGTGTCACTGAACTAACAACACTTCATTTTATGATATAAAATGCTTCTTAGTGTTCAATTAAATTTTAATTTCAGTATATAATTTTAATTTGTAATCTGCATCATCATAATCAGGGAATTGACATCACATCATGAAGGCCAGTTATTGGATAGCATGGATAGAAAATACAAATATTTTATAATAGCTTTTTATCAAGTCTGGAAAATTTGTAACTGGCAATTAGTTCACAAAGATATAAAGAAGGTTCTTCATGCATGTTCCTGGACCCTAAATCCAAAGCCTAACCTTAGAAACTCAATTATCTTTCTTTGATGAAGTGCTGAATAACCAAGTCTGCCCATATCATCTTCAAACTAACATGCCTACCTATGATCACACAAATCCTTCACAAGCTTGCACTAAAGTGGGCTCTAATCCCACATCAAACAAACAAGACCCAGGTCACAGAATCACAAACAAAATGAATGTACAACACAGGATGCCTACTCATAAAGTCTGAAAGAAATGTTCTTTAAAAGTTATCTAGAAGTACCCAAAGATAAACCAGATGACTTCATAAATCATAAACTTCATCAAAGAATTCAAAGAATTCAGCTCAATGAAATTAAAGGTGATAGCCTGAGTACTGTACAAAAAAAGGCAAATAAATATATGGTTAAATGAAAAGGCAAAGACAAATCAGAATATCAAAACTGACTTCAGCCAATGCATAGAACTATTGAAGAGAACTCCAGATGACAGTGGATGGTAAAACTCAGCAGATGGATTAGAAAACAGGCTTACTAGTAGAAGAATCAAGGAGAAGAGAGAACACCAGTGATTGAAGATAGAGTAGGCAAATTACACTAGCTAAGCAAAGAATATTTTAAAAATTAAAAACAGAGCGTGCACAGTAAAAATCATGCAGCAATCATGGCAACTATGAAACATCTAAGAGAAAGAGACCATTGGCACACTCTGATTCCTAATGATCTTTAAAAATTTTTAACAGTAGATGTAACAAACCAAATAAAAGACTTCCAAAAGTTAAAACTTTAAATCTCTAAATAAAGAAAGTGTGGAAGATACTAGAAATGGAAAGCTCTCCCATAATCAGAAATTAGTAAAAGTAATACTATGAAAAAATTATCCTACCAAGAGAACTTTAGAATTTAAATATAGTTCTGTCGGGGGCAGCCCTGCTTATACACTGAAGGCCTAAAATCAGCCATAGGCCTAAAATCAGCAATAGGCCTGACATGCACGCCTGCTACACAAAGTCTTGGGTCTCTGTGGAAAAACACTGAAACAGATGGCTAGAAGCTATTGTAAACAAGCAGTGTTGATGGAACATTGCCAGGCTGAATAGTCATAGACCTTGTAGATAGGTAGCCTTGATAGATAGTACCAACTTAGATAAGGACAAGTGAATCATAGGCAGAGTCATAGTGACTTGTCCCCTGAACCTTCACCCAGCTGACACTCTGTTCTGGAAGACATCTGTACTCCCCTGAACACCTACGCTCCTGCGTCATCCCCTTCTTCACATCCTGCCTTTTTGTGTATATAACCCCTGTGTGAAAAAGTAAAAAATGTGATTTGATCAGACTATAGACAAATCGTCATTCTTTGCGTCGGCCAGTTTCCCCCACTTTCTCTTTCAGGAGACCTCTCCAGAACCCTGTTTAATGCCCTGATGGACAGGACATAATTCCAATCAAAATTCCCACAATACTCTTCACAGCAGTAGAAAAAGGCATCATAAGACTTGAATGGAACCATAGGATACTTCAGACAGCCACCAAAATCCTGAGCTACAGGTTTGGGGGAGGGAGGGTGATTACTGTACCAGACTTTTATGTATATTACAAAATGATAGTAATAAAAACAGTAAGGTAATGTCACAAAGACACACATGTCAATTGATAGACCAAAATAGGAAATCTAAAGATGAACACATTTAACTACAACCACTTGGAATTTGAAAAAAAAAAAAATGCCAAAAAGTAGACTAGAGAAAAGACAGCACCTTTGACAAATGATACTGGGAACACTAAGTGTTCAAGAATGAAACTATAAACGTGATGACCAAGCCAATAAGCAGCACCCCTGCATAGCTTATGCATCAGCTCCTGCCTCCAGGTTCTAGCCGTATTTAAATTCCTGCCCTGACATTCTTCATTGACGAACTAATAAGTGGAAGTGTAAGACAAATAAACGTTTTCCTCCCCAACTTGCTTTTGGTCATGGTGTTTCATTACACCAATAGTAACTCTAACTATGACAATGGCAGTAGCAATACACAGATAACAAAATAAATTGTGCTTCTCTGCCTAAGAATTCACTAGTCTACAATGGAGGATGATAGGATATTAGGCAGAATCCAGTGTTATTTATATATCTTATTCCATAAAAGTTGTCTTATGTTTTACTCGGTCTTCTAATTTTGATATTAAATGGCCAGGCATTCTTAATAGTACATTGTGGCTAGATTAGAGGAAGTTGTGATTAATATATAAAAAACAAATATGTAATTAAATATAGGATGATAAAAAAGAGAAAAACAGTAGATGAAAAATATTATGTTTAAAAGAGACTAGAGTAAAAAACACACACACACACAATATGAACCCTATATGCCAAAATGGATAAACTACCAAGGAAGTTTTCAAATACAAACAAAAGTGGATTGAATATTATGTACAATGATTTAGGTCCCCAAAATATCATTTGAAATTTGAGTAGAAATACAACATGACCATGCATAAAAGATAACGGTTGTCCTATTTGGATTTGATTTTATATAATTCACAACATCTATGAGAGGTTTAGATGTCTGTATGAGAACTAAAGAGAAGAAAGATGAGAGAGGGCAATTTCATCTTGCAAGGAATGAGATGAAATTCATGACCATAAACTGTAGTTTGTCCTACTTTTGAGACTTTCAAGTCTGCACATTGCCAGGAACAAAACACCCTACCAGCCCCCACCCAGCTTCTCTTGAATCCAAAGATAAAAGACACAGACACTCATGTTGTTCATTTTCAACGTACCTTCTTGGCACAATTCTGGGCATTATTAAATTCCTGTGGCTAATGTGCCCTTATCAATACTGTTAGTTCTGGCCCTCCTACCTGCTTTAGCTGCTCAGTTACATCTAGTCCCTGCTAAACACTCACAACCTCCTGCCTGTAGGATTTCTCCCCTATTCCTTCCGCCCAGCAATTGGCCTGTGGCTTCTGTGCTGACAGATAGAGAACCAACTGAGAAACAGGAACCTGAGCATCAGAACCACCCCTGCATCTGCATGCTTATAATGGTGATAATTTTCAAGATAAGCTTCTGTCTCTCTCTTCATGAGCTAAACATACACCTTACCCAGGAGTGAGAGAAGCCAATAAAAAATGTGGTCAGCAGTCTTTTTTTTTTTTTTTGTTTTTTGTTAAGCATGAAAGTCAGTAATAACTCGTTCCTGCAGTGACCTTCTTTTCTTTTTGTTTTTTTATCCTCTTAGAAACAAGGTTGGGGGTTGGGGGGAGGGAGATATGGGATGCTGAATAGTCAGAGGGCAGACTGGAAGGGAGATAGCGACTGGACTCTAAAATATATTTTTCAAGACACCAAGACTTAGTGAACATTTTAACTTCATCATTAAAATTATCCACTTGGGGTTAAGCATTTATCTCACGGATAAAACAACTTATCTCTTAAGTATCCACTGTAATGACCTTCTAATGGCTAAAGTTTCATTCCTATGCTTGCTTTCTGCTTTTTAGATTGGGCACTTTTTCCTTTCACTCACATTTTGCCCAAGCTGGGCAAGAGAAAGAATTCTAAATATCTCTTTCTACCTGTTGAAAGTGACAACATATAAAATGACTGTTTTGCATTCCAGGAAACTTCAACATATACTAATTTTAGCTTTTTTTTTTCCTTTCTCCTGAAAAATCTCATCTCCTTTTTTCTAAAATATCAAATATTCAAACACAAATCATAGGTATTAAGTCTTACACATAGATACAGAAGCATAACCCATATGGATTTTATACTCTACTTCTTTTTTGGAAACTTTTTTATGAGTATGAGATTTTTGTCTATACATATGTAGGTTCACGACTTGCATGCCTTGGAGATCAAGGGAAAGTACTGGATACCCTCAAAGTTTATTGATGTGAGCCACCAAGTGTTTATGGAGACCAAAACTGTAGTTCTCTATAAGAGAAACAGGTGACATAACTACTGATCCATTTCTCCAGATCCAGATACTTTCTTTTGCTGTGAAAGCAAATATTCCAGGTAGATTTTGTTTCTTTTTGTGCTTATAAGCAGTCAGCCACTTGCTAAGGTCAACTCCCTTAACACACACACACACACACACACACACACACACACACACACACACACACATATATATATATATATATATATATATATATATATATAGAGAGAGAGAGAGAGAGAGAGAGAGAGAGAGAATTATATATATTATACATATTGTATTATGTTATTTTTAAAGCTAAGACACTTAGAAAAGGCATTCATGCACTGATTTGTCATATCCTAGAAGCTTTTAGAGAAATAGAACCTCAGAACAAGAAACATCAACAAACTACATGCTCACTTATTTCCAGATAAAGTTTTGAACATGGGATTTGGCATTTTTGTTTTTAATGTTCACAGCTCTTTCTCTGTGTTAACTATGTTGGCCCTTAACCAGAACAACTTTATCTTTGTTCTCTATCATGTTAGGTTGTAAGTTTAACTAAAATGTCAAAATAATTACTTATGATAGAAAGAGTGACAGATGTTTAACATATTTGTTTACTCTGCTTGTCATTGAAATATGTTCCACTAAAGACAGGGTCAGGATCATATATCAAAAACATTGAAATTCATTGTTTCACTGCCCTTATAAAGTGTGGGTCCCTGTTCTAGGGGTGTCCCACAATGATCTATGGCCTCTATGGCCCGGCTGAAGACAGGGTGCAAGCAGGGAAGGTCCGCTGCTGCCTCCACCGCTGCCTCCCTCGGAGTCTCTGCTGTCCATCGATCTCCGGCCTAGCCTGGTGTGGGAGGTCCAGGCTTCTGCTCCGTGTCTTCACTGTTGCTGCCCGGTTACTCCCAGGTACTGCACCCGTCTGGGCTGTGCCAGTGAGGCACCTGCTAGCTAACAGGGAGGGAAGGGTCCTGAAGGCGATTCAGGAGAGCAGATCTCTTCCCAGGTGTTACAGCTCTAGTGTTACAGCTCTCAAGACAGAAACTCTCGGACAAAGGGATGATTCTCGTACAACTTTACTTCTGCTGAATAGAACCTTATATACAGTTTCGGGGTGGGTTAGGGTCTGGCAGCAGATAACTCCTATTGGCTTGCTCTGAGAGCTTGGAGATGCCTCATCTACATGTGGGAGAGCCCGAGACACTATTTCTACGTGACTGATGGCCATGGCCATAGACCTCTTTGTGGGAGGGGCTGTGGGGGGCTGAAACCGAGTGAAAGGAGCCAGGAGCCAGGAGTGACACCGAATGCCTTCCGTCCCATCAGGGTCTGGGGTTCCAGGCCTGTACTTGGACAGGCACCCAGCTGCTTCTCACAGCCCACGGCCCCACAATGAAGATAGTATGATGTAAATTGATTCATTTAAATATGACTCCAAACGTTAGGAACTATTTTTTGTATTTTTTTAATTATAAAAAAGTAAGGCCCTTAGGTCCAAACTACATAATTACACACTAAGAAATAACAACTGCATACAAGGCTAAACAAAACAAAACCCAAAGCATCGTTGCAAGTCTATTCATCTCTCTTCTGTTTCCCTCCTCTATTTACTTTAATTTGCTATGTCATATACATATTCGTATTTAAAGGAAGAGGGTTAGAAATTAAATTAAAAAACAATAAATTAAGTAAGTTTTTTAATATAGGAGACATGGGTATTTTACCTCTACATTTAAAACTCTCTCAGTTTTACATTACCTATGCACCTTCACTCCTAACTTTGGCCATTTGGCAATGTGTGCTGAAATGGAAACCCAGCCATCTTCTGTTATCACTCAACTGATACCGCTGAGGCAATGAGAAACATTGCCATGTGCAAATAGAAATACGAATGAAAGTGCATTTCATCATTGCTTTCCACTTACAGCAAACTATGCTGCAAATATTTAAGCCTAAGATAGACCAGCTAACTGAATCTAGACCCAGTCCAAATAAAGGACTTACTATATTTCAGTCAAAGGCATAAACAAGGGTTGAGTTCCTTTAATTATGCCATAAACCCTAGGGATTATATTTTACTTTAAAAAAATAAGCAGGTAAATATGCGAGACTTTTACTAATAGAAAATAGGTATCTTTCTTTTTACAGCCTTTACAGCTCGTCATTTTGAGAGATTCAAGGCAGGATACAACTATTGACACTCAGAAAAATCATACTCCAAAGTATGGTATTTTGGAATACTTAAAATTGCTATTCTTTCTCCTAGTCTATTTTGCTCAATGAAGAATTCTTTACAAACTGGAATTCCTCTCTGCAGGGTGGGTTCTGACTAGACTCTGTCTGTAAAGAAAGCTTTTGTAAAAACCTCACTGTAAGTACTGCTATCTCCCTGTTTAGGTGTGTGAGCAGGGGTCATATACAATTTGCATTGTCTGATGGTAAGACAAAGGCTTTTATTATAGATAGCATTCACTATCTATTAATATTGTTGAATGATGTCAACAGAGAGCCAGAAGTAAATGGAAGGGACCTTCCTATTGCCTTTCTTAGTCTTTCCTTGCTAGCTTGGTATCGTTCCTTCTAACACTTTTTAAAAACCCTTTTAGGGTTAAACATCTCTTTTAACATCCTTTTTACGATGGCCTTTTGTCATGATACCAAAGCATGATATTTTGTTTTCATGAGCCTTTGTGTCTTCAGCTTTGAAGGTTTCTAGGTCTTATGAATTTTTGTTTAAAGAAATTCCTTCTGTTTTTCTGTGCTGACACTACTTCTGATTATAGGAATGTCTGTTATGGCCATCAGGTTGATGCCTTCTGCACCTTTACTATACATAGAATAGCCTTTGTAGCATATGTAAAAGAAAAAAGAAAAAAGAAAAAAACCAAATATTTGTACATTTATAGCATTTATAGTTTTATGTTTCCTTGTTGCCAAGCTAGCATGACACAAAGTTAATTTCCTCAGGCATAAAGGATTCTAATACACCGTTCCAATTAAACAAAATTTGAGTTAGTGTATAAAATGCAAAGATGACAGTTGCTTTCATTTGCAGGGCTTAGAGCTTATAGAAATATAAAACCATATGGGTACTCGTGACATGAAAGTAGAATCCTAACAAAAGGGAAAAGGGAGTGGAAGAAGGAAACTAAAAAATGAAGGTAGTAAGATATGAGTATTTATCTTCACAGTACATTATGTACTTGCATTATAGTCTTACATAATAGTATAAAATAAAATAATTTGAAATATGTTCCTATTGAATGGTTTAGTTAAACAAACAATAGATGGTTAGATAAGCACATCTTTGGATGTGTTTAATTATGTGTGTGTGAAAGAGAGACAAAGATTCAGACAGACAGACAGACAGACAGACAGACAGAGACAGAGACAGAAACATGTAGTCAGAAGAGAAAGAGAAGTTTTTATGGAGTCTCAAAGAGAATGTCTGATTCCCTAAGAGCTAGAGTTGTTGGGGATTGGGAGCCATCCAGTGTGGGTGAATTCTTCAGGTCCTGTGCAATAGCAACAAATTCTCAAGTGCCTTTAACTACTGATCCATATTTTAAACATCTAGATTAGCATATCTTGACAATGGCTATGTCTGCTTTTTTTTCACATGCATTCACTTAATCAAATTACATTTTAACGTTGGAATCACTGACTTATTTCTTGTTTTCTTTAGCTAGTCTATTACTTAATATTAGATAAGAAAAGTTTCATTTTTCATATGAAAACATAGTATATTTTACTATAAGTTATGTGTTCATTATATCACATAATTGAAGAAAATATTTGGGAATGACTAGAATACATTTTCAACATTGTACTCATTGAATATCTTTTTTTGATTACTAGAATTTATGTATGCTCATGTGTTAATTAAAATTTTAAACTCATGTAATTAGCTCATATTTTAAAAATATATCTATTCATATTTTGATGCATAAAATATATTCAAGATCAATAGTATTTGATTTAAATAATACCAACTATAATTTCTATAATTTCTCTAATCATAACTATCTGCAACTCAGAACTCTAAATGTCATCTAAGTATTAGCTTATTCTGTTGTGACATAAACAATCCAAGAAATATTAAATTTATTTTAGCTCTAAGGTCAAATTGACAGTCCATTATAATAGAAAATCAAAGAGCCAGAAGCTTGAAGCCACTGGTCACATAGCATCCACATTCAGAAACAGTGATGAGTAAAGGCTGTGTTTGACTCCTTTTCCATACATAGTCTATGGTTTTTACTAGGGGATGGTGACACAGTGGTTGGATCTTCCACCTCAATTCATGAAATCAAGATAATCACCCACCTGTGTGGCCAGAGACAAATCTTCAATGTAATTCTAGATTTTGTGAATGAACACTAACCATTACACTTGTTTTGTATGACTGGACAAATTAGAAAACAACTATAGTTTTAACTATATATATAAATTTTATTAAACAATATGTGTCAGGGAAAAAGGAATTGGAACAAAAACATTAAAATGAACAGGAAAATTCTTATCATTGAAAGTTCATGATCTAATCTTGGAAATTGTTTTAAATATATATTTTATAATGTGAATACTATCAATGTTAATATAATTATACACATATGCAGGCTAAGCATAAGAAAGAGCAAAGACCATAAATTAATAAAATTAAAGATTAAAAAAGAGAATATTACAACAGACAGTAATAAAACAGAGGTGTGTTGAGGGATAATTTCAAAGTCTGTATTCAAAAAGAATGGAAAAAATAAGAGAAATTAATATATTCATAGGCACTTCTGCATATCAAAATCAAGTGAAGATGCTATAAACAGCTTAAAGAGATCTACAAGTATCAGTGAGATTTGAGTAGTAAAGCTTTCCAACTAAAAATATCCCAGGATAGAATAGATTCAATGATAAATTTTACCAGAGTGTTAAAGATGGAATAAAATTATTATTCTTCAAAATAGTCTATAAAATAGATTTGGAATAATACTACCTGTCAGGAGCCATAATGGGACAAGCTAATTACTAGCAGGTGATCACCCTGAAATGGCTTGCTTTGATTATTATATAATCTGTGACAGGTGTGCCTTTATTCAGCAAGGCTGTAAGAGATTCATTTTAGGAAAGATTCCTGCTATTAATATGCTTTTCCTATTACTATTAAACATTCTTTGCAGCAAATCTCTGCAGATTCACGAAGATGTACTGTCTCACAGTGATGCTATATAGATAAATAAACGACTTCTTAAGTCTTAATGATGATCCTATAAGAATTCCTAAAATTATATCAATGATTATTAAGCTCTTTTACAAGAGGACTGTTATTAGGTCCTTTTCTGACAGTCAAAACTGTGATGAGAACTCTGCCATTCTCCCAAGTGTCACCAGTTAATTGCTCTTAGTAACCAGACTTTCTCCTACTCAGAGCACGGTTTCAAGAGGTTATAAAACAATTAACCAAAGGTCATAAAAAGAGAACTAATGATTTAATATAGATGCTGGGACAGAAGATAAAATATTGCCTGGGTTTCTCTATACAAAACTTCACTAATAACTTAGTTATGGTTTTAAACCTTCAGTGAACCTGTGGAACTAGACAGGTGATGGATGTTTAGATAATTACTCCTAATAGACATGCATGTAAACATTCTCTGTTGTAAACTTCTATTTCAATTTATTATATGATTTTTTTGTGTGAACTTGTGATGAACTTTGTAACATGTAACCATATATTCTGAAAGATGTATAAATACAGAAGACAGATGAGAAGAAGATAGGATAGAATTTTTTGCCTTTTCCAATTAAAGTAGTATATAGAATAGAATGCTTACCTTTCCCCAGAGACAATAGAATTTTCCCTTTCCCCACTTAGGATCCTTCTGCTTTTCCCCTTAAATACTTTTCATAGGAAACTTTTTACAACTTAGTAATAAACATTATAACTACTTTTTTAAGTGATCTTTTCTTCCTGCAACTTCAGACTATCAGGGGAAAGTTAGAGCCCAGTAGTTCCTGCTGAGATAGAACAAAGGCCACGTTGCCTAATCACCTGCTGTTAGGCTACAGGTGTTAATCACCTAAGCCAGCAATCTTTTACCCTCAGAAGGAGCAGGAAGTTTGTGGGACCTTTTAGAAGTTATCACCAGCATTCCAGAACAGTTAGAGAGCTAGAAAGCCCCGAGACTCTCGGACATTAAAGCCATCACCAGAGTCTTACTCTATGCCCCTACCACTACCTTTTCCAGGCCGGAAGGCTCCCAGCAATTACCAAACATATATCAATGCAACAAAAGCTATACGTAGAAAACCTGTCACCAGCATTATGTGAAATAGATATCTAAAATATTTATTTCAAAATCAAGAATGGGACAAGCATACCTCTCTGTCTCTACAGTTTTTAAATATAGAATTTGAAGTCTAGCCTGAGAATTTATGCAAAATACAAAAAATGGAAAAAAATATAGTTAGCAAAGAAGGAGGCCAAATTAGCTTTACTTGTAGAGAATATGGTCCTACACTCAAAAAAAAAAAAAATCAAAACTCCTTTTTTAAAAGCCCTCTTAATTGTACAACCACTCTGGAAATCAATCTGGAGGTTTCTCAGAAAATTGGAAATAGATCTACCTGACGACTCAGCTATACCACTCTTGGACGTATACCCAAAAGATTCCCCACAATACCACAGAGACACGTGATCCACTATGTTCATAGCAGTTTTGTTTGTCATGGCTAAAAGCTAGAAAAAAACCCAGATGTCCCACAATGGAAGAATGGATACAGAAAATACAGTTCATCTACATAAGGGAATGCTATCAAGTTATTAAGAACGAGGACATCATGAGTTTTGCAGGAAAATGGGTGAAACTGGAAAATATCCTGAGTGAGGTAACTCGGACCCAAAAGGATATGCATGGCATGTACTCGCTAATAAGTATATATTAACCAAAAAAGTACAGATACCTTAGATACAATCCACAGAACCCAAGAAGATTAACAAGCAGAAGGGCCCAAATGATGATGCTTCAATCCCACTTGGAAGGGAGAGGAAACCAATTAATAATCATGAGAGGCAGAGACAGGGAGGGACCTGGGTAGTGGGGTAAGGGAAACATGATCAGGTATTGGTGGTGGTGGGAATACAGGAAAGAAGCCCTGAGGGCCAGCAGAATGAATGATAATATGCAAACTTGAGGGGTTGGAGGTAGGGGGATCTTCTAAAGGTACCAGGGACCTGGAAGATGAGAGACTCTCAGGACTAAAAGGCGGGGGGGGGGGGGGGGGGGAATCTTAGATGAAATGACCAACAGTGGGGAGAGGGAATGTATAGAGTCTACCTCCAGTAGAAAGACAGGGCATCAAGTCCAGGGATGGTGTTGCCATCCCACAGTTAAAAACTCTGACCCAGAACTGTTCCTGTCTAAAAGAACTGCAGGGACAAAAATGAAGAGACTGGGGGAAAGGCAGTCCAGTGACCAGCCCAACTTGAGATCCATCTCAAGGGGAGGCTCTAATGCCTGACACTATTACTAACATTATGGTGTGTTTACAGATAGGAGCCTTCTATGGCTGTCTTCTGAAACAAGCAGCTGACAAAAACAGAAGCAGACACACTCAACCATTGGACTAAAGTCAGGGACCCCTTTTCATTGAATTAAGGAAAGGCTGGAAAAAGCTAAAAAGGAGGGCAACCTTGTAGGAAGACCAGCAGTCTCAACCCCCAAGATCTCTTAGACACTGAGTCACCATCCAGGCATTATTCAAAAGCTGATCTGAGGCCCCTGACAGCAGAGGACTGGCTGGTGAGTCCTCAGTGGGAAAACACAAGCTTAACCCTGGAGAGGCTTGAGGTCCCATGAAGTAATAAGGAATCTTGGCAGTTGGATGGGGGAGTGAAAGTAGGGGGCATCCTCTTGGAGATAGGGGGAGAAGTCATGGGATGAGAAACTGTGGGATGGCAGACTGGGAGCTGGGCAACAACTAAATTGTAAAAAAATAAAATAAAAGTAATAATAATAATAATAAAATGGTAAGAATACTGCCAACGTTATTGATGCCACAAATGTTTGTACATTTGTTTATCACCAGGTCATATGCCAAGTGTAACTGAAGTGTAGTTCAGAACGGTGTTTTCATTGCTCAACCATATTTTTTTTTTAAGATTCTAGTTAACAAAAAGTAGATTTATTGAGATGTTAAGTTGTAAATGGTAATAGTTATGTTAGGACATAAATCTCTTTCACTCAACATATGTTTTAGTTATGGTTTCTATTAATGAGATAAACACCATGACCAAAGGGAGGGGGAAACACCCTCTTAGAGTTAATAAACATCTTCATCATAGTAGTAAGATACAAAGTCAGCATAAAAAATAATCAACAGTTTCTCTGTATACCAATAACAAATATGCTAATAAAAATTTACAAAAAAACCCACCCTATTCACAGTTACCTAATGTGTTACCTAAGAATAAATCTAAGAAAAAAGGTAAAAACCCTACCAAGCAAAATTTAGAACAAATGCTTTCCTATGCACAGCTGCAAATAGGTAGGCAGGTATGTAGAAAAATAGATAGGTAGGTGATAGATAGATAGATAGATAGATAGATAGATAGGTAATAGAGATAGATGAAGGAAGGAAAGAAGGAAGGAAGGAAAGAAGGAAGGAAGGAAAGAAGGAAGGAAGAAGGAAGGAAGGAAGGAGAGAGGAGAGAGAGGTTGAGAGAGACACAAAGTTGGAGATTTCCCCAAAATAATTTCACTCTGTTAAACTCAACATCCTAACAAGCAGTGCACCTGCTTAACTGGGATAAGTGCCAAGAAAAGGAAAACATCAGGGAATAAATTTCCAAAGCAATAGATAAGTGGCACATCTCATTAGAAACTCTATTTAAAAGGAATATTTGAGGGATGTCTGCAAGAATTTCATAATAAATTGATGCTTATACCATCACATCGTTGCAATCTTTCTTCTCAGATCACTGATCTCATTTCCCCTTAATAGGGTTCAAATTCAAGCTACATTTTAGGAGTAATTGCCTCCTTGTGCCAGACATCCCCAGGTCTGGGAAAGGGAAAGACAGACTGTAGGAGCTGATACAGCAATTGTCTGTCCTCGGAAGGTAGGTGCTGGGTGTATCCTTTGTATCCTTTCACATTTCCCCCAGTATCCTGGCCATTCTTGTGTAGCAACATCCTCCTTTGTTTCTCGTTTCTGCTGGGATTTCTCCTTCATGCATCTCCATGCATGGCATAGCACATCATGACCAATAACTCACGGAGACACTTGAGGTGGTAAGAAACAAATGACTGTCCGTATTCTCCTCTATTTGATTTCCATCTGCCCTCTCAACTCTCAGCATGGTGACTTTCCACTCAATAGCAGATACAGTCAACATGCTTAGTCAGCTCCCAGGAATTTATGAGCTATGGCATTAGAATTCCTATTCTGTAGCAGGTGCTTCTGCTATTTTCAACACGTACAGATAGAACCAATATTGTCTGAACATTTTTCAGCTGTTGCATTTGTCAAGGAATCAAGAACTGAAATACTTCCCAAATCTACTTAAATTCGGTGTGCTAAAATTTGTCTTTATTACTGTGAATAATCCACGTCATAAATTTTAAAGAAAAGAAAAGAAGATAAAATCTCTATCACAGAAAAGGAAAAGGAAATTCCTACTCATGTTAGTGTAAGGGTTATTTTTGTGTGTTCCATGAGTAGGATACATGGGTAAATCAGATCAAATTCTAAAAATGAGAGTTGCTAGTTTAAAATTCTCCTCCTCAAGCCAGTATAGTATGCATTTATTGGAAATAAAGGGTTTTTCCCACAGTGAACTTATTCTAAAATTTTCATGGTATTTATCTACTGTTACAAACTACCAGATAGTAATTTGACACGGTGCCAGACATGCTAGCCTTCAATATAACCTTCAACATGCTTCCTTAGGCTGCTAGTCTTGTTTTAAAAAATATTATTACCTATTCAAAATATACCAGGTTGTATAAAAGACTCATCATGTATATATTCAAATTTCTAGTAAATGTTTAAATTATATCAATTAAAAATAGTATTGAAAATGTAAATTAGTTTTCATTCTTTAAATCTCTTGAAGTAAAATTGTGATGAATCATTAAAACTCATTAACAACTCACAAAGTAGATGAATGGAATTAGAATTTTATATGTAAACGAGTGTTTCTAATCTACAAGGAGATTGATATGAGCTCCAGGGATTTTGGTACAATTGTGCCAAGTCTTTGAACTTATATTTCTTTGTTTCTATAAATGAACCTTTTGAACTTTAATAAGCTAAAAGCTTTTAGTTAGTTAGTTGGTGTTTTTTAAATATTTATTTCTTTTCATATTTCAATTTTGTAATTTTTTTTCATTTCTAACCCATTTATGACACCCATCTTAATATGGCAAGTGTTGCTGTGTGCCTGTTTTTGTTGTAATATCCATTTGTCAACCAGAGCAGTGTATGTTCTTACCTTACATCTGAATATTTATCAAACATGTAGAATTTGATAATATAGATTTTATGAGAATGAAGTGTGTAGCAACCAGACACCAGTACCTCACCTTGCCTCCCAGTCCAGTAATCTTTTTAGTTTTCTACTCTTACTTCTAAAGGCTTTTCCAAACAATATTTCATGAAGTTATCCTGTGAATCTAAAAGAATTTGCAGAAAGGAAAATCAGATTTCCAAGTTTAGAACACGAGGCCAATGTGGCTTTGGCTCTGTTCTTTCTGATCAAGGACACACATGTGTTAAGAGGCTGATGAGACACTTTACAAATATTTCCATCAACATCAATCTTTCATCAAGTGCTGTCTCTGCTAATCTCTTTACTGAAAACTAAAGATGAAACTTAAGACAGAATCACATATATAAACCATTTCCAAATTTCTGATCCACAGATACTATGAGATTACAAATGTTGCTCTATTAAGCCTCTTACTTTTGAAATAATTTCTTAGCCATGGATAACTGCTAAGAACAAGTAAAATTTTATTGTATAAACACTTTCAATCTCTAATTTCTTTATTTTCTTAATTCCTTAAGAATTAATTTCTTAATTCCTTAATTTCTTAAATTTAAATTAAATGAAATAAAATTATATGTGTACATTTCTTCATAAAGTAAGTAGTTTAAACTCAAAATGTCCAAGTTATGCATTTCTTTAAGTAATATACCTCAAGAAACTTCATATGTGTCAAATATTCATAGACAGAGATGAATAAAACAATTTTCGTTGAAAAAGTTTAGAATTCTGCATGAAACAGTCAAGTCAACTGTTAGCTCTAATACATGCCACTAATTCTTTTTAATAGATGTGTCCATACAGTACTAGAAGTAAGAAAATATATAATGATGTAACATGTTATTTTTATGCATTACCAAAGTCAAAGTCTCTGGAGATAGAATAGATAGAATCTGAAGATTCTGAAGCTGCAGAAACACAATTGTACATGGACAGCAAAAAAGAGAAGTTTGCATTTGCCTAGAATGAGCTGGTAAAACATAAATAAATATGGTTAAGAAAAATGCATATATTCAGTAACTTATAAGATAAAAACAAAGAGCTAAGCAAATTCCCTGAATTTCAATGTATTTCTTATACTTAGGCAATAGTGAAAATATTACTTTTTTCAGTGTTTTATGAAGATACGTTTAGAACTATATTAATGAGTAGGAACTGATGCAGATAGTACAAAATTTCATAAGTTCCCTGAAAAAAGAACGAAATTGTGAAATGTAATAACATATATGGTGTCACTGATTTAAAAAAAAAAAAAAAAAAAAGCTCAGATTTATATGTCATTTTTGTTTACACTGTTTAGGCTATGATGAATTCTCCAGCTCTAAATAGACTTTAAAACTGACTGCAGGATCTTTTAGAGGGAATAGCCTGGTTTTGTCATTAATAAATTGGCATCATAAAGAGGAAAATCACAGAGGATCGATGCTTTGTATCGAAGACTAACTGAAATAATTTCCATCAAATTAGATGCCTGTAACTCATAACAATTCATAGCACTTGATAACAGTAGTTCATTGCGAAAATATATCTAATCTTTATGTAATCCAATCTAAAAATCTAACTAAAGGTAGTTTTGCATTTTATTGAATAAATTTCTATGTCTGCTTACAAAATTAACTCACAGATAGTAGATTGACATAGAACCCTCTAGAACATATGTTATAAAATAAGTTAAGAATGTTTCATGGCCATCTTTAGTTTTCAGGTTAGAGTAAATAAAATAATATTTTAATGGAAAGGACATACAAAATGCTGCAATCCATTTAGACTTAGTAAACACGGTTCTCTAAAGTAACATAACCAAATATTTTTCAGTTAAAATTTTGTCATCTTAAATTATAGAAAATGCAACTACATTTTTTTCAAGAGCCTAAGAATATAGTAAAATGCATTGCCAATTAGATCTGATCTCTGTCTAGTAAATGATGCCAATATAGTTCAACTACTAAAGAAAATAGCTGGCAGAAGCCATGTCAATAATGCCTCTGCATCTACAAACTGAAATAATAGACATCTATTCCTTTATGGTGTTTATATTACAGTTTTGGCTCCTGTAAAGAATCAATTGTCTGGTACATATAATAGGTTCTTGATTGGTAATTGTTAAATAACTGAAATTTTATGAGAAGGGGAGAATTCCTGGCTGCATAGACTCCAATCCTTCATGTCTAGATGCTTAAGATCCTATTGCCACTGGAGATGAGAAGAAATTGAGAGATACGATAATGTGGATGAAGAGCACATACAGGTAATAATGAAATATTTTTGCTGGTGGCAAACAAGGATGGGCATAGATTTACTTACTGATCTACTCACTGAATGTGTACTGAATGCCCAAGTAATTCACTTCCTCCAAAAACTCAATCAATGGAGAATGTATGATAATTTCAAAATATAAAATATATTTGAACAAGGAGACCTTGAGATTGGATTGCCATTAGTGAAAAATTTATCTTTTCTCACTTGCATTATTCCTGGTATGTTCTAAACCCACATGGACAGTCAATATGTAATAACTGTGAGAAAATCCTCTTTATACTTTACACTTTATGAAACTGAAAATAGGCAGGATTAATAAAAGGAACAGAGTATGTCTGGAAAGGAAACTTGAGACCACTTGTCAGTGTGCCTTAGAAATAATTCAAATATCTTCCATTTATCTAAAATATTTAATCAACTTTGTGCTTTATTTTGTCAAATATAAAGCCCACCAGCTATTCTTTCTTCATAGATGATTAATTAAGCTACAAAGATAAATTTCTATCAGGCTTTTTAATAATCGGTTTTATAAAGCCACATGAAGATTTTAAGATGAGGACATTAATTGCATTTTCAAATCAGAAAAACACAATAGAACAAGAAAGTGAATAGAAACAACTAACTCCAGGGATGCCCATCACCTTTTTCTGTATTTTATTTCTCATACTAAGCTGTGGTGGAGAGAAGCAATTCTCTTGGGAGAATATGCTTTCCCACTGACTTAAAATCCAAATATAATGCTTCTTACCTGAAAAGTTTTTGTAATCCACAAGATCAAACATCACAATAGCAACAGCTGACCATGTGATAATCAGAGCAATGACCAGAAGCCAGGCTGCAGGGGAGCTGAATGTTGTCACGATGTCTTCGGTGACAGTCCTCTTCAGCACCTTTCCAGGGGACTTAGGAACAGATCCATTTTTGTTGTCTATCACTGTTGTGGTTGTAGATGCATTTCCTAGTCACACACCCAGAAAATAAAATACAATTCATGAATTAACTTCAAATATAAGCGACCAAACCACACAGACTCTCTGAGTCTAGCAGACTGTTAATGCAAGTTTCTATAATAGAATCCACCCTTGCAGTGCAGGACAATAGGCCATAGGTCATTACCACATTATCTGAATCTCAGCATTTTACCCTGACAACAAAATACAGAACCTTAAATGAAAAGTGATGTTCATCTCCTGTAAAATTTTCCATTCTCACTATTAGAAGCAGCAATGACTTTCTTTTGAGACTAAGCTATATTTTATTATGTGACCCTTCTATTTAGACTCACCTGCAGTTCAGAAAGCAAGCAAAAATAGCATTACTTATAGAGAGAAAAAAGTAGTAATAAAATAGTTCAAATGAATGAAATATTTCTTGATATCCTAGACATATTACATAATATGTCCTCATTGAGATAATCATATTTCAGTAGGTACAGACACCTAAGAATATCTTACATTATCAGATTATATATTATCAGAACTAAAATATCTTATGTTATCAGTTAAGTTACTTACCCTTGATTTTAGGAATTTATAACTCATGGACAATGCAAAAAATATATATGAAATAACAAAGTTATAAACAGATAAGTCACGTGAATTATTTTAAATCTCACCATTCAAAAACAACTTGTGTTAAAATCTTATTTTTTTTAAAGTTTCTCTAGATAGATGCATGTGTAAATATGTTTAATTTGCTCTTAGCAAATACTTCAGTTTAAGAAATTCTTTAAATCAGAAAATAAAGTACAGGCTCTTGAAACAGATGTGTACACAGTTATACTTCTGGTACAATTCAATTTCAGATTTTAACTTATTTTTAAGTACTTTATGCAAAGTAAAGTTCTGGTTACTGAAGTCTTAATATATTTTTCTTCCATAAAGTATCAGTTTATCTTCACAGAAATAAGATAAAAGGCATAGATTTCTCTGACTACTCAGAGATAAGAAAAGCCAGTGTATATCAATAGGTAGTAGTTCAAATAGAACACAGCTACGCAAGTAGTTTCTAAGATAAAATGGTAAATACCATCTTAGATTTTCAAAAGACGAAAACGTTAATCAGGGCACCATTGGCAAAATGATTTAAATAAGACTTCAAAATAGCTTTTGATAGGTATTAGCAATAATAATGCCAGACTCCCTTTTTTCAAAAAGTGAAAAGAACACTATGGAAATGCATGCTTCAAGTTCATGAACTCAATTTAGTGGAAATGATAGCAAGATGGAATACTACCTTTAAAGATGGGTTTCATGAAGTGGTACTCAAAGAAGAAAAAAAATTAGAAAGAATTCACATTATATCCTCTCATTGATTTTTGTGCCAAATTCCCATCACTCCTAATGGTAGTTCTGAAATGGATGATTGACTGCAGTGCTTTGAAATGAGATTTAAGACCCAAGTGAGACCACAAGTGGATCAAATCTTTGGAATAATGATTTTCAGGAGAGTAAATGAATTATGAGTGTTTAGGAGTAGGCTACCTGAAAGCCGTTGATCTCTAGTGTTTTGACCTCTGGAAAGTTTTCTACTACTCACAGAGAATTACCTCTATACTCCAGAGACACTTGAGTGTGTCAAGTAGTAGAGCTGCAGACAATACTGCATCACCTGCTTGATGTCTTACAATTGAACGTGAAAATTTTAACAAGGTTTGACTCAAATTTCTAGAACCTTCACAACATGTTTAGAAAGCAGAAAACTTTAAATGCAAGTTTTTTTTCATTTTAATCATAAAAGAAAAATAGAAAACACAAAGTCAAGAAAGTATGCAAGTTCACAGTTTAAAGAGTAATATCATGTTTTTTTTTTTTTTTTACAAACTTCATTATCCTCTTTAACTTATTTTTATCTTCACCCTGCCAAAATTTCCACATATAAATTCACCAAGGCTCAAGTGTTATACAAATGCACACTGAGCATTCAGTTAGAAAACAACAAATAATTGGAAAGTACTCAGAAAGGGATCTTGCTTTTGTCAAAAGGACACCAAACTGTACCTTTCATTTCCTATTCAAATTTGCTACTGAAGTTGCCCAAAGCCAAGAGTCAGAAAATTGAGAGGGCATAAAATTGCCTTCCTTGACAGCTGGTCAAGATACATGCAAGGAACAGAGTGTGTAATCTGAGATTACTTTATGTTTGAGAAGCACTTTAAACATGACAAGATCAAGTTATTGATGTTCTGGAAAGAAGGAGAGGTAAATGTTACTGGACAGTTTGACATAGGCTTCCCTTCTTGAAATGTGGCACTTCCGAACTGGAGCGGAGACATTAGGCTACGGTTCGTGCCTACTTTTAAATTCTATTCGTTTTGATTATTTTGATTACCATATAGAATCATGTACCAAAGAAGTAGGGATCAGACTGCACAGCACACAGCTCTGCATTGTTAAAGCAGAAAAAAAGCGCAGCTCGTACAACAGTTCCAAAGGTAGCCACACAGTTAAACCGTACAAGGAAGCATAAATCAGAAGCCTCCTGGCAGAAATTACTTAACCTCACTCTCCTTTATTGATCACTCGAGGACACTGCCAACTACACTAGCCCATTTTTATTCCTGTGAAGAACCAATATGAGGCTGGACAAGAGTTCTCTAGGACGACAAGCCTAGATTACAGATTGATATCAGTAAAACATCACATTTTCATTACATAAAAGCATTATGAATTTTGCATTTCAGCATGGGATGTGGTTTGCGAAATACACTATATTTCTTCAACATTTGGAGAGCAGTGGAGAGACATGGTAGTTTATGCCATCAGTGGCATTATGTGTGTATCTAAAATATACTAAAAACACATTCACCATCTCATATTAGTGAACTTTGTTCTGTTTCACTGTAAAACATATATAAATAAGAATTTTCTAGAAGGTCTCCTGGAAAGATCTTTGTGCAAGTACAAAGTTTAAAAAGATATAAATATCTGTCTTTTAACAATGTAATTGGTATTTGTAGAATGGATATGTATCATATAGTGAGTCAGGATGAATTAATTATGCTTTTCTATAAGTTCATAAAAACTAAAAGATATTAACAGAAAATATATAAAAACGATCAATAATGACCTTTGTTAAAATAGTCATATATTTTTATCAATATATGTGATATTTTTGACCCATAAGAAATCATTTAATTTTTAGAAGAATTCAAACTCTAGATATTTGAAATATACACAAAATCACTAACCCCTTTTTAAGGATGAAAATTACTTTTCTTAACAATCTGGAACCTGATTCTCTGCCAATTTCAATTAAAGTCTCACATTTACATTAATATAAGGCTTCCAAAATTTTGGGAGGATATGACAATTATAATGAAGTTATAGAGGACATATTGGTTACTTGTCTAATGAGGAAGCAGCATGTAATTATATTTAATTTTTTGATACAGTGTATTTTATCATAATCTTTGTCTTCCTCCAACTCCTCCAAGATCTGCCATAGCTTTCCCATCCATCTTCATATTCTCTCTCTCTCTCTCTCTCTCTCTCTCTCTCTCTCTCTCTCTCTCAAAAACCAAAAAAAAAAAAAACAAAAAAAAAAACCAATATAATTCTAATCACCTTACTAACCATCTACCTCTTCTACTCTTTCATTGGGTGATTTGTTTTTCTCTCTAATGTTGAGTCTAGAATGAAGGCCAATTCTGCATCATCAACCACAAGAACAAACTTTCAAACCAGCTTTGGTTATTCAGATCACCATCTTATTCATGCCTGTGAGGGGTGTTATAAACTCAATACCTCATTTTTCTGTGAAACAATGGAAAGGAACTATTTTTCTGAGAGAAGATTGTGAGTATAGGCTATAGTGGCTCTCAGGTCGACCGCAGAGGATCAGCACAAGATGGAAAGAGCATCAGGATCCTGAGATCATTCCCAGTGTGAACCAATTGAGCAAGTTGTTCTTAGATCCACACGTATGCCTGGCCTTTCCAGATACATCGTTCTATACAGGCGACATTACTTTTGTGTTGGTATTTCTTCTACTAGCAATCACAAATTTGACTGTGCCTGTTATTTCTTCATCCGGTTTTCCCAATCATTATCAAATGGATCAATCAGAACATTCTGAAACACAGAACTTTTATAAAAATAACTCATGGGTTTAAAGGGAATTAGATTTAGCCAACTCTGGATGACATAATAAGAACACATGCACTACATTTCACTGTCATGGGGTTGGTGCTGTGATGACATGGCAGGATCATTGTAAAGGCTCCATTCTTGACTGACAGCTCGTTGACTTTTTAAGATGTCTTCAAACAGTAGACAAGAAACAATACCTCTGAGTGTCTGCTGCTATAAAACCAGTAATTGTACTCCAAATTTTCCACCCTAATTACTTCTTCTAAACCTAATTTCCTCACAACCATCTGATTCCATAGACCTCAAAACATTAGTTGGAGTTTAGGACTTGAGTTAGTAATTAAATGAGGGAAGAAAGTTCATTACATAGGATGAGTCATCTACTTTTGTTTTCCTTTTTAATGTTAAAAGTACTAAAGTATCTTAAGCCTAGTAAGCATAACTATTTGATAGAGCTGTATCTTTCATTTTAAAATAACAGAAATCATAGCTGGTAGCCTTAACTATATGCCCTGAAGTAGTAACTAACAGTAGTCACTATACATGACATACTACTATAGAATTGGAACCTAATAGTTTGTAGAGTAAAGGTTATATGGCTGTATTCATATCAAAATGTTCTGGGATAATAGCACAGAACTTGTGAAACTGGCCAACCAATAACTGGTCCAACTTAAGTTCCACGCCACCAAGAGGGAGCCAATGTTTGACACTGGCCAGGAATCAGAGATAGGGCAGTCTACAGATCCAACTTAGAACCAAACATGACCATCAAAAAATAGTCAATGAAATGATTCCTATTGATATACTGTGATACTCATAAATTGGTGTCTCCTCCACGTGTCATCAGAAAAAAACAGCATCCAACAACTGATGGATTCAGATGCAGAGCCAAACACTAATCAAACACTCCAACAAGTGTCTGACTAGAACAAGAGAAGAGGAAGAAAAAGGATTGTAGGAGCCAGAGGGGTTGAGGACACTATGAGAACACAATCCACAGATAAACTGAGCAGGATTTTAGAGACAGAAGTTACAAACACAGACACTTTAGGGTCCCAGCTAGGTCTTCTGCATGCACATGATTATTGTGTAACTTGGTATTCTTGTAACACTTTGAAAATTAAAAGCAGAAGGTGACTCTTCTTCACTGACTCTTCTGCCTGCACTTGAGATCCTTTTCTTGCTGATGCTTTGTCTCTTGCAGCCTTACTATGAGGGTTTATGACTTATTGTAACTTGTTAAGCCATGTTCTGTTTATATCCCTGGGAGGCCTGTCTTTTTTGGGGGGCAGGAGGGAGGAGGAGGAGTTCTGGAGGAGACAGGACAGGAGTTGGGGGTAGTTGAAAGGAATGAAGGGACAGGAAATTGCTATAGGAATGTAATGTATGAGGAACAAAGAAGAACAAAGAAAAAGAGGAGGAAGAGGAAGAAAATGAGAAATTAACCAATATGACCCATGAGATCCTTATCATATGCCAATCAGGGTCAATTTAGGTAGTTGTTCTACACTCAGTTCTTGAATTTAAAAGTCTCAGATAAGATGAGTATTTCCATATATGTCAGATGTTTGGGAGTTGAATCTACAGAAAGTCTTCCAAATTCCCTGGATTCCATTCCAGAGAATCAGTAGCAGATTTCTTTTCTTCTTAGCAACCTCATTTGAATAGTATAAATGTATAATCATTTTCTTTGATGAATTAATTTTCTAGTACTTTCTTTTGACACCTTTTCTTCCTCGGCCGAATTTGCATAAATGAGTTGCTTCACGGAGCCCCAGCAGTCATTTTACAAGATTATCCATTGTAGTTGAATTGCAAAACCCATAGGGGGAAAAAAAAAGCCGTTTTTATTTTAAAGACATTTTATTTCATTTTGAAAAAAAAAAATACCAAGCTGAAGATTGCAAAGCCATTAGCTGTTTGTATTTTTTTTTATTCTCATGTGCGATTTTTATGGAAACACAGTCATCCTTAAGAATTAAACATCCCCTGCTGTGCTAGCCCAGTAAGTCACTGTAACATTGAAATGTAACAACAGGTGTTCTTTAGATCCAGTGTGAGGATGTTGCCTTTCAAAGCATGCAAAAACATTCACATTCTTTCTTTTTATTAATGAGAATGAGGCTTTCTGTCTCAAACTATGATTGCAGGAAATGCTTAAATGGTGAGCCCCACCCATTGCCATTATTCACTTTCAGAAACCTAAGGAAATGCAAAAAGTGTCTGAAAGCCTACTCTTCTTGTAGGAGACAAGGTAAGGCCAAGTTTTCTGTATCTAATGTAGTAGAAAGAAATGCATAGCCGTGCTATTTATAAACAACAACAAAAAAAACCCATTTGTCAGAAAAGTATAACAATTAAGGTTGCATTTGTTCATATTACATACATGTGAAAAAGAGAATAGACTGTATAACCCTTAAGCAATGAGATGACAAACTTGATTCTCTCAGGGGCACCTTATTTTGCAAAATACTTACAGTAAATCTTTTTTATACATCTTTAACTATCTCTAATACTAACTCTATTATCAGCGGCATAAATAATACTTTCTACGGTTAAACTACAACTAATGCTATTTCTCTATTGGGATTGAGAACAGAACCATAGGATTTTAACTCCGTAATGAAGTATAATTTAATACTTTTGAAGCATATTTGCTTATTATTGAACACCATTGTAATAGCAGATTAGCAGTTTAGTTAAACTGGAACCAAAATCGTCATCCAGTTGTTTGAAAAGTATACAGTATATCTAAAAAGTCTCGCCCAAATCTTGATTTACCCCCTAAATACAAAAATAAAATAAAATAAAAATAAATAAATTATGAATTAAAGAGTGTTCTGGTAATTGAGTGTGTGTGTGTGTGTGTGTGTGTGTGTGTGTGTGTTTGGTGTGTGAATGTGTGATATAATCATTTCATCTACAAAGGAAAAAAAACAGTTTCCTATGCCTTTCAAAGAATTTCTAAGTCAGTTTGAATCTCCTTTATACATTTTTGAAAAAATAAAAACTAGAAAAGTATTCATGCCCATATTTCAATAAAGCAAACAACTGAGTAGAAATACTCTATATGTGCTTTTTTCCAATGAGTTCCCAGAGCTGGAAGCAGGCTGCTCAAATTGCACACATCTGGGCAGAGGATAGTTTATTTAACTCTGATGTTGCAGAAAACTGAAGCACTGTTTAAACAAGTTTCTAAAGTCACCTTATTTGAGCTTTGAAAGTGTTGTATATTGCTTTGTCTCCGACATTGCTATCCTCTTGTTTTTCCAAGTAAATGGCTCATAAACTCTATGTGAGGATAATGTATAACTTCTTCTCAATTAAAAATAGACTTTTCATAGAGCAATTATAGCTATTAACATACAACTTTTTAAAATAAAAGCAATAAATTCAATGAGAAGTGATTATTTTTTTTTTCTGTTTGGTCAGCCCTTACATTCTTCCTAGAATTTCAGCTTTGTATCAGCTGTTTAACAGTTGATTTATTGAGTAATCTGGGGAAAGCATATATTTGCATATCAATGGTAGGCACATGTCATTTATAAATGTTAAAAATGTTTTCTGATAAATAGACAAAATATAAAAATTCTCTCATTGCTGGAGACTAGGAGAAAGATTTGCTCCCTAGAGTCAAACCATGGTCAACTCTTGGCACTGTGACAGATTACATGGAAGAGTGACATCTTATATCATTGCAAATATCTCTGAATAGAATTTTGCTGAAGGAAAAATAATGGTAAACTCACACCGCTACATTTAAATTACTCAGAGAGGCTATTTGTATGATGTGTGCATTTTTATAAGCCTTATTTGATTAGGCTTATTCAGCCATTACAACTGCAGTAGTATCACGAAGCCATAGCTGACTCAAAAAAAAAAAAAAAAACAAGCTTTAGAAATTTGATAGCCTTATAGATTGTGCTTGAAGAAAGTATCAAGCTGTTTTCCTCTGGACAATACAAGTCTAGGGTTATGCTCTGCAAGATGTTTGGCAATCAGAGTCTGTTACTACTTTGGATGTGTGTGTGTGTGTGTGTGTGTGTGTGTGTGTGTGTGAGAGAGAGAGAGAGAGAGAGAGAGATCTGGACATCTGCTGTGAAAAATTCTAAGATTATTTTCCCTTTTATTTTGTATCAAAATATAAACACATTACTGAAATTTGAATATGAAATCAACTGCTTTACTTTTAGAGAAGACTCTTTTTTCAAAGTGAACCAGGTTTTTTTTTAAATTGGATATTTTATTTATATATATATATATTTTAAAGATTTATTTATTTCATGTATGTGAGTACACTGTAGCTGTCTTCAGACACACCCGAAGAGGGGATCGGATTCCATTATAGATGGTTGTGGGCCACCATGTGGGTGCTGGGAATTGAACTCAGGACCTCTGGAAGAGCAGTTAGTGCTCTTAACCACAGAGCCATCTCTCCAGCCCCTTTATTTACATTTCAGATGTTAACCCTTACCCCATTTTGCCCTCGCCCAGGAGCCCCCTATCTTATCCCCCTTCCTTCTGCTTCTTAGAGGATGTGCCCCCACCCACCCACCCACTCTCACCTCCCCACCCTCGAATTCTCCCACACTGGGGCGTCCAGTCTTCACAGGACCAAGGACTTCCTCTCCCACCTATGCCGGACAAGGCCATCCTCCCCTACATATACAGCTGGAGCCATGGGTCCCTCCCTATGTGCTCCCAGGCTGGTGGTTTAGCTCTGGTTAGTTGGTATTGTTGCTCTCCTCATGGGGCCACAAACCCTTTCAGCTCCTTCAGTCTTCTATCTCCTCTATTGGGAACACCATGAGAAATTCAATGGTTATCTGTGAGCATCTGCCTCTATATATGTCAGGCTCTGACAGACCTTAGAGAAGCCTCTTTAAAAACAGAATCCATTTTTCTCCAAATCTCATGGTTTTCTTTAACATAATTTATGGATCACAGAACTAGCCAGATCATGAAAACTATGCTTTTTTTGTTTTTTTTTTTTTGTTTTTGTTTTTGTTTTTTTTTAAGAAGTAACAGTGGTTCCTATCATAGCCTCCAAACTGATTGTAATTATATCACTTTAGGGTCATACACCATTCCTGCCCTGGAAAAATTAAATTCAAACTAGCCAGATCTCTAGAAATGTATTTTATGCCCTGTGACTCTAGAAAGCACATAGAATGTACATAAGAAAAAAAACACCCTAGAAAGGCAGTCCATCAAAATGTAATAATGGATAGTGGCTGATCAGTCATTTGGCAGACATTAAACACTGTATCTGCTTGCTAAGACTGCTATGACAAAACAGCACAGACTGAATGGGTTCACACAGCACGACTTCACTGCACATAAACAGAATTCAGGGATTTAAGATCAAGTGACCAAAAGAGTTTTCCCTGACAGTTTTGCAGTCAGAATTCCTTTTCAGGACACTATTGGATTTAATCATATTTATTTCATTTTCACATGACTGCCTCTACAAGACCCTATCTTGAAATAAGTTTTCACCCCAAGCTCCATTACAAAAAAAATATAACAAAACCTTGACTAAATTTGGAGATAGACCCTTTGAAAATGTACTAAATGAAATCTGTTATTCTTACCATTTATAATAGAAAAATTCTTTAGTCCTGAAAAGTTACAGTATGAAGTAAAAAAAAAAAAAAAGATGGATTTCTACTACATTTTAGTATTTATTTAAATAACCTGTTTTTACTATTAAAAGATCAAGTTCATTCAATTTAGAAATAAATCTTGAAGCATTCCAGATTGTAAAACATTCTAATTATATTTTCTTCTTAGACTGCTTGATAAAACTGCTGAGATAGTTCAATGGAGTTAAAATTGCTTGCCACCACACCTGAAGACCTAAGCTCAATCCCCTAGTACCATGTGGTACTAGGAAAAGAAAACCAATTATAAGTTGCCCACTGGCTTCTACACACACACACACACACACACACACACACACACACACACACACACACACAAGCACGCATGCATATATGTGCATGTAAGAGCGTGCCATGGCTTAGTAACGAATATCAGAGTTGGAGTAGTAATTTGGAAGCTCAGATAGATTTATTGGGAGACATCAAGGATACAGTGGAAGAAACTGTGACGCTCAGTCTGTACTGCACATGGAATCCATTCTATGCTAAGGCTTCAGGTACAATACTCATTCTATCATGGAATCAATAGATTATAAAACTAATACCTTGCATTTTGAGGCTCTATGCTCTAGAGAAGACTGAATCCAAACAATATAGATAACCAAAGAACCATATAAGGAATTATACGCATGATGTGTTAGTCAATCCTGTCACTCATTTCTCCTAATTGTGTATTCAAGCAACTCAAAATCTCCGAGCCCTGAAATCTTCCATTCCTTTATAGGCAGTTCGAGACCTGAGACCAAAAGGAGTTCACTGATCATTGATCTCTCCTCTTCTCCCAGTTCAGGATTCAGTTTTATTGAAAAACAGTGGTAACCACATTAGTAAACATTATCTTTGGTGCTTTACCGAAACAGTTTGCCAATCACCGCACTTGAGTCTATAGGAGGAGCTGACACCGTAGCGATAACTGAAAATTATATAAATGGCTTTCCAATTGGGAAATAGTTTAAGTTAGCATTTTATGACTTAATCAGACACAGGGCAGGCACATGGCATAATGAAGGAAATGTGTTCATATGAGACAAAGCTAAATTTAAGTCATATATTTGGTCCTTTGTAACAGCTTCCCCCTGATGTTCATCTGTAAAACAAAGGCAACAAAACTACCACATAAGGTGACCTTAGGACATCAACCATTAAGGGCTATGTCAGGTACAATACACACCAGCACCCTTTCTATCTATTACCAAACCCGATCCACTTCGATTTAGTAACTGATGGCGGTAATACAAATTCATCCATACAAACACGGTTGTTTCAAAATGTCACTCTAAGGGGAAAATGGCTTTTGCTCTAACAATTCATCAATTTGTTGTGTATACAGAATTGAGAAATGCTGAGATTAAGCCATTTTTTCATTCCAATGATTATTGGGGTTACATAGCTGAGACTACCAGCCCTAAAGGCCTGAAGGTTTTTTCCTTAAACAGACTTTATACTGTAAAGTACACAACCAATGCTCACTTCATTCACAACTACCATTAAAATAAAGCTAGTAGATATAAACTGTTTAGAACTAAATTTCTCCAACTATGTTTGGAATATCTAAAAGAAAATGTGTATTTTTATTCATATAAAACTCATAGTGGTTTAATGTGTTTACAACCAATCACAAAAAGCTATCTTGTTAATTCCTTCCATAATTTGATGCTATTCATCATTATAAACAGGCATTAGGTCCCAAAGAGTATTTTTTTTAGGTACTTATTTGGAACACATTTCCCCATTTTAATTAAAGAATGTTATGAAGATTGGTTATGGTCTCAGTATGCCTATCAAAACATTGTTAATATCATGCAGCTGAATTGTCATACAAATAAAATTGTAGATCACCTCATGCCTTTACACATTGAATATTATCTACATAAAAAGTAGTAGACAGAAGCAAGCCCATAGTATTTCAAATCTCAACTCTTTCAGGAAACCTTGGATATAGTCTTTGGGAAGAATTCAGTGTCTGCTCCACATACTTCCAGGAAATGGCTTTTGACTGATCTCAGCTGTGCCATATTTTGCTGAAATTGTCTGAGAAAGTAAGAGCTATCTTCTAGGAGTTGTACCTAGGCAGTCTAAATGGCTGTAAGCTTTCTGCCTGTACACACAGAGATAGGAGCAAGGGATTTGCCACTCAGACACTGAGAAAGAAGCAGAACAAGACTGAAGGAGAGATAACTACCAAACCAACCATGTTGCTGAACTTAGGTTAGGTGAATGGGTTATATCGTTAGTTATAATGGTATAAATGGGCTATATCACTAGTTATCAACTAGTCAGGGAATGAGCCAGACCTTATGTCCCAAACATTTATCCAGATAAGTCTCAGAGTTGTTACTCTGGGGACAAAGAGGCTGTATAGAAAGTCTAAGGCTAGAGATTACACACTCGGAAAGTAATAGTTGAGTCTGTTTTAAGAAGTATCTAAAAATCAAGAGTTTCCAGTTGAACTTTCCCTATACATTTTTCAACTCTGCTGACACCATAAGTTATCATTTATCAAAGGACCACCAAATAAAGAAGAATAAATGCACAGCTAATCACAAAGAAAGACTGAGTTGAATGAAAATCACAGTGTTTGTAGTGAACTTCTCTTTTTTTCTGCAGCTTTGGTGAGTCAGGCTTTGGGAGGGTCACCTTTCAGAATGAATCTCATTTCCATATGACTGTGGACTGACAGGCACATCACAGCACAATACCTAAGAATGGTATCAGAGGCAAGACAACCTCAAGTTGGTGTTACTCACCGGTAACAGTGACATCATACTGTTGCTCCAGCCAACCTCAACTTAAAGTCATTACTCACTTTGGATTTACAAAATTATAGAACAGCTCTAAATTAAATTTTGATTTTGGATGGGCTTTCTAATCTGAAATCACTTCTTAAAGTTCCAGATATTTAGAACTCTGGTATTTATTATTTAATGCTATTATATCGTAAATGGATAGATCAAGAGGCTATTGAAATCCAATCACCCTATTAGTATTCTCTTGGACTCAGTCTGTATGGTAACTTTCTAATGTAATCAGCACAAAAGAAGTTAGAAAAACATTATGGAAAAGAAAGCTCTTATGTTTCTGTCCAAAGTTGTTTCTATGAATTGTAAACAAAATTAGAGCTGAGATCACAGGAACAGAGTTGAACGCAGAAAGGAACAACCTGATTTATTACCTCAGAGGTCATTAGAAAAAAAATGCAATCACTAGACTTTATCTTTCCAGGATAACTCATTGTGTGTTATTCAGTCTCAGATCCATGAATAATGAAATCAGTTATATTCCTCCCTTCCCAAGGTTTTCCCTCCTGTGTACCTGTTTTCTCTGTATTGATGACTTTAATAACTTTCTAGCCATCTTACAATGCATCTTACCACACAGATACAATTCATTCATTCATTTATTTTTTTGGTTCAATGTATTCTTTTATATTAATGCATTTATTCATTTGTACACATATTATCAAATCCATATTGAGTATTGACCGTGTTCTAGGCATGTTCCTGTGTCATGAGAATGAACAGATGGGCCTGTACTCTGATCTCCCTCATTTTTCAAAACAGATTTGAGGATTCTTGAATCTTCTTGGGTGACACTAATCATCTTTTTTTTTTAATGTGATATTTTATTTATTTACAGTTTAGATGCCATCCCCCTTCCCCATTCTCCAACCACTCATGTTCCCTATCCCATCCCTCCTCCTTCTTTTTTGCCTTTATACTGTTTAAATTACATGCAAGTATTAAGGTCAGTTCTAGGTTGAGGAACTAGCAATACAATAGATGCAAATAGTCAAGGAACAAGCAAGACAATAAACCCAGATAGTCAAAGAATATGCATGACAATAAACAGAGTCCCATGATCACTTCTGTGATCACTATTTCTAAGGGCTATCAGGATGACCAAAATATCTGAGTCTACCTCCCTGTCCTAGGCCAAAGTCATTTTCATGCCTGGAAGCTACTTCTTTGTTCTAGCCTAAGATGTAGATTCCTGACTGAAATTTCTTCTTTGTTCTAGACTAGAATTTAGATTTCTGCCTGAAATTACTTCTTTGTTCCACCCTAATGTCAGATTCCTGCTTGCACTTCATTTCCTTGTTCTTGGCCAATGACAGATCCTTGCCAAGAAGCCACAAATGCTCTCCACATTTCCCTTTTTTATTTTATAAACAAGACTGAGCCTGTCCTAGGTCATTCTGACAAGAATGCCTTCCTTACCCATCATGGAATATGCATTTTCATAAGCAATGCACTTATGTCTTAGGTTGGTAAGGCTTTGTGCAGAATCTTACCCATCCTTGGCTTGCCAGCCTGTTAAATTAATAACTCTGGGAGTTCATTTTCAGTTTCAAGTCATGTACTTTGGCTGCCAGCCTGTTGATGTAGTTAGAGACAAGCTTTAACACGATGGGCAGGAATAAAAGTATTCCCAGGACAAGATAGATATTAAACCTTTTACAAAAATTATAACTAGAAACTTTCCTGGATGCTTGCCTTGAAATATTTTATGAAAGTTGGATTATCTGGAAAACATTACTTGGAAAAACCATGGTGTAATCAACTTCTTTTTTCAAAAGTTTTAAGCCTCCTTTTTATTTTTATTTTATATTTATTTTACTATCATTGAGTAAATCTTTTCATTTTCAATTCTTGTGGCATGAACAGAAGAATGACTTCCTTACCTTCATGAAAGAATAACAACAAAAACTTGTGAAGGTACACTACTAGAAATAAGAAAATTGAAGTGTGTGGTTCTTCAGTATGATGAAATTTAATGTTATAAACTTACTTTTCTAGTTTTTGTTTTGCTTTGTTTTGTTGCTGTTTCTTGAGGCAGGATTTTTTCTGTGTAGCCTTGGCTGTCCTGTAACTAGCTCAGTAGACCAAACTGGAAATGAACTCAAAGATTCACCTGCCTCTGCTTTCCCACTGCTGGGATTAAGGAAATGTGCCACCACTGCCCAGCTACCTAATTTTTTATGAATAAAAATTTCTTAAACAATGGACTCCTGAGTGTATGAATGAGAAGGTCTCTGGTCCTCATGCTTTCTCTTGAAGCCTTTTCCTTCTGCTGGTTTGCCTTGTTCAACTTCAACGTGATATTTTTTATTTTATCTCATTATATTTTATTGTGTTGCTCTATTTGAATCCCTTAGAACATGTTTTTGTTTAGTTTTGTTTTCCTCCACTGAAGGACAGAAAGGAAGTAGATCTGGATGAAAGGGGAGATGGGAAATGGGAGAAACTGGGAAGAATAGAGAGAGAGGAAACTGTAATTGGGATATATTGTATGAGAATAGAATATTTTCAATAAAAGGAAAAAACAATCACAAAAAAGTAATACAGAAAAAAGCATTTGTTAAACATAACTATACTATCAGGAAAATAAATACAAAATAGGTATTTAGTAAAATTTAAAAAAAGAAATGTTATATTTTTAGGGTACAAGGAAGTTGTGAAGTGTTTTATCTGAGCTGGGGAGGTGACTGGGTAGATAAAGTGCTTTGGGTGATCCCCCATATTTCATGTAAAAGTCAGAGTAGTGCTGTCTGTAATCCCATGTGAGATGGGAAATGGGGGCCACAAAATGTGGGCCAGATTAAACTGGCAAGTCAGCTGTGAATAACTTTCTTTAAGCAAAGTAACAGATGAGGACAAACACTTAAAGTTGCCCTGTGGCCTTCACTCACTTGATGTATTATGTGCATGTCTATAAACACACACACACACACACACACACACACACACACACACACACGTTGAGAACTGTACTACCCCACGTTTGGGGGCCAAAATGTCTCGGACTGCTCTGTCAATGTTGGGACCCACACTGCCAAAAAACTTGGGGACTAACTTGTTAGCCCGCACTGCCTCAAGCAGCTCTGGTCTGCGGGTCGGGGTTCAGCAAGAGAGTGAGGAGGGACGCGAAGAATGGAGACCAGACAGAGTGTGATTCAATCCCGTTTATTTTTCAGTCTCTCTTTCCAGTCCAAGTCCCAAGTCTTGAGTTCCTAGTCCCTAGTTCCTAGTCCCTAGTGCCTCCAAGTTCCAAGTTACTTCTTCCATGTGCTAAGTGCCTAATGTCTAATAATTCTTCTTCTGAGTTCTCTAGTCCAAGTGTCTTCTTCCTCAATGCCTAATTCCTACTCCAAGTTGTACTCTAAGTTGTACTCTCTAACCTAATTCCTAGTTCCAAGTTGTACTTCCAAGTGCCTAATAATTTGTTGCTTTCTTCTGTCTGCCTCTCGCCTTTTATATGTCTCACTTCTAAGCCACACCTCTAAGTCACACCTTTAAATCACACACCTTTAAGTCTCACACACCCAAGTGAAAATCCTGGGTATCTAAAGCAAGATGTTACCAGAGTGTGCTCAGCTGTTTCAGGCTAATGTAATCAAGTCTCTTGTCAGGGTATATGGCTCAAGATGGCTGCAAGGATGATAGCCACCTTCTGTCGGCTCCCCCATATATATATATACATATATATGTGTGTGTGTGTGTGTGTATTCATTCATATATATATATATATATATATATATATGTGTGTGTGTGTGTGTATATATATACATATATATATATGAATGAATACACATATATATACACATATATATGTATATATGTGTATATATATATACACATATATATATGTGTATATATATACATATATATATATATGAATGAATACACACATACTTATGAACTCACACACAGACACACATTCAAGCATGAATATATGTATATACACAAGCACACACACATATATATGTGCACACATATGCACACACAGATACTTATATACACAGATGCTCACATACATGTGTGCACACTCAGACATAAACATACAGATACACACATGCACACACATATACTTATGCACATTATTCAATGACTTAAATGTAAGCTTTATTCTGAACATAATCAAACATTGGTTATAATTTTATTAAATTCTGAAAAAAAATTTCTTTGATGTCATAATTCATACATGCATATACATTAATTTAGTATAACTTCCAGAACCCCTTTGACCAAGTGCTAATTTTTACTGAATGCAATGAGGCTTCTCCTTCAATGTCTTTATTTTCCCATTTACTTTTCTTATAGTGTCATGTATTATTTCATAGATTTATGTTTGTTTAAGTAATGTTCATCATTTTAAGATTTCCTATTTCATTTGTTTGAAGACATTTCTTTGTATTGGGCAGTATACATACAATGTACATATCCACTTTTTCAGTCAGTGTTTAAAATTTTAATTTAATAAATTTATACATAAGGCATCACACACCTGGATAAGGTAAACATGCAAACACAAGTCCAGTGCTGAGCTCTACGCATCACAGTGAACTTCTATAGTAAAACTGACACTTTTGAAGACATGGCTCTGGTTCTTAATTAACGACTTTGTTGTGAGCTTATTTGTTCACCAATACAAAATAAAGAAAACTGTGACATGTTGAAACTAGAAAAATAATTAGCTCTCTGCCTTCCTTCACAATTAACATGTCCCTTTATCAACATCCCATTCTTACTTATCATCCGATTTTACCCTTTATCCTTTATGATTCTTTCTAAATGCCACCCTGCATCTACATGTACAGGTATTTACATGTGTAAATGTATATATTATAAGATAGGATATTTTATGAAAAAGATAACGTTATTTTTTCTCTATTCAGTCAATATTTTAATGCTTTGTTTTTATATTTAGTTCTTTAATTAACCCATAAATTACTGTTATGTGTTAAAAATTGGGGATTTGTTTTTTATATATTATGAAGTCAATGAATACTTATTAAATATTAATTTATCCTAATATAATACATTAAAGAATCAATACACTTTTGTGCTGTATTAAAGCAATAACAAATTATTTTATATTATCACTTTTATAATTGTATAATATTTTATAATATCACTTGCAAAAATCTATCTTTGACTAGCCATGGAAATTAATACTTTCTTTTTTATTTTATTATTATTATTTTCTATAGGGGATTGAACCTCATGCATGCCAGGCATTCTCTACCACTGAGCTATTCTGAATCCCTAAAATTTATACTTCTTTCAACTAATAAAGGTTATAATATTCTATAAATTATAGATTAAACATGCTACTATCTTTGCTTTTAGTAAATCTTCAAATATACCTATTAAGATAGAAATATTTATTTTTATGTCATACACAATCACTTTTTATGAATGATACATAGACCACACAGTAAATATAACTGCATTATATTATTCTTGAAGCCCTGGAGATTCTAGGCATCTCCATGTAGCATAACAGCTTCTTCAGCTTCTGCTGTTGCCTGAAATGAAAGTGTCTTAGAGGGTCTCTTACCATAGATTTTAAAATGTGGAAATTTTTTCAGAAATACCATTAAGGTGTTTTTAAAATTAACTGAATTTGCTTACAGTACTGCTGAATTATGGAAATTAAATTTTGATTCTGTTTCATACATTACCTTATAATTTATCTCTGCATCTGTTGAGATGCAGTCTTTAAACATTTTAAATATCAGTTAGGAAATATGAAGTAGACTTTGCTTATACACTATGAAAGATTTAGTATAGGAGCAACATTGCTGTGTGGACCCAAGCTAAAATAGGTTCGAAATGTGGAAATTTGCTTATGCAGAAACTCTGAAGGAACTAAAAAAACTAATAATTTGAATACTATGATCATATATATGCATATTTTCTGTATAAAGAAATTATATTACTAATAACACTTCTGGCCCTCAAGTTGTATAAATTATATTTACAGCCCTTGGCTCTGCTGTATAAATATATGATAGAGGCTCCTACAGGGCCAGCAATCTCTGGATTGTGTCAGAGTATACAAACATGATGGTCTTGTTTCAGCAAGACTTTTAAAAACAGATATATTCTTATTAGAATAGGATAAGTTATAAAATGATGCTTATTTGATATGTTCTATTATCTTCAGTTTTTATTTATAAATTGTAGAGATTTAAATTTAGAGACATTTAAACCCTATTTTTTGACTATTTTAAAGTTGCCCCATGGTTTTCCAGCTTACGGTTAAATGTATAAGTTCATTAGTAATACATTCAGGCTTATATTTTTATTCTTTAATATTTGAGATTGAAATATAATTGCATAATTTTTTCTTCCTCTGTCTTCTCTCCAAACCCTTCATTGTTCTCTTTCAAAATCATGGCCTCTTTTTTCATTCATTGATGTTACATACATATGTGTGTTCGTGTGAGTTTGTGTGTGTGTGTGGGGGGGGTAGTATTCCTAAAAATAACCTGATAAGTCTGTGTAATGTTACTTGCATATATATTTTGGGAGCTGATCTTCTGGTATTAAAAAACCAATTGATCTTTCAATATTCCTTAGTTGTCAAGGTCTCTACTTTAAATTAGCTTTGGGGCTAGACAGATGCTTCAGTGGTTTAGAGCACTGGTTGCTTTTCCAGACCACCTTGGATCAATTCCCAACACTCACACAGCAGCTCACAAGTGTCTGTAATTCATTTCCAGGAGATCTGACACCAGCTTGTAGCTTTTGTAAGCACCAGACATGCATTTAGTACAAAATACACAGGGAGGAAAACACTCATACACATAAAGATAGTGTTTATTACAAAAGGTAATGAGCGATGAAGACTAACTTTTATTAACTGAAAGTGAAGATAGTGAAGTTGATAAAGACAATTTAGCTAAATATAATACTAAAATGTACAGAGTGTCAGCATTTATGAACTTAAAATAAAGATAGCAGCAATTATTCATATAGATTTTGTAAGGATTAAATGAGCTAATACCTGGCAAGTTAATCGACACATTATGTATTCTCAGAATACTCTTGTTATTGTCATTCTTGATTTCCAGACATTTAATTAGTGTGAGATCTAGTTCACTCCTCTTCCAAAAAAAATCAAAATTAAATTTAAAAAAATTAAAAATTCATTTTCACTTTGGAAAAATATCCCCTCTTAATAATTTGCTTCATGGATCAAAAGGAGATTTATGTAAGAAAGAGTGCTAACATGCGCACACTGTTATCAGTACTACCTGTCAGTGAGAGATATCTACTGAGTGAGCATCACTTTGTGTTTGTCCACCAGAGCAGACGACAGCTTTGGCATGTGTGGTCCAACTACTTCCTGAACAGCAAGCTCTCAGTACTTTCTCCCATCTATTTTTCACAAAAGACTAATGTCTAATGATGCACGTGCAGGAATCCATCTTCCTTATTACAACTTACTTACCACGAAATGCGCAAACATGATTTTTGAAACACACAATTTTGAACAACTCTGATTTGCATCAGAAGAATCATAAGAGTAGCCAGCTTAGGGGAAATATAAAAAAGTGTTCTTTTCTTTCCCAGGAGACAGGAAAGAATATCTTTCTAGCCAAGTCAGGGTTCATTTTGCAGAGTCTTACTCCTCACTTAAGAAACAACAGAAAAGTCACACTCAGTCCTGAAACCAAACTATGACTCCCACAGCAATTAAGCAGACTGCTAGCAGCCAACAAGTTCATGTGTTAGGTCCTTATGATGAAATAAAATGTAAGGCTACATTGTAATTTCAAGCACTAATAAAAAATGACCAATAATCAGTGTATTAAACTCCTTCATGTGTATCATAGATAAACCCTCAATGGCCTATATTATAGATGTGTTATATTATCCAGCTTCATGAATAGGTCAGAAAGAAGAGAAAGAATTATTCATGTGGATGTATATGTTCCTTTTTACATGTATATAAGTACAGTGCGTATGTGTTACTGTGTACCAGGCACTGTACTGTGTGCTTCCCAATTTCTCTTACATTTAACCCGCAGTATTTCCTATAGAGCAATTATAGTTTCACATGATGAAATTGAGAACCATAGAGGATATATGAATTTTCAAGAGCCTGAAATATATGAGAACCAACAGGAAAAGGTAAATTCACCCACTTTTCCCTTTAACTGGAATCCTTTTTTAGGATCATTCCATTTAGGTTTGAATGTGAAATGTCTCCCACTGGCTCATGTGGTTGAATACTTAGACCCTAGGTGGCAGTACTAATCTGGAATGTTGGGAACTTTTGGAGTATGAGACCTCATCAAGAATAAAAAGGCTAGATGGATGGGCTTTGGGAACTCAAGTCCAGCCCCTCTTCTGCTCAACAGAAAACTCTACAGAAGAATTAGCCAGTGACCTTTTCTGTGTTGCCACAACTGCAACCCCCTCCTACCTACCACTATAAGTTCTACTACTGTAATCTATAAACTCTCAAATCCTGACAAAAATAAGTATTTCTTCCCTTGACTTTCTTTTGTCAGTGGTTCTGTGATGAGAAATGTAATCATTACACTGTGTATGTGCTATCATTACACATATACATAAATAATAGTCCTTATATAAAGTTCATAGATCTTATTCAACACTAAAATTCCTACTTTCCCATGCTCTGTGTGAGTGTATAATGTATCTCTGCATTAATTATAACACACACACACACACACACACACACACACACCCAACGTGACAAAGTATCCCTAAAGGTGCAATAGTAGCTCTCAAATATTGTAGTAACTGACAGGTGTCTAACTAGACTTAAGGGCCATTTAGCAGGAGAAAAAGCATTCATGTTACTGGAAACCTAGGCAATTATGCAGGACTAGTGAGGTCATAGGTCTTAGGGAAGAACCTTCTATTTATCAAATCTGCATAGCTTCTCATGTTCTACATGTTTATCCTCATACTTCCAGACAAGTCTAGAACCTAGCTACACAAAGAAGTTTCTCTTCCCAACAGATGCTGCTAAAAACCTCATCAAAATTTGAAGAGCAATTAACTGTGGGATGCAACAATAGATAAATCTACAACATTGACTCCTGTAATAATATCATGGAAAAGGAAACAAACAAACAAACAAAAAAAAACCTGTAGAAGTCAGAGCAACAGAAAATCTGCCATCTGCTGTGAGATAGACACGTCTCCTAAAACTGACAGTGAAGCTTCACCCACTCAACCTCAACAATTATCTGCCTAAACAAGGCCTGAACAAGAACATCACTAAAAGACATGCTAATGTGAAGGGGGGGAATCTCATATCATTCCTAGACAAAAAATTCAGGCAACAAAGGTATGCAAAGAGAGAAAGAATTAGTGGTCACCCACGGGAAGAGACCCTGACTTGGTTATCCAATACTAAGTGGTCAAATCTCAGATCAAGTGATTGCCACACTGAAAGGACTTAGCAGTTGGTATCTACAAATTTATGTAATAATAACAATTAAAGAGGCAAGGAGTTTGAGATTAGGCATGGCAGGAGTTGAAGGAATGAAAGGAAGTGGAATGATATGACATAATTATATTTTTACTTTAAATGTTGATAAAACCGGGAAGTAGTTGCACGCCTTTAATCCCAGCACTTAGAAGGCAGAGGCAGGCAGAATTCTGAGTTCGAGGCTAGCCTGGTCTACAGAGTGAGTTCCAGGACAGCCAGGACTACACAGAGAAACCCTGTCTTGAAAAACAAACAAACAAACAAACAAAAATGTTGATAAAAACAAGTACTCAAAAATAACTACATCACTTGATCAGAGAAAGAAAGAAAGGAAGGAAAGAAAGAAGGAAGGAAGGAAGGAAGGAAGGAAGGAAGGAAGGAAGGAAGGAAGGCTTATTGTTTATGGATGGAAAAAAAAAAACATAAAAAAGTTTCCACACAATTGGGAAGAAGTCCACAGTAGAAATCTTGAAATGAATGTATTTAGTAATTTGAAATTGCATCTGAAGAAAACAGTGGTTAGTAATAACTTGAAATAATTTCATAAATAGCTTAACTTTTACTTGTCCCCTTAACTGTGCAAGGTCTTTTTATACCCTAGAAATGATAGCTATTCTAAAGCTTTCCAGGTGCTACTTCAAATAATGTCTGCAATTGTCTGAGTATTGAATCTCTTACAATAAAGGAGCTGAAAAGAATGACCCCCAAAAGTGATATTGAAGTCATGGCAAGGTGCTATTGTAGTATTATCTTTCTTTGCAGAAGACTCTGCTTAGAATCAATGCCCTCTGGATCTATTCACTCTTATTCCACATACATCTATTTGCTCTGGATTAACTAAGCTACCAATGTGCTCTGCACATTACTAGCTGTTTCTATTAAAAGGGTAAGAAAATTTTCTTGTTCTGTTATCTGGAGAATATATTAAATGACAGTGCCAATCAACTAAACAACAATACAAAGGAACACTTTGACCTGAAAACAAGATTGGAATCATCTCCAAAGAACTACTTCTTTTTTTATTGGATATTTTATTTATTTACATTTCAGATGTCATCCCCTTTCTCCATTTCCTCTTCCTAGAACCCCCATCCCATCCCACCTCCTCCTTTTTGCTTTTATACCATTTTAATTACATGCATGTCTTAAGGTCAGTTCTAAGTTGAGTGTCTAGCAATATAATAGATGACTGTCAAGGAACAAACAAGACAATAAACACAAATAGTCCAAGAACAAGCAAGGCATTAAACACAATTATGTGAACATTCCTGTGATCACTATTTCTAAGGGCTTATCAGAATGACCAAAGTATCTGAGCCTACTTCCCTGTCCTAGCCCAAAGTCATTTTCATATCTGAAGCCTACTCCTTTGTTTTAGCCTAAGATTTAGATTCCTGCCTGAAATTACTTCTTTGAACTATTTCTAAACAAGTTCATGTCCTCCCTTGTTCTATTAACCATCTTCTTTCCCTACCTTTGATCAGTTGGCGACAAGGGAGGTTGAAGCATTAAGAACCCTTATTAAAGTAGGTTTTGACCCATACCCTGTCAGCAAAAAAAAACCTCCTGTGATATGTATACTACTATAAGTTAATAAACTGCTTATAATGTAGTCACATAACAATAGAAAGACAATACAGCACATTCTAAGCTAAACTAGCCTCACAAAGAGTCTGTTTACAGTAGATGTAGGTATATTCACTCAGAATTGGAAGGAAGAGTTAATTTATTGAACAGCTTACAACAGCTGAAATATAATGCAATAGGATTAAATGTGAATGAAAACTGAAAATTAAACATATATATGAGGTTTCACCATATATTACAAATTCTATAAGTGAAACTGCTAGTAATTTTAAAATAACCAAGACCAACTAAACTAGATAGAACAACAACAACAACAAAAAAAAACTATAGCCATAGATGTGGACCAGGAGAACAGTGAAACTACTAGATTTTGTTCAACTTCAATCAGAGTAACATGAAAATCTTTAGTAGTAGGTAAAAAAAAAATCAGATAATTTTGCATTATTCATTACATATAGTTACTGGTTATTTAAACAAAACTTGCAAAAATATGATTTTTTTCCAGCTCCAAATATTTAGTCAACATAAAACAAAGCAATTAATGTTTATATTTGCCTAATGTGTTTCAGTGAGTGCTAATAATTTAATTATATACTGTATGAACTATTATAATTTATTGTATGGAAGGATACTTCAAAAAGATATAAGCTAATATCGGTAAGTTACATTGAAAATATAGGGACCTGTAATTTTAAACTCTGCCTTATACAGTTTTACCTACCAAATATTCTTTATGTATAGAGATAACATTTAGTCAGGAACACAGTACAAGCACATATATTAGTGCACACCTATAATCCTATTACATGGCATGTACATCAAGAGTTACAAGCCCATCTCCAGCTGCATAGGAAGTTCCAAGCCAGCCTGAGTTCAGTCAACCTGTTTCAAAAAACAAAAGTGCCCACATGGACAAAATTAAGCATGACTTTCCCTCTAGTCAAAACCTACACCTTACCTGTTAGAAAACCTTGAAATAATATAGGTATATAACCTCAAAATATCAAATTCTCAAATTATTTGAAATTTGCGGGTAAGGGGATAATATGACTGAAAATGTAAGGAAAAGAGCTGGCAGAAAATTTTCTTTTTCTTTTTGGTTTGTCTCTTTCTATTGCTTTTAAAAAAAAACTTACAAATAATTGTGTCCTACTATTTTGATTCAAAAATAATGCAGGAAATTATGTTGAACATTAACAGAAGAGAGTTAGCTGAAGACATCTTAAACACAAATAGTGTTGTAAACAACACTATCTTTAGATTGACATATTTAGCCATGAGAAAGATACTCCTTGTTTTGACTTTTTTTTTTATAATTTAAGAATAGAAACAGTGAAAAAAAGAGACAAGAGTGCTTTCTAGATACGCAATTTATAATACTCAATAACTTTTGTATTTTAACATAAAATTGCTTGAAATGACTTTGAACCTATTCCAATTCTACTTTTTTATGGTTTCACTTATAGTGTCAGGTAATTTTCTTCTCACCATATAAATAAATTATTTACATATAATATAATGGTAAAATAAGATATATTGGATTTCATAAAAAATATCTATACTCAAAAATATATATCTATATTCAATATATATATATTGAATATATATCTATATTCAAAAATACATTTGTGATTTCAAATATTATACCAGATTTTCTATAAACAAACTCACATGTAAGTTTACACTAAAAACAGATCTTATTCCAATGCAAGTTACCTTAAAAATTCAGTAATTACTTGGTGAATAAATATATTTAAGGATATATTCAAACTAATATTTTCTATAATCATGAGTAAATATATTTAAGGATATATGAAAAAGTATTTATAGTTCTCTATTATCAGGCATGCAAAATGTATCATCCATCTTGAAAAATGAGACACAAACATAATACTTTTCCATGTTACTTAGTCATAAACATTATTAAGAAATTAATAACTCTGTTTTGATAAACACTCATTTAGTTAGCATTGCCTTGAAACTTGTAAGGTATCTCTGGAACGCTGCTGGACACACCAGCCAGGGAAACAGGTAGGTGATCTTCATCTCCTCTCATCCTCAAATTCCAATTTCCCAGTTTTTGTTGTTGTTGTTATTGTTTTGGTTTCGTTTCCTTTTTTTTTTTTTTTCCTTTTATTGGATATTTTCTTTATATTTCAAATGTTATCTCCCTTCCAGGTCTCCCTTCAGGAACACCCTGTCCCATCCTTCCTCCCCATGCCTCTCCACTACCCACCCACCCACCCACCCACCCACTCCCACCTTCCTGACCTGGCATTCCCCTACGCTGGGGCATAGAATCCCCTCGGGCCCAAGGGATGCTTCTCCCACTTACATTCAACAAAGCCATCCTTTCCCACATATGTGGCTGGAGCCATGGGTCCCTCCATGTGTACTCTTTTGTTGGTGGTCCAGTCCCCATGAACTCCGGGGGTCTGGCTGGTTGACACTGTTGCTCCCCACATGGTTTATCACCACCTTTAGAACAGACTAGCTGTTTTGGTTTCTCCTTTCTCTCTGCCTCCACTCTCAGGGACTAAGGAGATTCTCCCCTCCAGCCTTCCTTCATTACCCCATCCCTTTGTCTTAGCCTCCAACATACCAGGTACCCTCTCCCTGGAAACCCACTACTCATTTCAGCCCATTACAATTTCCAAGGCTGGTCCTCAGACCTGTATGTAGCAGACCCGCTGCAGGGACCTGTCCTCTTCTCTTCTTCCATTCCCTGGAGAATCCACACATTCTCAATGCAGACCCAGTTTTCATCCTTCTTAGGACCCTCTCATTCTTTCTAACTCATCTAGCCCATCCTCATTCTGTCCTGTCCCCAGTACCTAAAAACTAGTTCTACCAGGACCCCAACTGGCAACACATGGCAGAACTAGGAAACACTCCCTATCAGAAAACCCGATGCCAGTGCATGCTCCTAAGATCAAAAAAGGGCAACCGAAACTAAGGAACAGAGCACCCATCCCAAAACTCTAAAATCAGGCATTACCACATAGAATAAAATCACCCCAAATCCAGATGCCCAGAGGCCAATATAAAAATACAAACAATAACACCTAAGCAAAAAATCTCCACTAGAGACCAACAACCTACAGCAGGTCTTTAAAAGTACAATACACCTGAATCAAAATACGACGACCTCAAATAGTTTTCTGAATATGCTTTGAGACCAGAAAGAGGATATGAGTAAACCCATTAATGAAATCTAGGAAAACATACACAAAATTAGTGAATAAAATGAAGAAAGCAGTTCAGTATATGGAAGTAAAGATGAAATCATACAGAAAATTCAAACAGATAAAATGGGAGATAAAACATTTAAAAACTCAAAAATCCTCGTAGCTAAGCCTTAACTATAGGCTATAAGAAGTGGAAGAGAGAATCTTAGATATTGAAGAGAAGATAGAAGAAATGGATACCGGAGCCTAAGAAAATGTTAAATCTTTAAAAGTACTGAGGCACAAAACAGCCAGGAAATCTGGAACACCATGCAAAGACCAAATATAAGAATAATAGGGAAAGAGGAAGGAAAGGAATGGTATTCTAGAGTAAAAACAATACTACCAACCTCAGAGTTGAAAGTACTATTGTATTTTTAATGAGATGTTTTGAAAATTGTGTTTCATGTATGCTGGTCAAGGAATGTTTATCAGTATCACTCACTATCTCTTGTAGGATATTGAAATACATCCTTAAAAAAATTTTTTTAATGAACTAGGCATGGCACTGCACATCTTTATCCTGACACTTGAAAAGCAGGGACAGAAAAATTGAAGTAAATTCCAGGAAATCTTATTCTACATAAATTCTGCCAACAAAAGAAGAAAGAAATTTCAAAATTGAAAATGATATCAAATATTTTCTCTCCATGCATCCTATATACTGTTTTATTCAGAAATTCAATGTTTATTAAAATTAAATTTTATTTTTACATTTTGTTTTGTATGCCAACTATATGTTTATGAGTATGTGTGAGACATATATATGTTTGAATATATGTCTCACATATACTCATAAACATTTAACTAAGTAGATTTTATGTATATGTTATATGTATATGATTTATCATCATGTGTACTTATGCTCTACTTTTTATGGTTTTGAATTCTATAAAAGCTTTTAATATTCATCATCAAAACTCTAAGCATTCTGTCATAAACATCCGAAGTTTTTAAGTAAGCTTAGTGGAATTTTTGCTTTTCCTCAAATTTAACTTTATTTTTATTTAACTAGAACTTTTTCCTAACTTTTATGACATCAACAACTAAAACTAATCATGTATCCTGGATGCTAACCTTGTTATTTCTCTTTTTTAATTAGTCTTATTTGGAAGGTGTTTAAGCAGGAAGCTATGTTAAAAGTTGAAAATCTGTAGGAAGTTTATACAAGAATAATTTGGAAATCCTACAGGAAAGAATGTCTCTGAGTTTGAATATAAAAGACAGGCATATTTATTTTGGGTTGAACAACAAACAGAGTGATCACACATCCCTCACCTACCTCAAACAGATCACATTTTGCTGACATGACTGTGGGTTCCATGAAACTCATCTCTGACCTATTTTTTTTTTTAACTACAGCAGAGTCAGCTTTCAATTAATAGGCTGTTCTCAAAAGGAAAATGTACATAGATAGCTTCCTGCTATGTGGAAGCAGCAAGAGATGAAGAATACCTGCTTGAAAGGATAAAGTGTCCTGGAATGAGAACTAGGAGCCTTTTAGAGAAGTATAATTTATAATCTATTCTGTGTAACTTATTATAGAACAGGCTTCAGTTCGTAGTTTGGAAATGTTCATTAAATCGAATGGAATTCAGGCTAACTCTATGGAAATTTTGAAAAGAATAATAAGTATGTATAGGCTACAATCTGCCTTTTTAAAGTGTTCAAATATTTGTAGAGCCCATACACACATACATGTACACACATACACATGAACATGCACACATATACACCTTGAAGCAACAATTTCCACTAATTATTACCAAGCATTGTAAATTATGGGGTAATCCCATGTCTTCAAAGAAAAGTAAACATACATTTCTGCAGAACCACCCTAATTAGTGAAGACTTCATCATTGGCTACCCAGTGATGAACCTTGTGATCATGAAAAGGGTACTCCTTTTGAGTATCAGCTTTCTCAGCATGCTGACTGAAAGAGGCAAGGTACACAAAGCACATTTTTTCACTGACATATAGAATTCAAAACAACTGAATACCAAGAAGCAGAGAGAAGAATGGCAATAACACAGGCTGGTGGGCCATAAGAGGATAGGAAGGTGATGGGCAGGAACTTGCAAATCTCCCAGGGATGTTAGGAAACGTTCTCTCATTTTGAGGTCGATTTCACAGCATAAGGATGATACTTAATAATATAGTATTGCATACTTCAAAAATTGCTGAGAGTAAGTGGAATTTAAAATATTTATATAAATAATTGATGTGATGGGCGTGTTTATAAACTTGATTCAATCACAGAATTATCTATTTCGTCTACATTAAATAATTTTGTTGATTACACTAAAATTTTGTAACATTATATTTTATATTATATTTGATTGCAAATTATTGACACAAGAATAAAAATATATATTCATAAAAATATTTTATGGAAAGAAAATTGGCGATTTGGGTTTTCATCTGTGCCTGGAAGCTGACCCTGTGCCACAGCTCTCTGCACCCCAATCCCATACTGAGAAAACTTGTCCCCCAAGAGTGTTGACACACCCAAGTTCATAGGTGAGATCCCAGCTATGGCTCCAATACCTGGTCCGAGTGGGTCCTGCTCAGGGCCCAGTGGACTTAGAAACCTCACCACAGCCAGGGACACTTTCATTCCAGTTTCCATCTATATCCCGGAGCTGACCCTGTGCTACAGCCCTCTGAACTCTAATCCCATACAGAGGAAGCTTGACTCCCAGGAGTGCTGACACCCAGGCTATCAGGCTCATAGGAGGAACAGGCTCCAGTCAGAGACAGCAAAGCCAGCTAACACCAGAGTTAACCAGATGGCTAGAGGCAAGCTTAAAAACATAAGCAACAGAAACCAAGGCTGCTTGGCATCATCAAAACCCAGTTCTCCCACCACAGCAAGCCCTGGATACCCACACACCTGAAAAGCAAGAATCTGATGTAAAATCACATCTCATGATGATGATAGAGGACTTTAAGAAGGACATAAATAACTCCCTTAAAGAAATACAGAAGAACACAGGTAGACAGGTTGAAGCCCTTAAAGAGAAAACACATAAATCTCTTAAAGAAATACAGGAAAACAACCAAACAGGTAAAGAAATTGAACAAAACCATCTAAGATCTAAACATGGAAATAGAATCAATAAAGAAATCACAAAGGGAGACAAACCTGGAGACAGAAAATCTAGGAAAGAGATCAGGAGTCATAGATGCAAGCATTACCAACAGAATACAAGACATAGAAGTGAGAATCTCAGGTATAAAAGATACTATAGAAAGATTGACAGCAGTCAAAAAATGCAAAATGCAAAAAACTCCTAACCCAAAACACTCAGAAAATCCAGAACACAATGAGAAGACCAAACGTAAGGATAATAGGTATAGATGAGAGTGAAGATTTCCAACTCAAAGTGCCAGTAAACATCTTCAATAAAATTATAAAAGAAAACTTTCCTAACCTAAAGAGATGCTCATAAACAACAAGAAGCCTACAAAATGTCAAATAGATTGGACCAGAAAAAAAAATCTCCCAACACTTAATAATCAAAACACCAAGTGCACAGAACAAAAACTAATATTAAAAGTTGTAAGGCAAAAAGTTCAAGTAACATATAAAGGCAGACCTATCAGAATTACACCAGACTTCTCACCAGAGACTATAAAAGCCAGAAGATGCTGGACTGATATCATACAGACCCTAAGAGAACACAAATGCCAGCCCAGACTATTATACCCAGCAAAACTCTCAATTACCATAGATGGAGAAACAAAGATATTGCATGACAAAAGCAAATTTAAACAGTATCTTTGCACAAGTCTAGCCCTACAACTGAAAATAGATGGAAAATTCCCACACAAGGAGGGAAACTACAGCCAATAAAAAGCAAGAAATTAATCTTCTTACAATAAAACTAAAAGAAGAGAGTCATACAAACATAATTTCACCTCTAACAACAAAAATAAGAGGAAGTAATAATCATTGGTTCCTAATATCTCTCAACATCAATACACTCAGTTCCCCAATTTAAAAAAAAAAAAAAAAGAAAAGAAAACGTGGACTAACAGACTGGATACATAACAAGAATTGAGCACTTTTCTGCATACAGAAAACTTACCTGAGTGACAAAGAAAGACACTACCTCAGAGTAAAAAGCTGGAAAAAAAATGTTTCCAAGCAAATGGTCCTAAGAAACAAGCTGGAGTAGGCATTCTAATATTGAATAAAATGGACTTTCAACCAAAAGTTATCAAAAAAAAAAAAAAAAAAAAAAAGATGAGTAAGGACATTGCATGTTCATCAAAGAGAAAATCTACTGAGATGAACTCTCAATTCTGAACATCTATGCTCCAAATACAAGGGCACTCACATTTGTAAAAGAAACTTTACTAAAGCTCAAAGCACACATTGCTACTCATACAATAATAATGGGAGACTCCAACACCCCACTCTTACCAATGGACAGATCATGGAAACAGAAACTGAACAGAGACACAGTGAAACTAACAGAAGTTATGAAGCAAGTGGACTTAACAGATACCTATAAAACATTTCACCCTAAAACAAAAGAATATGCCTTCTTCTTAGCACCTCCTGGTACATTCTCAAAATTGATCATAATGAGACACAAAATAGGCCTCCACAGATACAAGAAGATTGAAATAACCCAATGCATCCTATCAGATCACCATGCACTAAAGCTGTTCTTCAATAACAAAAGCAACAGAAATCCCAACAAACTGATTGAAACCAAACAATTCTCTACTCAAAAATAATTTAGTTAGAGAAGAAATAAAGAAATAAAAAACATTTTAGAACAAAAATGAAGGTGCCATATACCAAAGCTTATGGGACACTTTCACAAGCAGTGCTTAGAGGAAAACTCATAGCTCTGAGTGCCCCCATAAAGTAACTGGCAAAAGCATACACTAACTAGCATCTTAACAGTACATCTGAAATCTCTAGACCAGAAAGAAGCAAATATACCTAAGAGTAGTAGATCACAGTAAATAATCAATCTCAGGGTTGAAATCAACCAAGAAAAAACAAAGAGAACTATACAAAGAATCAATAAATTCAGGAGCTGGGTCTTTGAGAAAATCAACAGGGTAGATAAACCATTAGCCAGACTAACCAGAGAGCACATAAACAGTATCCAAATCAACAAAATCAGAAAGAAAAAGGGAGAGATAACAACAGAAACTAAAAAAATTCAGAAAATCATCAGATAGAGGAGAAGTGCAGAGGGTCAGGAAATTGAAAGGAGGTGTGTAGCACTGGGAGATGGGGTTCTTGGTGGTAGCCACTAGAAAGTCCCAGATGCCAAGGAAGCAAGAGGTTCCCAGGACCCAACGGGGATGACATTAGTTGAAATACCTAACAAAGAGCAGATAGAACTTGTAGAGACCATATCCAGAGGTTAGGCATGAACCCCGGTTGAGGAATGGGGCCACCAACTCAACTCAAAAATATTAACACAGAATTGCTCCTGTCTAAAGGAAATGCAAGGACAAAGAGTGGAGCCGAGACTGAAGGAAAGGCCATCCAGAGTCTGCCCCAGCCATCTCCAGATCCCAAACCCAGACACCATTGCTGATGCCAAGAAGCACTTGCCGATAGGAGCCTGGTATAGCTGTCCCATGAGAGGATCTGCCAGAGCCTAATTGATAAAGATGGGGATGTTCAAAGCCAGCCATCAGACTGAGCACAGGGACCTCAATGGAGGAGTTGGGGGAAGAACTGAAGGAGCTGAAGGGGTTTGCAACCCCATAGGAAGAACAACAGTATCAACCAACCAGACCCCTGAGAGCTCCCAGGGACTAAACTACGAACCAAATAGTACACATGGATGGAGCCATGGTTCCAGCTGCATATGTAGCAGAGGATGGCCTTATATAGCATTATTGGAATGGGAGGCTCTTGGTCCTGTGGAGGCTTGATGCCCTAATGTAGAGGAATGCTAGGGTAGTGAGGCAGGAGTGGGTTGAGTGGGTGGGGAAGCATCCCCATAGAAGGAGGGGCAGGGGGATGGGATAGGAACATTGCAGAGGGGAAACTGGGAAGGGGGATAACATTTGAAATGTAAATAAATAAAATAACCAACAAAAAGGGAACCAAAAAAAGAAAGAAAATTGGCAATTCATCTATCATGTTAATGTGCCTCTGCTAAAACCTTATATCAGGATAGGTTTACGTGAACCAAATATAAATAGGATATTAGTTTCTTATTGCTACTTAAATTTCTGAAGGCCACAGAGATATGTTTCTATAGTTTCTCATTCCCCTTTGTTCCTGTTCTCTTCAGTTATCTTCAAAGCCTTTGGTGGCTAGATGAGTCATGACATTAGATCTTCTGTAAGGGAAGATGATCCACTGTAGCAGATTCCTGTTTTAGACTGGGTTCACCCACGTAATGAAGGATGATCTTCTAACCTCATCCGCACAATGCCTTATGCCAACTGAAGCAAAATATCTCAATGTTCTGGCAATTTGGTTAAAGATATTTTAGGAAGCAGTTATTCGATATACCATAACTAGTATTTCTAAAAGTCTCCATTAATAGGCGAATCAAACGCTATTCTATGTAAAGTTATATGTAAAAGTACTTAGAGAAACAAAAAGTCTAAAATCAATAACCCATACACATGATGCATTTTAAACATCTTAAACAAAAAAAATGATCTTTTTATATTTACAGAAATGTATTGATCAGAGCAATTAGATCTCTGCCCTTTCTTCTTCTCATGTTAGTTCTTATATTCAGTTGTGTAACTCTAGCAATGAGACCAATGCTTTTATAATAGTTGAGATTCCTTAAAAAAAAATTTTGTGCATAAAGGCATGAATGTGGTGATAGAGGGGAACAAATATGGTGTAGTTTCTAGCATCACATTGAACCTGCCTCAAACAGTTTTACAAATAAGTTACTATTAGTGTTGGGTGACAGAGAATTATGGATTGAATTTTTATAGTAGTACACATGATAAACTAGAGACTAGAAGGTGCTTACATAACGCACTAGTTGTCTGTCATCAGCTGGGAGCTGGATGATTATCTTTCTAAAAGACTCGTTCACATGGCTAGAAAGTTGGTTCTGGCTGTTGGCTCAGTAGGGTGCATGGTCCAAAGTTCTGGTATTTTCACATAGGCTTCTTTAGAAGTTACTTGACCTTAGAAGGCATTGTTTCAGAAGCCAATACTCTAGGAAATAGACATGGGTTACATTTTTACATTCTTTAGAGTGTAGACTTGAAATTAACTTCACTCTAATTTGCTTTTGGAAGTTGTCACACAGATCTGCCCAAATTCCTGAGGAGGGAAAGTACATCTTTCAATACAGAAGAGAAAATGCCATTTTGCGAAAGATGGAGAATATGAAGTGGAAAATTTTGCCACAGCCGTTTTTGAAAAATACAGTGTCATATACAGAAGTCCAAATATGCTTTTATAGACATTTAAACTAGACCAGGAGAAATATAAATTGGGGGGAAATAAATGAGTGCCAAAATGTAATCTAAACAATAAATAGTCCAGTATAGAACTCTGGGACAGAAATGGAAGAGCTGATTTGAGAAATCTAATGAGACTCGGTGTTTATGTATTGAACTCTTGGGTTTATGTTCCTTCCTCTCTTCTAAAACAAAAGTTCTTACCTTTTCATTTGTATTACCTCATATTGGTTATCTTCAGAATCCCATTGTTCACGAAAAAAAAAAAAAAGAATCATTACTGTAGGTAGTAATAAACCCATGGTGAAATTTTCTATTCATGTTGTAGGTAAATTTTAACCCTTTTTACTATAAGCAATTTACTGAAAATATTATTCCTTTTTCTTATCAATAGGAATTTGTTTCAGAAGTACACTCTACCCAGCCACCCAGTATATAGCAAACGTGACGAAGCTCGGGGCCCTTATATGTGTGAGCATAATGTTTGCATTCAGCATGCAAACATTATTCATATAATTCATTAATCTATAAGTTACTTATAATACCTAATGAAATGTAAATACTATGTGCATTGTTATTTTAAAGTCAGTGATGAGAAGACAAATAGTTTATGTATATTCAAGACAAATGTAGTTATTATTGAAATATCTTCCGATTGTGTTTGGCTTTATCCATGTACCAGGAAGCAATTGATTCATTGTCAAATAAACTTACTTTTGTACTAAGTCTCCAGCTCCTGTAGTTTCTGCTGATGCTACTGTCCTGGGGGTTATGCTTTGTGAATCTCTAATCAAGATTACATATTATTTGTAATTTTCTAGTGTTGCTCTAACCATAAGTTGTATAATCATTTTTACAATTGCATCCAAATTGAACACCTACCCACCCCCAAAGCTCTTATACTTACTAACATCACTTTTTTCACTAACAGCCTTAATTTTTCTTTAGTTTTAAAATCATTAAAATTATTACTATCTCTTTCATGTCTCCCTTCCTCGGTGAGGCAGAGATAAATATTTTACCTGAAAAAGACATCGTTTAACACAGAAACAGGATGGTTCTTTTGGAACTTAAAGCCAACAAAATGAACAGAGAAAGGGTTACATGACTCCTCTGAAGTTGGCAACTGGAAGAAGAGCAGTGGTCGAAACTGAGTAACTGTTGTCTGGCTATGAATGAGGGTCACATTATATTTGAAGGTCACATATAATAAGTACCTCTGAAGTCTAGTTAAAATTGGGGAGTAGATAAAGAAACAAAATATGAAAGTGGCTACAGTCACCAGCTAGGAAGGGTGACATATGCAAAAGCCAAGAGAGTGAGAGTTTTCATTCTCAGACAGGTGTGTTCTAAGAGCAACTGGAAGGGCCTGGGAGTAGGGATTGTTTCATTACTGCTGGTAGCCCAGCTTTAAGTAAAATGCTTGTCAGCAATTAACATGGCTGCCAGTAAATGTTGAATGATCTGGATCTAGTTTTATGCCTTCTGTGTGGCAATGGTTGAGTTGCTGCATACAGAGCCTCTGTGAGGAGTCATTATTATAAAAATTAATTCTTCATCTCTGAGTTCTTTGTAGTATATTGCTCTCTCCATGTTCCTCCGTAGACCCATTTTTGTATATACAGTACGACTAGGTTAAGTTTTTTCTGACAATTCATTGGGGCATTTCTAGTAGATAGCACCAAAATCACCCTTCCCAAAGTTTTTCAATGAGATTTAAATGGTAGTACATAGGCTTCATTTGAGTGTGCAAAGTGACAATTTTTTCCCTCTACTGAGGGAATTTTTTTCCACTTCTTTATCATAGGACAAAGCATCGTGAAAGAAATATATATTGATGAAAGAATTATAATAAATAAAAGAAAAGACTGAGTATATCAGCATTGTTCATCAAGAGAGCTACTTCCACCTAAAAAGAAAGTTCAATGGATAGATTGTGAATTTTATCAGCAAGAAGAAGGACACTAACTATAACTGCACACAAAGTACATGACTCTTAATACCAGCATTGAGTTAACAGTGGGTTAAAGAAACAGAACCTGGATTCATAAGTGGCTCCGAGGTGAGAGTGTGGTCAGACACCTAAAAATACATTTTCAGACATGCTAGAAATAGTTTCTTGAGAGAGCTACTAGCTATGTGCATGTCAACCTCAATACTGCTTACTGATATATATATATATATATATATATATATATATATATATATATATGTATGTATCAATTTGATTAATTAAAGGGAGTGCCTATATCTTTTACAAATGTTTTAAAATAGAGTTTTGAATATTTTCACCATACAGAAAGAATAAACAATGATATTAAATAATTAATGATTTAAATAATTAAAAATATATATGTTTTAATTGATTTAAATAAGTTATATATGTATTTAAATAGTTCCTTGTATACAATTAATATGAGTATTATTTGTTGTACATCATTTTAAAACACATTTATTTTAAATTAAGAAATAAATAAAGCTATACTAATATTTATTTCAGCTCTGAACTTATAAGTGCTTTTTTACCTTCAATATTTTTATATAGATGTGAATGAAAAAAGTGAATTATCTTTTATTTTATAATGAAGATTCAACACACGATCTAGCCAAAGCTCACAGAAAAATAGTTTCCCATGTTATTCTCTAAGAAAGCACTGCAGTTACTGAGAAGAATTCAAGAGACAAAGAAAGAACAAAGACGAAAAGAAATCCTCCAAATATATTAGTCTATGTACACAGATCTAATGTGCAGAAGTTCTAGAAATGTGTGCAGATGTGTTCCTATCTGCATTTGGTCATTTTATAGAATTCACAGTGTGTATAGCTGAAACTAGAAATGAAAAAAATACTTTGGCAATGCCCAAGAAAACAAAGGTTACCCTAGTTTGACAGTAGTATAATAATAATGCTTGACTAATTACTAATTTTAGGCAGACTAAAAAAGTTGTTTTGAAGTAAGTGATACCTGCTAAGGATGCTTATGACACTATTTGCCAAAGGTTGTCAGCTTTTTGTTTTTAAACAGTACTGAGCTGAATTATATGGTTCTAGTATATAATTATATACTATATATTTATAGTATATAGTATATATATAGTATATAACCCAGGCCTAATGTTCCGGAATTCTTCTACATAGTCAGCAGCAGCATTCCCAAATAGTAAGAGACAGACTGCTGGGCATTTAAAATAGTAACTCTCTCATAACCTGCATCAACTTATGTGGTTCTTATGTGAATGGCCCTAATGAAGTACAAAAGAGGATGTTAGTCTCTGAAGACTTCACAGAAGACATATATATATAAGAAACTCCATGTTTATCAACATAAATCACAATATATCCCTGGGTTTTCACAATAGGCATGTCTTTATCTAGCCCTTAGAAGTAATGTAAAACCAAAAAAAAAAAAAAAAAAGGTATATTTTTTCAAACTTTTCTTTGGAAAAATAATGAGTGTGACAGGTCAAGACTTTCTAATGATAAACCCACAGATGCATACATGTATCAGCAATCGCCGCAAGAAATGTTTTCACCCTTGAGTACCAGTGCATTTTGATCTCTAACACGATGTTACCTAATGCTTCAGTTTCTCTGTGTTTTTACTGCACGTTTCTTATTGTGGTTATATTTCAAAGATGAAGGAAATACCAAACCTCCTCTAGACAGTCATATAGAGTTGAACAAGTTACAATATAAGGAGACTGTGTTCAAAAAAGGTAATCCTCAACTGTGTTGGTTAGCTTCTGCAAAACTGTAGCAGGTAATCCTGCAAACAGCCTTCTTTCTGTTTACCCAGCACAGCTGTTTCTTCCTATAGCTCTCTTCAAATTATGCTAGCACCTCTCAAGTCATTAGCTCAAGGGCACAGAAAGTAAGCCATCACTTTTTGCTGATTTTTTTTTTTTTTTTCTTGAGGGGAAAAATGTGCCATTCTCTTTAGCTTGTGAATCTCGTTGCCTGTATTTCTTTAACGTTAACATTTTTGTTTATTACTCATCACTATGAAGTTTCCAATAACAAATCAAGGAAGACAAATCATTTATATTTTTTGTCAGCTTTATTCTTTGCATTTTAACATAAATTTACATGAAATACTTAAGAAAATTTTTATTCTATCACAAATAATTTTCTAATCTTTGAAACAGATGTCTGTATTTGTATAGTAGCTTTGATGTTGCTAATATTATAGCTATATAACATTCCCAACATTCCAATCCTTTGGAATGACCTAAAAACAATCTTTTGTATCAACATGGGAAAAATTAAGGTTGGCGTTTTATAGTTGAGAAGTTTGATCCAAGTTTCCTGAAAGCTATGAGCAACTATACTTATCTCCATCCTATGTTCTTCTAAATAGATATTTTAAAACAGTGGTTCTCAATTTGTGAATTGTGAACTCCTTTGGATTGAAAGTCCCGTTCACAGGGGTTGCCTAAAAGCATCAGAAAACACAGACATTTATATTATATTCATAACCATAGTAAAATTACAGTTATGAAGTAGCAACAAAATAATTTTATGATTTGGGGTCACTGGAACATGAGGAACTCTATTAAAGACTTGCATCATTAGGAAAGCTGAAAACCACTGTTTAAAAGAATTTTTATGAAGTAAAATTCATGATGAAGTTTTTGACTGGTTATTCATTATCCTAAACCTGTAACAGAATGTTTTATGACAGATGTTCTTCCTTCAGTTGCAAATGAAATTTTTTTCCTCTAGCTGTACTATAAAACTCATAACCAAAATATTAATAAAATATATCAATGCAGCAGCACTAAATGAATTATCCTAGAATATCAATGATCTGGAGATGGAATTATTTCTTTTCCATTTTCTTTTATTTTTATCTGTATCCTTTCAATTAAGAACATCAAGTTTTAACTAAGACTTTTCTCTTTTGTGGCAGTCACTGACCCTCGTCCATGCACTTTGGTTTTATACTGCATTTTGGATTCTTCTGACCATCAGGATGGAAAAAATTAAGTTATATAGCTGTATATATTGATTCTCAAGATTGGCAGCTCACCAAACTGTAGTCATTTACAGATGATGTAATGTGCTCTTGTTTCCCCAGACAATCGTGTGTGTTAAAGAAAAGTCCTGGTTGAAAGTATAAGCCATAATGATGAATGCCAACATGCAACTTTGTATTTGACTCTTCAATTCAGATTATATTATATGTCTAACCTCAAACAAAATGTTCTCCCACTGACAAGATGGTTTTATTTTAAAAGACAGTAATAAAATTTTCTGGGACACCTTGTCAAAAATACATTGTCTCTAAATATATTTACAACATTAGTAAACCCTCAACATTAGTAAAGTGAAGATTTTTCCCCTTTCCTTAGATTTTCTCCATTTAGAATTAACAAATGTCAGAGAAGGGAGATGTTAGGAGGAAGCACCAAAGACAAAGCTTTTCAAGATGGAGTCTAGCCTCATGCTTCTGAATAAATGCAGTTTTATCCTGCAAAGTGTGGAGTGCCAGATGCAAATTGCCATTGTCCACATGAATTAAAAGATTATATCCTCACCTGCAACAGATAATGAGTTAGTATTTACTAGTCATGGTATTTAGTCTCTGTGTATAAATGTAATACTTAATGTATGTTGTGGCATGGGCTGTGCAGTTTATGAGGAAACAGCTCATTTATATACCAAAGCATCGATAAAAACTGTTAGTTCTGTGTCTCTGGCATCCTGACTTCAGCCAAAGCAGGCAGCAGAGAAAAATTACCTTAACTTTAATAGATCCTCCATATTCTGTCGTAACATACTGACATTCACATTTTCCCTTATGGGGTATTGTTTGGAACTACAAATAGCATCCACATTATCCACTTATAATTTATCCTGTATCTCCAAATAATAATAGTTTAAAATCATATCCTGATGTGGTTCTCAGTTGGCACAGAAGAGCAGATCCCTAAGTCTCACCAGGAAGCTAGGTCATCAAATAATCAATACACCCATTGCAAGTTTTCTTTTTCAAGATTGCCTGATTCATAGTCCACCAATGAGGCACATAGGGATAGATTGGCCCTTGTTTTAATGCAGTCTTCTCCTTAGTATCTCTTTCTATTGGTTTGTACTATGATGGTTCTTATAGCCTCAATTACAAATTTTCCTCATTTGTCTACTTATCTACTTATTGAGGTTGATCTATTTTCTTTCTCTTCTTTCTTCTTCTCAATTGTCTTGTTTTTAAATCCCTCTCTTCTAGGGAGGGTGGACAGTAATGGAGGTAACAACTGGACTGTAAAAAAAAGTAATAAAAATGAAAAAAAAAAGTCAATTCTAGCTATTGTTTTTTGTCTGTCAGTTGATTGGGTTTGTCAAACAATGCTTTATGCTTTGATATTTCTTTCTTCTGCCTTTAAGTACAGGATGAGAGAAATAAGAAATGAGGAGAGTCATATTTAAATCTTCTGATCTGATCTGAGCACTGGTTGGTTCTGCTATGGTCTGAGCCTAATCTCAGCTACTCAATGTAGCAGGTAGCTAGTTTAGATATCCAAGAGGTACCCAATATCAAACTAACTCTGCATCTCACAAAATGAAAAAACAGATTCAGGTTCACTGTCTTCAGATATGAACTGAAGCTGTATCAGTCCTTGCATATTTCTTAACCTTCCTAAACCTTAGTTTCATACTTTATAAATAGCAATAAAACAGTGTAAATCTGATATCTTAATTCTCTAGAACATATATTGACTGGTTGTTATCATTACCATCTTTATCATGGCTAGAATAAAAGGTGTTGTTTCCCTAAAATCCTTTGGGGCTCAACTTTGATTTCTGTTTCACCTAATACTCTGAGCCTGGAATACTCTTTATATGGAACATGTTCCCCCACCCCCACCCCATTGGATGAATTATTGTAGGGCCATGAAAGGGGTCTTGGTTTGGTTGAAGCACTGGCTGGAAAGCCTAAAGACCCAACATGTGTCCATTGCCTGTAAGGGACGGGCATCTATTCTGCTGTGCTCCCAGAATCCAGGCTCCTAACTCCATTGACCTGCATTGTTCAATCACATTCAGGACAATGCAGCCCCACCCAAAGAGCACAGGTAGAGGGCATGACTACAGGCCTCAGGCCCTAGAGAGATTTACATATTAATGAGATACCTGAAGGCCAGAGGGTGGGGCCAATTAAGCATTCTTCCCCAGCCCCTCCCCCCTCTCTCCCTCCTTATTTAACTCAGTTCTGCCCTGAGTTTCATGGGGGTGCACATCCAGATTCAACCATCATCTGTCGTGCCAATAAAGCCATTTTTGGGAACCCATGGACTTTCTCATATCATTGGGGCTTCACTGTGAGGAACCATGGAGAAGGCCTTTAATGAGCCCCTGTAGCCGTAGCCACCGTGCCTAACTTTCCACCTGGAGGAACTTTCAGTGTTCCCAGCCACCTCACCTACAATTTATCCAACTTGAAATATCAATAGAAAAATATATGTGAAAGAGTCAGAAAGTTTGGTAATTGTGGCATGCATTAGAGGTAGATGAAAGAAAAGGCAACTCAAGGCTGAAAGAACAATGAGAAACAAGTCCTTTACAAAACAATGAAAGGCAAAAAAGAAAGAAAGAAAAAAGGTTATTATAAATAAGAAACAAAGAGTGAGAATCACAGGATAAAATAAAAAGTATAAAATCCTTTGGGAAACTGAGGAGATTGACTAAGCACAAACAAGACAAATTCATTGAACTGGCAATCTAGTTTCTTCTGACAAATAAACAGATCATTGCAGAGAAGGAATAAGTACAACACTCATGTTCACATGGTAGAAACCCTACCAACTGCAAAGACCAGACCATGGGAAATGATTATTATCTAGAAAATTATATGCTGTGCTCACATAGACAATTTAGAGTTACTTAGTTGCTTTTTATGGATCCTACCAAAGAGACTTCACAATGTCTTCCAACTTCCTATGAGTACAAATCATTCTATTTCAAAACAACAATCCTTTAATAAAACGTGCTATGGATCAAGTGCAAATGCATATAGAGCATGCACTGTAATCAAGAAGCACAATAGGCAAGCAATGTCTGAAATTAGCAGCAGTCTGAGTTCAGTTCAGAGCATAGGCTGGCAGAAATGCACAGAAGTTTTTTAACCTCGTACAGGAATAATCAAGACATATTTATAGACAGATATTTTCAAGGCTAATATAAGGGGCCACACAACACAGAATGGCCAAGGAATAAAAAAAAATACTATTTATATTAAGTTAGCAAATTCTGAACTAAAACTCACAAACAGTAAATTTTATATTCTCTAAAGGAAAACAGAAAACACAGGCTGGCTTCAAGGGGCTGACATCCAATCTTGACTACAATTTGGTAATAGGCAAGTCATGGAATATCTAAGTAACAGATTTTTTGTGTGTGAAATAGAGATTAAAATGCTATTTAGTGGAATGGTTTGAGGTCTCACAAAGGAAATGTGCATATAATTCTAAACAAAATGCCTAATAAAGGAAATCTCTAATTATTGTTATTACTTTGTGGTGACAGACTATCTCTGTAACAAACACAAGCAAGGCATTTTTTTCTCCCACAGATATTCCCTAAATCTGCATAGAAAATTATTTTCTGTATATATATTCTACCCACAAAAAAAAAAAAGACAAAATTCATAGATTTCTATTTTACAGTCTGGTTAAAAACAAAATGTCATTTAACTTGGAAATTGTCAAAAGGACTGCTTGCTTTATGTTCTTATCACTGTCAAAGAGAATGTTAGGTCCACCTCCCATAGTTTTACCTAAAATGAGCTTGTATTATTTTTAAAGGATTACTTCATGAGTAAGAAGGGTGTATGTGTATTTATTATGAGTTTAAATAGAAGATATTTGTTAGTATAAATATAAAACTCACTACTTATAGAGAAAAAAATGAGTTCATGAAATAACTAGATTTCTAAGAGTTAAATGCTTTGTATTTAAAGTTAGAGTGCTCTGACTTTCTGAAATTTCTAACTTTTTGATTGAGCATATATCAATAATAAAATGACTATGATTCTTCAGGGCACTTCTATCTGAGATGCATACGAGCAAGCTGTATATCCTAGCTGGAACGGAAAGATATTTAAGAATTCACATTTTAAATACTATAAAGATAAGGTGCTCTAGATCATATTTCTAAACTGATACATCACACATAATATTTTGATTTTTCCCATCTCCATCCTCACATGTCTTATAATTTTCGCTTAATAAGAAGTCAGCCACCATGTCCTCAGCTATTTATAGAGGCCAGGTGATAAAGGAGAGATCAGTGGGCCCTCTAGCATAGCAGAGAACACTCCCCACGTGCAAAATTCCAAAGAAATCTCTCCTTGTTCCCCCAAACACACATATCTGGCAACCTCTCAGCTCCCAATTTCATTTTGCAGATCCCGTGTAGACTCACAGAACAAAATAACTAGAAGCCTGTAGAACTCTGTGGCTGTTGATTTACATAATCTCCCCAAGCAACAGTACCTTCAGCGGTGATCTCAGTCATGGTGGGTGCAGAAATCAATCAGGTGAAAAGTTCCAGTCAAGTGGCACTTTGCAGAATCAAGTAGGATTAAAAAAAAAAAAAAAAAACTCTGGTAGAGGGTTAATGAAAGGGCTCTTCCTTTTCCTGGCTGTTTCGGCTGGTTTTTGTGGTCTTGTTGAACTTTGCCTCTTCTCTGCAGAGTTCTCCCCTGGAAACAACCTAAGCCCTTTCCAAGCAGTACTTGTGGATCAGCTAAAAGTATCAGCTTCAAACAAAAATAGCCTCATCTCCCTAGGAGTCTTCAGCACTTTTTTTTTCCACTCTGGAGGAACACACACACACACACACACACACACACACACAACTCTCAAGCCCTAAAGATACAGGCAAAAATAAGTAAATAAATAAATAAGAGCAAATAAAAGAGAAAAAACAAAGCCAGAGTATCTAGAAAGTACTGTCTAAGCCCCCCACAGTGTCTCTGAGATAATTACAGACTGGGGGTCGGTGTCAGAAAACATGAAATAGAGTGTTGAAAGTAATCTTACCCGAGATAGCTCAGATTTATTCTTAGTGCCTCTAATACCCAGAACATTCCTCTCTCCCTTATTTGGCTAGGGGAGGGTCATGTAACGTCTACCACAGGCAGAGAGGAGGACAGTCATCAGTAATTTTCTGTGTTGGTTTTTTTTATAGCTCTAAATCCTCTAGGCAAGTCACTTATATAGAGCTACAGTCAGAACTGAAATTAGCTAACTCCTGGCCATTCTTCTAAGCTAATCATGTTGTAAAAAAATTAATATTAGTTAATAAGAAGCATGTAATGTGACCTTAAAACAAAACCTTAGACGCATGCCAGTTCAGGGTTTTATTCCAACACTTTATTGAAAACAAAGTATCTGAATTCATCTCAACAGTGAAAGAATGGGAAGGTCAAATACAGTTTAGAAATCCACTGCTCACATTTTAGAAAGGGATTTCACCATTTCCCTTTCTGAACTTGAAAAAAAAGGGGGGGAGGGAACCTCACATACTAGCAGCAGCTAACAATTAGCCAAATTGCCTGATTAGCATTTCACCTTCCCACTTCTAGACAGGTGTTAATGAGAAGAGAAATATTCAATAGTTGGTGGTTGGAAGGGGAAGGAGAATTAAAGGGCACTGATAATCATAAACTTTAACCAGTCTGAGAATTATCAAGCGCTGGCTTCCTTCATCTTTTTTTTTTTTTTTTTCTTTCTCTTATTCAACCTAATAAACGCTTGCACTTTTGTCTTTTTGCCTTAACTGGCTGCCTTTGTCTGTCAGAATCTTTTGAATCTGTATGGCACTTCTTAGTAGAAAGCGAAGCTCTATCTTATGTTTTAAAGTGTGGGGCTCAGAAGAGTGCTGTGACAGCTATTTGCATAGACAATGACATCCTACATGTCATCAGCTGTCTTCATCGGCCACCTTAAATCCATGGCACAACAGAAATTGCATAGACATCAGCTTAATAAACAAGTCAGTAGTCTCAGTTCAGACCGGACAAAATGATTCCAGGTACACTCCTAATATTAAACAGAACCCACAGCTGGCAGCTAGGACTGGACCTAGATTATTAACTTTGATTACATTGCCTGACAGCTAATGTCTTCTTGCAGACAGTACTGCTTCCTAGTTGAAGAGATCATTGCAAATAAAGCCCATACAAAGGCAAAATGATGCAGCAGCCTTTGAAATACTGGGATAATCTAGAGGTGTTCTCTGAGTGTTTAACTCACTGTGGTTCTCTCCTGTGGTTAGCTGAATAAGAATAGCTCCCATAGGCAATATATTAGAATGCTTAGTTCCTAGTTGATGGAACTATTTGGGATGGATTTGAATATGTGGCCTTGTTGGAGGAGGAGGCATGTCACTGTGGGCAGGCTCTCAAAAGACCTCCTTTTCCCATTTAGCTCTTTCCCTCTCTCTGACTCATGGTTTTGTGTCAATAGCTAAGTCCTCAGATACTGCTCTCACACCATGCTAACCTACTTACTGTACCCCATTGTGATAGTCCCTGAAACCATAAGCGAGCCCCCAATTAAAGGTGTTTTAGTCATAATCCCTCCTCAGAACCATAGAACACAGCTATGACATCCCCATAACATGTCTACTGGTTACCGATACAATGCTACAATTTTTATAAAACACAGCTATGGACACCCCATAACATGTCCACTGGTTACTGATACTACTGTTTTTACAAAGCGTAACACCTCATGGTCCTTGACCGTAGTTAACTGAAGAAATAATGATGCTATACAACTTACAAACACTTTCAAGAGCAAAGACCTTAATAAAATTTGAAAAGGGAAAAAATAAACTTCCAGTTTCTAACTCTAATTCAATGATAAAATAAGATGAAGATCCTGTTTCAAGTGATTGACACTACACTCAAGCTCTCACGATTAATTTAATGCTGGAATGTTAAAATGAAAAGGTAAAAAATCAAAACAAAACAAAACCAAAAATCTCACACAGCTATTGTAGCCAAACAGTGTGTTTGTAGGATGATAGACTCTTACTTCACTCTGTGAGATGAACTGATGACTCAATGGGCAATGGTCATCTGCCAAAGGCAATCTACAGATTCAATGCCCCCCATCAAAATGGCCCCTCAATTATTCATAGAGTTAGAAATAGCAGTTTGCAACCTCATTTGGAATAACCAAAAACCCAAGATAGCAAAAGCCATTCTCAACAATAAAAGATCTTCTGGGGGAATCACCATCCCTGACCTCAAGCTGTATTACAGAGCAATAGTGATAAAAACCTGCATGGTATTGGTACAGTGACAGGCAGCAAGATCAGTGGAATAGAATTAAAGACCCAGAAATGAATCCACACACTTATGGTCACTTGATCTTTGACAAAGGAGCTAAAACCATCCAGTGGGAAAAAAGACAGCATTTTCAACAAATGGTGCTGGTTCAACTGGAGGTCAGCATGTAGAAGAATGGAAATCAACCCAATCTTATCCCCTTGTACAAAACTCAAGTTCAAGTGGATCAAGGACCTCCACATAAAACCATATACACTAAAATCATTAGAAGAGATAGTGCCTCGAACACATGGGCACAGGGGAAAATTTCCTGAACAGAATATGCTTCAAGATCAACAATCAACAAATGGGATCTCATAAAATTGAAAAGCTTCTGTAAGGAAAAAGACACTGTCAATAGGACAAAATGACACCCAATAAATTGGGAAAAGATCTTTACTAATCCCACATCTGATAGAGGGCTAATATCCAATATATACAAAGAACTCAAGAAATTAGACTCCAGAGAACCAAATAACCCTATTAAAAATGGGGTACAGAGCTAAACAAACAATTCTCAACTGAGGAATACCAAATGGACAAGAAGCATCTAAAGAAATGTTCGATATCCTTAGTCATCAGGGAAATGTAAATCAAAATAATCCTGAGATTCTACCTCATACCAGTCAGAATGGCTAAGATCAAAAACTCAGGTGATAGCAGATGCGATGCCAGTGAAGATGTGGAGACAGAGGAACACTCCTCCATTGTTGGCGGGATTGCAAGATGGTACAACCCCTCTGGAAATCAGTCTGGCAGTTCCTCAGAAAATTGGACATAGTGTTACTTGAGGACTCAGCTGTACCACTCCTGGGCATATACGCAAAAGATGCTCCAACATATGACAAGGACACATGTTCCACTATGTTCATAGCAGCTTTATTTATAATAGCCATGTCCTTCAACAGAGGAATGGATACAGAAAATGTGGTACATTTACACAATGGAGTATACTCAGCTATGAAAAACAATGACTTCATGAAATTCTTAGGCAAATGGATGGAACTAGAAAATATCATCCTGAGTGAGGTAACCCAATCACAAAAGAACACACATGGTATGCACTCACTGATAAGTCGATATTACCCCAAAAGTTCAGAATACCCAAGAAACAATTCACAGACCATATGAAGCTCAAGAAGAAGGAAGACTAAAATGTGCATGCTTCAGCACTTCATAGAAGGGGGAACAAAATACTCACAGGAGGAAATGAGGAGACAAAGTGTGGAGCAGAGACTGAAGCAAAAGCCGTCTGGGACTGCCCCACCTAAGGATCCATCCCATATACAGACACCAAACCTAGATACTATTACAGATGCCAAGAAGCACTTGCTAACAGGAGCCTGATATAGCTGTCTCCAGAGAGGCTCTGCCAGAGCCTGACAAATATAGAGGTTAGTGCTTGCAGCCAACCATTGGACTAAGCACAGGGTCCCCAATGGAGGAGTTAGGGGAAGGATTGAAGGAGCTGAAAGGACTTGCAATCTCATAGGAAGAGCAACAATATCAATCAACCAGATTCTCCCAGAGCTCCCAGGGAGTAAACCACCAACCAAAGAATATACATGGAGGGACCCATGACTCCAGCCGCATATGTAGCATAGGATAACATTGTCTGGTATCAATAGGAGGAGAAGGCTTGGTCCTATGAAGGCTTGATTCCCAGTGTAACGGAATGTCCAGGCAGTGAGGTGGAGTTGTTGGGTGGAAGGGAGAGCATTCTCATAGAACAGGAGGGGGGATGGGAGAAGGGGGTTTCTGGATGGGAAACCAGGAAAGGGGGTAACTTCTGAAATGTAAATACATAAAATAGCCAACAAAACCAATTAGAGCATATCTTATGTTGGAAAGTTATTGAAATTCTTTCAACTGTGAAAGCTGTTTCAGGAGGCATGTCTTGCATCTGAAAAGATGTCTGGATCCAACTCTCTAACACTGCCAAATCCATAGGCCCCAGTTTTCAGGGAATTCAATGAACAAGGCATTACAAACAAGGAATTAACTTGTCTCATTTTAAAAGTATTGGTCTTGAAAAGATGTTACTCATCTGTTGGGCTCTTCCAGTGTGATGCAGGAGGTACAGTTCTTTTTCCAGTATGACATCTGTTAATCTCAGAGTGGCCATTTCCATTTACCAACCATTGCACAGAATAGTGTTTATGAGACTAGGATATTGCTAGCTGACCTTGTACACACACCCATTGATGAACTAAATAAGGGTGTTCTCAATTAAGCGCTACATTTAGGGTAACAATGCCTCTTCCCTCTGACCAAACAAATCATTAGCTCTTGTGATTTTTCACTTAGTGTTCTATATGTTCACACTGGTGAATAGCAGCATCACCCCTTTAAAGTGATCTTTTCAAACTAGCTGCTTGCTTTCTTATTATCATAAGCTAACAGCCAATAACACATAATCTTCATTAGCCTCATTAGATTGTTCATCCATTTTGGATTTCAAAATGTAAAAAGATACACAAAGTAATGTCAGAAGTTGTGTTGACTTCTGGCTCCCAACTCTAAACTAAACTAACATTTTTAGACCATGTTTTTTTTTAAATCTTAATTGTCAAATTCTTTCTATTGAATGATGAGAAGAAATAAAATTTAAAACAATAGCAACTGATATTTGAAAGAAAAGTGAAAATCTAAGGTTATTTAAGGTTATTCTCTAAGCACTCTGGTTTTTATTATACAGACAGTTAAGGTGTAAACATCTATGGTTGTATGTCTGTGGATATATACATATATTTGCATGATGCATGAAAATAATATAATTTTTTAAAAAAGGTTGTTGAATAAAGTACAACTAGACACCTCAAAAAAAAATCCATTAGGATAATCAATTAGGAAAGCAATATAAACTCTTCCCTTGAATCTTAAAAGAGTAACTGGCATATGTGTCTTTTCCTGTGAATCTAAGTTTTCATGCTCAACACGAGCCATACACAAATAGCTGAACTGAATGATTTTTATTGAAAATACATTCTTCTTTCATATAGTCCATCCCTGCCACAGTTTTACCTCCCCTCACTTCTCACAGCTCTTCCCAACTGTTGGGGGCCGACTTTTAGCAGAAAGCGGCTATCAGCTTTGCAGCCATCTTGAGCCATATACCCTGACATGAGACTTGGATTACAATAGCTACAACAACTGAGCACACTCCGATAATCTTGGTTTAGATGCCTTGAGATTAAAGGTGTGTGAGATTAAAGGTGTGTGAGATTAAAGGTGTGTGACTTAAGAGTGACCTAGAGATCAGATTTAGAGACAAGACCAAGGGCATGATTATAGGTGTGACTTAGAGACATGGCTTAGAAGTGAGACATATAAAAGGCAGAGACAGAACAGAACTGAGAATCAGACAGACAGAGGAGACACTTTTAGGAGACACTTCAGGGAGTACAACTTGGAGTAGGAATTAGGCATTAGGTAGCAGGCACTTGGAAGAGAACTTGGAAGAAGTAACTTGGAACTTGGAGGCACTAGGGACTAGGAACTAGGGACTAAGAATTTAGGACTTGGGACTTGGAGAGAAGAAGAAAGACTGAAGAATAAACGGGACTGAAACACACTCTGTCTGGTCTCCATTCTTCGAGTCTGTCCTCACTCTCTCTCTTGCTGAACCCCGACCCGCGGACTGGAGCGGCAGCTTGGGCCGGAATACAGTGGTTGCCCAAACGTGGGGCAGCCCGAGCCTCAACATTTTGCTCGGGCCTCAACACCCAACCTCCTTTCTCCCTTCAGAAAAGAGGAGGCCTCTGAGAGATACCAACCAATCATGCCAAAACAAAATAAAATAAGGCAAGGCAAAACTTCCTCATACCTGGGCTGGACAAGGAAACCAAACAAGAAGAAAAGCGTCCCATGAGCACACAAAAGAGTAAAAGACATACCTGCTTGTTTCAAAAAAAATTTTTTTATACTGATTTTCTTTTTTCAGTCCCAGTTCCCAAAACGATGATGCTGAGAATAATTATTAATAAATGCTAGGCTAAAAGATTTGGTTCATCTTAACTATTGTATGTCCACCAGCTGGTTTGTTACCTCTCTTCAGTCCTGGCCCACTTCTTTCTGTATGCCTCCTTCGCATCTCACTCAGTGTCTCTGTTTTTTCTATCCTGAGTTCTACTACCTGACGGTTTATGTCTGTCTCCTCAGAGTTTCTGAGTAAATCTCTCTTCTATACTCATTATCTGCTAGAATCCTCTCTCTTCTTTCCAGTGCCCCACCTCCTACTTCTTGCCTCAGCTCATTAGCCATTGGCTTTTCTATTGACAGGTGATGATTCTAAGAGATTCTCTTTACACCTGCCCCCACAGTTAGGAGTCTCATAAAAATACCGAGCTCATAAGTTATAACATATACAAAGAGAACCTGGTGCAGTCCTTTGCAGGCCCCATGTTTGTTGCTTCAGTCTCAGTGAGTCCATATGCAGGCTGCTTATCTGATTGATTGAGCCATGTTCTCCTGGTGTCCTGCATCCCATTCAATAGCACACTCTCTCCTCTTCTTCAGTGAAATTCCCAGAGCTCTGAGGGGAGGGACCCAATAAAGACCACCAATTTATACTCTCTCTTCACATAAAGTCTGGTTGTGGGTTTCTACACCTACCCCCATCTGCTACATCCTCTTCACCGTGAGCTGTGTCTTGTGTTATTGATCTTGGCCATTCTGACAGTTGTTAAGATGGAATCTCAAAGTGGTTCTGATTTGCATTTTCCTAATGAAAAGTATTTCATTATTAAGTATTTCACAGCCATTTGAAATTTCTCAGTTGAGAATTCTCTGTTTTCATCTCTATGACAGATTTTAATTGAACTATTTGGATTGATATATATATTATCATTCCTCTATTGGATGTGGAGTTCGTAAAAGTCTTTTTCCATTATGTAGGCTGCCACTTTATTCAATCGACAGTGACCTTTGCCTTACAGAAGCTTTGTATTTTCATGAAGTCCCATTTATTAATTTTTTTATATTAGTGCCTGCACTTTTGGTGTTCTCAGGAAGTTGTCTCGTGTGCCAGTATGTTTCAGGCGATTCTCCATGTTATTCAAGTTCAGTGTATACTGTTTTGTTGAGGTCTTTGATCTACTGGGACTTGAGGTTTGTGTAGGGACATAGATATGGATCTATTTGCATTCCTCTACATGCAGATATCCAGTTAGACCAGCACCAGTGTTTGAAGATGCTTTCTTTATTTAATGTGCATTTCTGGCTTCTTTATACTCAGTCAAGAGCCAATAGGTGTGTGGATTTTTGTCTGGGTCTTCAATTTGATTTCATTGATCAATATGTTCCTTTTTATGGCAACACCATGCAGTTTTTATTAGAGCTCTGTGATAGAACTTGAAATCAGGGATGGTGGTTCATCCCAAAGTTCTTTTATTGTTCAGGATTGACTCAGCTATCCTGTTTTTTTTGTTTATTTGTTTTCCATATGAAGTTGAGAATTGTCTTGCCAAAGTCTGTAAACAATCGCATTCTTTTGGTAGGACAGCCATTTTTACTATGTTAACCTTAGAGACTTATGTACATGAAAGATCCTTCCATATTTTAAAGGTTTTTGTTTGTTTGTTTGTTTGTTTTCATTTGTTTGTTTTTTGTTTTGTTTTTCTTGTTGTTGTTGTTTTTCAATTTGTTTCTTCAAAGACTTAAAGTTCTTGTCATACAGGTCTTTCACCTGTTTAGTTAGAGTTACCCCCAAGATATTTTATATTCTTTTTGGCTATTATGAGGGGTGTTGTTTCCCTGGTTTCTTTCTTAATCCATTTGTCATTTGTATTTAAGTGGGCTACCGATTTCCTTTGAGTTAATAATCTTGTACCCAGTCACTTCACTGCAAGTATTTATCAGATGTGGGAGTTTCCTGGTGGAAGTTTAGGACCACTTATGTATACAAAATGAATAAAGAAATAAAAAGGATATGATTGCTTCTAGGTATGGTAGAGGAGAAACTTTATTGTGGATAAGAGGGAGGGCATACTCAGGGGCAAGGAAAACTGGGAGAGTACAAAATAAAAATGACCAGACTAAGCTAGGTCATGTGAGAAGGGGGAGAGTAAGGAGAAAGACTGGGAGAAGTGAAGTAGAGGGTAAACAAAAAGGCCAGGTACCAAAGTGATTTCGTAGGGAAGGGCAACTGCTGGGCAAGGAGAACTCAGCCCAGTATCTAGGCTAAAGAATTTTAGGGTATGGGTGGGGTGTGCCAGTCAAAAAGATGCTATTACAGGTAGGGTTTGAAGGATGCTGAGATAACCTGGCAGCCAGATCTGCTTTGATATGTGAAATAGGCACCTCAGTCTTTTGTGTCAAGTTTGAGACCCAACACAGACTATCTGTAAATAAAGATGCTTTGGCTTCTTCCTATCCAATTTGTCCCTCCTTCATTTCCTTCTGTTGTCTTATTGCTCTGGCTAAAACGTCAAGTAGAATATTGCATAGATACGGAGAGAGTGGACCAGATTGTGTTGTTCCTGATTTTAGTGGAATTGCCTTAAGATTCTCCCCATTTAATTTGATATTGACTAAAGGCTTGTTGTAAATTCCATTTATTATGTTTAGGAAAGTCCCTTGTATCCCTAATCTCAGGACTAATTCAGGACTTTGGTCATAATTGGATGTTGATTTTGCCAAAAGCCTTTTCTGTATCTAAAGAAATGATCATGTGGTTTTGTTATGGGTTTTTCCTTCAGTTTTTTTTTTTTTTTTTTTTTTTTTTTTTTTTTTTTTTTTTTTTTAATATGAGAGAGTATATTTACTGATTTTTTTTATATTGAACTATCTCTGGTAGGAAGCTTATTTGATCATGGTAGATGTTCTTTTTGATGTTTTCGTGGATTCAGCTTGCAAGTATTTTTGCCTGTATTAAACCAAACATTTTTTAACTTTTTATTTATATTTTGTAAATCACGTATCTCATGTACTATCATGTACCCCAATCATACTCATCCCTCCCATCCCTTTATCTGCCCTTGCATGCAACCTCTCCCCCCCAAAAAAGCAAAATGAAAATAAATAAATAACAATAAAACAGAAACAAAACATCTGTGAAAGCTGCACTGTGTTCTACAATATACCTTTTGCCCAAACAGCTTTACTTCTGCTTCACTGTTGATACTGGATCCTCACAGAGACTACTCTTGGATATCATGTTGTTACCCTGTGTCATGGAGATCCTGCAGCTTTGAATCTGCAGGTCAGGTACCATTATGTGCTCCAGCAGTTTATAAATGGGGTTGATGTTGAAGTGAGCCAACTCATAACCTTGGATCTGGGCCTGGGTGATAACTGATCTCTCCTGTGCCATACCATACCATGGCAGATGGGGCGGGGGGGGGGGGTGGGGAGGAAGGAAGGGAACTTTTCCACTCTTTGCCTCAGTTGAAGAAATTGAAGTGTCTTACCAGAAAGAGATGACAAGAAAAAAAAATAAAAGAGGTAGACACTAAATAGATTTGGTCTTTTAAATCTTCTAGATGAAGGAACTGGGAACACTGGAAATTATTACGAGACCTAGATTGTATCTGACTTCATTTGATTTTAAAATCCTATCACATGACCTAGAAATTCCTTTGATGTTTCCAGTTGACAATCCTTGTCTTCAGAATCAGAAGAGGGAAAAAGATTAATGAAATGGTTAGTTCTTTAATATTTCTTGACTTGAACATTTCTGTTCACTTCATTTAAAATTGGCTTGTGTCCTACTGGTACTATAGAAGCTTTTTCTGCCTTCATTTTTCCAAGTTTCTTTCTTTAATCATAGGTTGAAGGCCATTCCATAGGCTTAGTTTGCTAGACGGTTATTTCAGAAACTGTGTAATGCCGATCACTTCTCGGTGTGGACGGCATTCCTGAGCAATTAAAAACTTTCCTCTCTTTGATTCTGACTCATACATAGCTTGGTCTCTGATATCAGGTTCCTTTCCTCACACACATTTGACATTGTCAAACATTCCCTTGCAATTTTGCCTAGTCAGTCTGGCATCAGGCTAGCAGGGGAGAAAGGGGTTGCTGCTCCTGCCATCTTTCTTCCATTGCTGCCATCTCTGTGAGGATCTGCAGTGTTCTGAACTGAGAGGTCCCATGGAGACCATAATTCAGGTAGCTGCTTTTGATTCTACAGCCTTTAGCATGTAACCTTCGTTATGAATTTCTGGTTGCTACTCAAATGTAATTTATGCCTTTTCATTTTTTTAATAAAAGCATAAACACCATTCTTATGAAAAATAAGATGTCTGGTGAGCAGTTTGAATACAAATTTATTCTTTTCTTTTAGATACATTAAATGGAGATTTCTGGTTGCGAATATTGAAAGAAAATTACAATGTCACCCTGTTCTTTGCATTTGATGTTTGACATTACCAACAGTATGCTCTGTTCTATCTAGTGCACTGTTGCTAAACACCAGCTAGATTCCCCAACCTTGTACAACTACTTATCAATAAGGAAATATACCTATTAACCACAATGAACAGAAGATAAATAACGGTGATGGGAGTATGAAGACAAAGACTCACATCATATACTGTAAATACCAAACAGAGAGAGTGAACCAGAAATCACTTGAATGTATACACCCTCAAAGCCTTCTTTTTACTGTGGGAGCCAGGCTAGATTTCAGTGCTAACAAGATAAAAAAGGCAAGAACTTTATCTGCAAACAGCTGAGTTTAGTAAAAAAATGAAAATGAAATCAAAGGTCACACCTTAAACCAAGGAACATAGTATAAATGTGGACATTGAGCATGGAAAGATGGTTTTAAAAGAAGAGGAAATAAATTAAAGAAAATAATTGAGTTGGGTCTTTATCTGTACAACTTGATAATATAAAAAGAGGTGGTTAAAGACAAATTATCCAAGTAGATCCAATAACTCAGGGGGAAAAATAATGAACTTTAATTCAATAAGATTTGACCAAAAGGTGATCATAACTACAAAAAAGAAACTGAAGAAAGATTCAGAGAGTGTAGTAGTTTGAATGAGATGTCCTCATAGTCTCAGGCACTTGGTATTTGGTCCCATGTAGAATTAACTGTTTGGAGCTTTGGAAGAAACTTATCAATGGAAGTAGGCTTTGAGAGTGTATAGATCCAAGCCATTTCCGGTTCACAATCTCTATTTGATATTTGCAGTGTAAGATGTGAGTCCTCATGTTTTTGTTCAGCCTTCTTGGACTTTAATCTTCTGGAACTAGAAACCTTGGTCATAGTATTTTATCACAGTAATGAAAAGTAACTAACATTACATATTGGTTATATTGAGGTGGATTTAGCTCAGATTTTGTATTAAAATACATTGAAGCATTTTAGGCTGCAACAAGAAATAGTCTCTTACAGTTTTTTTTTTTTTTCAAAAACTAGAGCAGATAACACATCAAAGTAGGTATTACAATCACATAGTACACTTTCAATGGAACATTAGAAATGGAAGCCAGATTGTAGGACACCAGGCAAATGAGACATATAATGATGAATCTAAACTATTACTTACAGAGCTGTATTGAAAAACACAGAAATTAACTGAATAAAGTTAGAGGCTGGTGTGACTGTAGAAATAGCTCAGTGGCTCTAATCCCCAGCATCTACATTAAAACTTAAGTGAGTTAGAATTCCACATGAATGCAAGCACTTTGCAGGGGAATAGGCATATCTCCAAAGCTCTCTGGTGAGCCTAGCTAAGATGCTTAGAGTCAATGAAGGACTGTACCACAAAAATTAAGGTAAGAATGATCAGGGGCAGCATATCTACTGTTAAATTCTAGCATCCACATGTACAGCCAAGGGCATGCATGACTTCATGCTTGTGCTGAGCTCCCCCCGCCCCCACCCCTCGTAAGAGATACATGACAAAGTTCAAACTAAATCAGGTAATCTTAACATGATTGTCTTTGGAGGAAGAAACAAATAAAAGGACAAGAGAAGAGGTTAGTAATACAGGAGAGTAGAAGACAGAAGTAAATACTTAAAAAACAAATAAAATTACTAGAGTTAATAAAAAGAATAAAGAGATGGAAACTTCTGAGTAAAACTGGAAGATAGGTTGGGCATAAATGGGGACAATGATTTAGATGTCAAGGAGAAGATTCAAAGAAGTCATCCTTCATATCATTGTTTTCTCTGCATCAACTGATGAGAAGGGTTAAGGTGGGGATGACATCTTACGGAAAACTATAGACAGCTGCAGAGGAAGGGCAAACCATAAAATGCAGGCGCAGCAAGAGGCCAGCTGGGCATCCAGATCGTAAGTGTGCAGCAGCAAAGAGTGATGTGTTAATTGCCACAATAAAAGAGGCAAGACCAAAGGACCTCCAAATTTATTTCTGAAATAAAACAACTTGTATCCTTTTCATGCTGACACTCCAGGGAGCTACATCACCTTAGTGGGAAGCCATTCTCTGCAGGATTACGTAGAGATCTACATTCCCACAATCTTTATGTGACAGCAGAAACTCTAGTCAGGCAAAAACTGGGGAAGCCTGCCAAAGCTGTAATAGATCAAGCCTAGAACTGGCATGGACTGTATTGCTGATATTGTCAGGGTTAGAACTTAATTTTAGCCCAGATCTCACTGCAGGACTTGTAGAGTTTTGACATGGCAGTAACATCACATTCAAATCCCATTCCTAAGACTCTTTGGGAATTTTTGCACATCTGTGTCAACAAGTTCTACATAAGATCTGGGAAAGTGATAGGGTGTGAAACATTAATCCAAGTGCAACCTTCAAAAAAGTAATTTCAAAAGTTCAATTGAGGCAATAATAAAGGATACACAGGGCAGGTTTGAGAGTTTTAGAGAAAATATGTGTTGTAAAGAACTTTCACTGGAAGGTATGCCTGAAGATCTCAGTGTATATATTTATAGATTGATCATTTTCACATTCCTAATGTGGATTAGCTTTAACACCTCAGCAAATGAAGAGCTGTTGCATTCTATGAATATTTATGTAAATGTAAATCAAAGGTATACCTCCTTCATTCTTAAATTCAGAAGTGCATTGGCCAGGAATCGAACCCAGGCCTCCCATGTGGCAGGTGAGAATTCTACCACTGAACCACTAATGCAACTTCTTTATTCTTACTATTTTCCAGGAATTGGTACCTAGCTATTTGAAGTTCACTTTTACACGCTGACTTTATTCATATCCCCTTTTTCTTTGTTTTTGGTGGAGGGGAGATTATGACCCTCTGAGTGTACACCTAAATAGTATTTCATTAGTTCAAATTAAAGGTACATTTTGTAGTTGTTGCTGTTGCATGACTTTGAGAATATGAACTGTTGCATAAATGTTAAATGTTCCAATACTCATGAAAATCACATTTCCTCAGAGCCAAGTTTTTGGCTATTTGAAATTCATTTGAAGTGGGAATTTTTCCATTTTCAATATTATAATGAATTTTAGTATTATTGAGTGTTGCCATAACAAACAGGGTGTCATCCTTCCTTGTACGCCCAACAGTGTTGACCAAACTACCTGAAAGTAAATGCCTGCAGGATTTGCACTAGGGAAAAAGCATATGTTTTGTCAACTTTACATACCACACAGAAACTGTGGGATCTAAGTTTAGAATAGAGTTTCAAACTAATATAAAGTGGTGTCATATGATGAGAACAAATTGGAGTTGTGAAAGACACCTGGGATATAAATCCATGGTGTTATACTACATGGTCAGAAAGTAGAATAAATGGTTGGGTATGTTACACACAAATCAAATGCTCTCTACTGTAATTTCAGAATTGAATTTAAAAGTTCTCTGTCTATAGCCTTTAGAATACAAATTCAATTTGTAACCCAGAAGCTTGGTTTCCTAGGTTCTGAGCTGTTGCAGATTCGGTTTATTTGTAAGGATGCTCTGCCTCATAAGTCAGGACAGTTAGAAAGCCCCACTCCCGAGCTCACCTTCAGCAACAGGGTCAACACCAACTGCCAATATTTGACACATTTCCACTATTCCATTGAGCTGCTTATTCTCTCTGTACACGTGTGCTATACCCCTTAAAAAAAGCCAGTGTCTCCATGGACCCCCCTTTTTTACTTTCCACTCTCCCTCAGAGGCAGCCTCTTTATACGCTTTCCACACCATCCCCAATAAACCTTTCCTGTGAGACCTATTACATGGTGTGTTCTTTGCAGCGTACCTTGGCCCCCGACCTGCCAATGTACTCTGCAGTCCCAGAAACTTTAGCACTGCCAAACTCCCCAGTAGTTACAGGTACTACAACTTGCCCCAATTATCCCTTAGAGTGTTACCCAGTACCTTAATCTTAAGAAAGCTCACTGAAAGGACAAACAGGAGTGTGGCCAATGCCAAAGCCTAAGGATGTCAACATTAAGGTGGAGCTGCTGGATTTCTGTGCATGCAGAGTTCTGCATTCTAATCTGCAGGGACAATCAATTCCAACAGCTCTCTATTTCGCTGAAACTGAAAATCAGTGGTTGCTTCATCTTGCAAATTAGAAGGATCTATAATTTTGTTTTTGCTGGCGAAGTGTTGTGGATGACAGACACTTTTGATTTAGTCACTGATTACATTTACATTTCACTGGATTAATCCAGCAACTTCAGACCTTTATTATTATTATTATTATTATTATTATTATTATTATTATTATTATTATTTTCAAACTAAAAGCTTATAAGGGAGGGAATGTAAAAGAAAAAGATTATCAAGAAAAAAAATTACAAAGCATGTATCTATACACAGATTGGCAGATATTTCAATGTGGGTAGAGTTGTATAGGATACATACTTTTATGATTTTTTTAATTATCCCTGAAACAGCAGAAGGTAATTTTATATTTCAGAGGTGATAACTAAGGCTTAGATAGGCTTAATAACTTCCTCTAGTTTCAGGGATTACTAAAGGAATTGTTAGAGAATCAGTCAACTGCTTTTAACTTCCTATGATTCTTTCTTCTGTAATTTAGTCTTTCAGGATTTGAACAAGAACACTATTTTGCATGAATTTGAATCTTCTGTCTATTCTGTATCCTAAAGATATGCGGATGGTTTGAAACCAGGAATGTGAAATATATATAGTACTATCTTTATTTTTCTATGTATTTGTTTCATTCGCTCTCACTTTATAAAAACATTCACCAAGACAAGCTTTGGGCCTGGCTGTAGACAGCCCCACTTTCACTCACACAAAACAAGATTATGTCCCCAGAAGAAAACATTTGTCTTTTCTCAACATTTGAACAGAAAAATTACAAGGATGAGCTTATTGTTCAAGTTATATGCTACATAATTCTTCTGATGACCCTTGATTCTGATGACAATTGTGGCAAGTTGTAATGCTTGTAAGAACAGGAGCATTTGTCACGAAAATGGGCTGTTGATGCCTTTGGCCAAAGCCATAATTTTTTGGCCAGGCAAGAATCAGTACAGTGATTAGCAGATTCTAGAAGCCTGCCAGATAGGTGGAGAGGAGAGGAAGGTTGGGAGGGAATCACAGTTATCTCGGGTAGAGATTGTTACCACAAGAAGATGATAAAAGAGGATATCAATCCAGAAAAACAGGTTAACTCTCTTCATTGCTTATATGAGTGCAAATGTATAACAAAACTGTGTATACTTTTCCCCAGGCACATATGTGTCTGCATATATGTTCATATTTGTCTTCACCCACAAATATAATTATCCCCTTATGAGCTAAAAGACATTTACGTTCTTCTTAATTCAACTAAGACTAAAGTCAGGTCAGTTGATTCATCTCCACTTGATAAGCAAAGCTCTTTTTCTAGTATAGATATTATTTAATTTTTCATAATTCTGAACATAAAGAAAGATACTAAATTATTTACATAGTCTCCCATATTTGAATATACCATTATAAAAGGAAAGTTATATATTTAGTATGAAGAATGAGACTTTTTCATGGTGTACACCTGTAGACCCAGCTTTCATGAGTATAGGCCAATACTGGGAGATGGTTCTGTCTATTATATATTCAAATGCTGATTTCCATGCCAAGACATCTGGTTGTGGTACTGGAGGATGGCGTTGTCAGGCATTTCTGGTAACTATGTTACATAAAAACTATTTCTCATCATCTCTGGTTGGTTAATAAAAAAGAGAAACAGCCAGTTGGATAGGCAGAAAAGAATCGGGTGGGACTTTCACTCCCAGTCTAGGGCTGGAGGTGGGAGTGGGTCCCCAAGGAAGTAGAAGAGAAGAAGTATAAGGAAGAGAAAGTGTGGAGAAACTACATGGCAAGACCAAGGTTTGCCATGAGGTCACTGTGAGACAGCCATGAGGACACACATGAACCAGAATGAGCCAGGGCAAGACTCAGAATGACACCAATGGGGCATTTGGCTGAGGAATGGGCAGCCATAGAGGTTTAGAATAGCTTAGAACCTGTCTAGTTTAGGCTTGCAGCTAGTTACCAAAAACAGGTCTCTGCATCTTCATTTGGGAGAAGACTGAATAAAGGAGTCAGACCATGTGGATGGACCAAGAGGATTCATCGTGAGATTGCAATGCAAAAGTTGCCTTGAGGACACACATGGACCAGAGTGCACCAAGGCAAGGCTCAGATTCAGGTAAAGGACCATTTAGCTGTATCGTAGCAGCCTAGTCAAATAAAAATAGATCAGTCTGCCCAGCTATTAGTGCTTGCAGCTTGTTGATTAAAAAAAAAAAAATTACCAGGTTTGTGTGTCTTTTGTGGGGAGCTAAAATGGGCTAGAGTTTGTACTTAAAGCTCTCGCTGCTTAATGCCACCATGAATTTCAGGCACAGGACCCAGAAGTTTAATGCTAGATTTGCTTTAAAGCCTTATTCTGTGAGGTCTAGCATACATAGTTCTAAGAGTTTCTATGCAACTTTCCAAGTCAGAAGACCAAGCAACAATTCTACCCATGAATCTCCACAATGACCAGAATGGTTAGCTTTCCCAAAAAGATTCACTCTTTTCTTGGTGATAACAAGATCCAGCTGTCTAATTGGACTTATGTCCTACTTAACAAAAACAAAATTGTGTTTTGTACTGAAAACCTAGCCAGCTACCCAGGGCTAGTGAGGTCATGGGTTTTAGAAGAGAACCTACAGTTGCTACTTAACTGATAAAATTCTTATCTACATTCTAATATTTATCTTTATATCCTCAAATAGGTGTAGCCACTCACCCTTATTCAAAGAAGCTCCAGTTTGTAGGAGATAGACACCACCACATGAAACCATAACTACTCAAAATGCAGGGAACAACTTCTCATGGGGTGCCTAGACCTAATGAATACATACAAAAAGCAACTCTTGCATCTATGATTCAGGAATTATCTTAGAATCCAGGTGTTTTCTAATGGGCCTCTTTGTTACTTGGTCTTTTTCCTTTGAAACTATTACTATTCTTTGTTTTGTACACTCAGTTTTAATTACTATGTGTAATGAAGAGTTCATTTCCTTGTCTGCTCTACTTGGTGTTCTTATATGTGTCTTATACCTTTTTTAGGTTAGGGAAATTTTCTTCCTATCATTTTGCTGGAAATATTTTCTGTGGCTTTGACAGGGGTTTAATTTCTTCTCTCTGTGCCTATTACTTATAAATTTAGCATTCCCATAGTATATCAGTTGTACTGGACACTTTATACCTGGATTTATTTGGATTTAGCATTTTCTCTGAGAAATCCACTTTTTTAGCTTGTCTTAAATGCCCCAAATTGTTTCTTCCATGTCTTGTACCAAGGCTCAAAACACAACTGTCCAATTAGTCTGTCTCTCTTATTCATTATGTTTATAATGAAAGCTGCCTCCATGGGTAGCTGCTGATATAAGTGAACATTTATAGATAATCAGTAGGCCTAATCTATATCAAAGAGCCAAAGAAAGATTAAATCTAAATCACTAAACACTATCAAACCTGTGGGGACTTACACTGCAGCACACTGAACTATTGAAGTTGTTTTTTTAAAACAGAAACATTGTAACAAGAACCGCCTCTTTCTTTAAAAGAGCCACAAGTAGTCTATTTATTTATAAATAAACAAGGATATATTTTTGGTAGCGTTTTCCATCTTTTAAAAATTTAATTACTTAAGAAAGTGAGCTATACATTTTATTTAACATCTTGCTCCCAGCGTCTAGAACCTACTGTAGTGAGAGCATTCAGAGATGTGTGTAATAGAAAGATTGCCAGTGTAGAGGGGTCCAGAAACTGAAGGTCATGATGAAGTTCAAAGACCTATTGTTGGAGTTAACAAAATGAGCAAGATGAAAGTTATAAGACTGAACCCCACCAACTCCATGATGAATTTTGAGACTCCAGAGGTAGTGCACATCTGTGTTCACAGATCAGATGAAAGAAAGGGTGGGTGTAACTAACATCACTGAAGGAATGAAATAAAGTACCCCAACCTTTCTCTTATCTGTGTATTATCTTCAGATCCTTTGTTCAGAATAGAATATAATTATTTATAAATCATAACAGGAAGGAAAACAATCATTTTCAAAGTTTTAGTGTTAATAGAAACACTAACATAATATGTGGACAAATATTTTTAAAGAGAATGGGAACTCTTGAAACTGAAACAGCTGTACTAAGATTGTTTGAGTTTTCTCATTAATGTTGACAAGTGATTTGCATTTTGGAAAGATTTCCTCTTCTTAAATATTAGCCTTTCAAAACGTTAGTGTCTCAAAACATCTGTTTCCTTAATGGGTCTTCCAGTGTTCTTGAACTAAATGTCAACTAGCAGGTAACATTTAATATTTCATAAAGCTCTAAAACTTGAAATTTGTTCATTGTTTCTCCATGTAAGTCAAGGATGTGTGTGTGTGTGTGTGTGTGTTACTATCTTCTTTGTGGAACTATATGTTTGACTGAGACTGATTTATTAATAACCAGACTTGGAATACATGTTTAGTATCACAGCAATATGAAATATATTAAACCTGACAATAACACCTGACCATTTTTATATTAGTTCAATCAAAAGTAGACTGAAAAATTTGAAAGCTGATTGGAGTATTTATCCTAAGAATTAGAACAGAGACAACTGAGTGGGTTTGCAGGTTTATAATGTATTGTCAGGTTAGTAAAATGTCTTTTGTTGCTAGAACACAATTGTTACAAATATGTTTAGACTACTCATTGTCTAACACATTGTGAAAAATAATTTATTCAATGTATAACTTAAAGTATTTGGTTTTGCTAGAAATTGGACATAACATTGACTAAATTCAACAGAAAGCAAAACTGTTTTATCTAAATCTGCTCTTTTAATATATGAAAAAAAAAAAAAAACAACTAAAAAACAGGCCCTGTGAAATGTCAGCATCAAGGAAAGTTCTAGAACTGAATTTGACTCCTGAACTCTGACTGGGGTTAGAATTAATACACTGTAACATGTTTCTACACACTGTATACCTTGATGTTCCAGAATAAAAGGTGGGTAATTGGCCCCACCTTTTAATCAATTGTCTGCATTGTAGGAGTAAACAGGGTTAGACTACAACCAAAGAAATAGATGAGTCCTTAAAATGATGGTGTATTCTGTAGCTGAATGCAGAGAGATGGCTTCTCCTAGACTCATGGAATAATGATTCCAAGAACAGGAAAATTGCCCTTCCAAACAGCTCCTCCCCTGACATCTTATTATGATTTCCACCATCAGAATCATAATCTTCTTGATAAAATATGTCACAATCAGTCACATTTCTAGCACACCAAATTACAGAATATTTTTGACTTACAATTTTTAATGAATATAACTAATTACTTGAGCTAACTAAAATAATTTCCTGGCTTCATACATTTTTTTTTAAGCCACAGAAAAAAGTCTTGTAAACTCAGTCCTGGTGATCCAGAATGCAAGCTCACCTGTTTAGGAGGCTGAGGCAGGAGGATCACTAGTTTAAAGCATGATCAGGCAATAGAGTGAATTCTAGGTTAGCCTAGGTAATTTAGCCCCTTTCTCAAAGTGAAAAGCAAAAAGAGCATTGGTCTGTAGCTCAGTGGAAGGACACTTGGTTAGCATGGCCAAGGTTTAAGATCAATTCCCAGGACTAATAGAAAAAAGGGTTAAAAAAAAATGGAGCTTTATGTGCTGTGTGACACTTGCACATGAGATTATGTACATGCATATTTTACAATGTACCCATTATCTAATCTATACAAATACTACAAATTAGTATAAATATTCATTACTAGAGCTCTGATGGAAACTTCTTTAATACTGCTAACTAGTTCTTATGTAGACTTTGTCATAGTACACTTATTATAGGTCTATCATTATGTAGACTTCCTCAACTTCATTCAGTTCAGGCTCTTTCTCTTCTTTGCCTTCAATGTGGTATTCATGTGCAGTGTCTGTATTCTGCCTTCTCTGTTCTGTCTTCAACTAGAAGCCAGAGAAAGGGCCAGAAAGGTTCGGCATTTTATCAGGTTCATTTTACAGATCTTTATAAGCTGAACTGCATGAAGAGCTATGCATTTTCCAGCCTGCCTCTCAAACTTCTAGGAACCGCTTTTCTTTTATATTAGGAATGAATCTATAATTCTCTTTCTATCTAGCCCAAGTCCCAATAGTTAATGTTTCTACATGGCATAATACAAAAGATCATTTAACTTCCTTCCTTCCTTCCTTTCTTCCTTTCTTTCTTTCTTTCTTTCTTTCTTTCTTTCTTTCTTTCTCTCTCCCTCTCTCTCTCTCTTCTTTCCTTTTCTTTTCCCCTCAAAATAATATTTTTATTGATTATTGAGAATTATACACAATATACCCTGATCAATCATTTCCCATTCCTCCCAGGTCCACCCTCCCACCCTCAACGCCCCTCAGAAAAAAAAAATAATACATCCATCAAGACCAATTTGTGTTGGCCATATACTCATTGAAGCTTGGTTAAAGTCAGAGAGGCCAGCCACTTAAAAATAACTGAGTCCTTCCTGTCTGCTGCCATCAACTGTGGAGACCTACACTTCAGCAACTATATCACACTTTTTAAGGTGTCTTGTCAATGGCTGCCAGTCTGGATTGCTTTGTGTGTATGTGTGTGTGTGTGGGGGGGGGGGAGTTAGTCTTAGGGTTTCATTTCTGTGAAGAGACAGCATGACTAAGGCAACTTTTATAAAGGACAACATTTAATTGAAGCTGGCTTATAGTTTCAGAGGTTCCGTTCATTGTCATCATGGTGGAAAACATAGCAGAGGCAGACATGGTACTGGAAGAGACAAGAATTCTACATCTCAACCCAAAGGCTGCAACAGAAGACTTATTTTGCACTGAATGGAGCTTGAGCACTGAGTCCTCAAAGCCCACCTACAGAGTCGTGTACTTCCTCCAACAAGACCACACCTATTCCATCAAGGCCACACTTCCCATCGACCAAGCATATCGAAACCACCACAGATGGGGCTGTCACAGAAGCCATCTATGCCTTTCATTCTCTACTATGTGTCTACAAAAGAAACTTCCTTTACCATAACAGCCAGCAGCAAAAACGGATCATGGATTCCAACATGTATCCATCCATGGCACAGTCAACAATGTGGACCTCGGCAGCAGCGTCAACCATCGACATTTACTTGACTCCCAGCTGCATCATGGACCAGGGACATGCACAGCTATCATTGTTCAGAGCCAGGGTGATCATGTGTCTGGGCAGCTTGCTGGGGGCAGAGCCTACAAGCTCCAGGCTGCTGCACACTATTCTGAAAGCCCTTCTGGGCAATGACATGCCCCACCGCACACCACAGCTGCACTCCCACACCTGTACCACTCTCTATTCACCATCTTTGCCACCTTTCCATTGCACATCGATTTATTTGAGTGGCATAGCTAACTGCAATGCTTTACACAGTATATTTTTTTTTTTGTCCAAACAGATTTATAAGCTAATACTCAATGCAATGAGTCATTGATCTGATCAAGGATTTTGAATTCTGATTTTCTAAATATAAGACCATGACTGTTTCATTTCGGATACCCTGTTGTTTCCCAGAGTCAGGGTGATCTTGTGCCTGGGCAGGGCAAGTGGGAGCAGTATCTGAAAGAGTGCCCTACATATCTGCATTCAGTGATAGCTATCCTACCCACAGGGTGAATAGTGCAGGCTGCAGCAGTCATGATCCTGTGCTGCCTGCTTGCAAGTGGGCAGAGGACTGTCCCTACTCAGAAAAAGCTGCATCAGGACCCACTTACCACTACCATACCCACTGATGCTGAATTTTAAGTCTTGTCATTCTTTACCATACCTGTGGCTCCGATCTACCATTTTTCCTTCAAATTTCATGAAACTAGTTTTTAAAAGTATCTTCTCATAAATACCTGCCTCTTTTTAGTTGTTTTGGAGATACTACAGGCTCTGTACACTCCTCCTCTGCTGCCACAATATCTTGTTGCAAAGACTTTGGGTCTCTCAGTCCAGCAGTTGCCAGCCACCATCTTCTGTAAGAACCCTTCTGTCTCTTTTCTTTCATATGGATATGGATATGAAATGAATAAGGATATTCATATATATGAATATATATATGGAATATATATGTTTATCAAGTAGGGAAAAATAACATGAGAAGATATTTTATTTATATTTTCTTAAAATGGAATTAAAATGATTACTCCTGTTACTTTTTTTCTTTTATTTTCATCTTTATTTTTTATTGGATATTTTATTTACATTTCAGATGTTATCCCCTAACCCCATTTCCCCTCTGCCCAGGAACCCCCTATCTCATCCTCCCTCCTCCCTCATCCTCCCTCCTGCTACTTCTATGAGGATGTGACCCCACCCACACCCCCACTCCCACCTCCCCACCCTTGAATTCACACACACACACACACACACACACACACACACACACACACACACGGCATACAGCTTTGATGGGACCAAGGATCTCCTCTCACACCTATGCCCTACAAGGCCATCCTTCTTTACATATGCAGCTGGAGCCATGGGTCCCTTCCCATGTGCTTCCAGGCTGGTGGTTTAGACCCTGGGAGCTCTGTTTGGTTGGCACTGTTGCTCTCCCCATGGGGCCACAAACACTTTCAGCTCCTTCAGACTTCTCTCTAACTCCTCCATTAGGAACCCATTTGATCAGTTCAATGGTTAGCTGTGAGCATCTGCCTCTGAATATGTCAGACACTGGCAGACCTCTAAGGAGACAGCTATATCAGGCTCCTGTCAGCATGCACTTCCCGACATCCACATCAGTGTCTACCTTTTGGTGACTGCACATGGGATGGATACCCTGGTGAAATGAGGTGTCTATTTTGGAAAAGGTACCATGAGGTGCTGAGAAAAAGGTATATTCTTTTGTTTCAGGATGAAGTATTTTATAGATATCCATTAAATCCATCTGGTTCATAACTTCCATTAATTCTACTGTGTCTCTGTTTAGTTTCTGTTTCCCTGATCTGGTCATTGCTGAGAGTGGGGTGGGTTGAAATCCCCCACTATTATTGTGTGAGGTGCAATGTGTGCTTTGAGTTTTAGTAAAATTTCTTTTATGAATGTGGGTGCCCTTGCATTTAGAGCATAGATATTCAGAATTGAGAGTTCATCTTGGTAGATTTTTCCTTTGACAAGTATAAAGTGTGCTTTCTTGTCTTTTTTGATAATTTTTGGTTGAAAATCAATTTTATTCGAAATTAGAATGGCTACTGAAGCTTGTATCTTGGGACCATTTGCTTAGAAAATTGTTTTCCAGTCCTTTACTCTAAGGTATTGTCTGTCTTTGCCACTGAGGTGTGTTTCCTGTATGAAGCAAAATTCTGGGTCCTGTTCATGTATCAAGTCTGTTAGTCTACATCTTTTTATTGGGGAATTGAGTCAACTGATATTAAGAGATATTAAGGAAAAGTGATTGTTTTTTCCTATTATTTTAGTTATTAGAGGTGTAATTGTTTGTGTAGCTATCGTCTTTTGTGGTTGTTGGAAGATTAATATCTTGCTTTTTCTAGGTTGTAGTTTCTCTCCTTGTGTTGGAGTATTCCATCTGTTATCCTTTGTAGGGCTGGATTTGTGGAAAGATATTGTGTAAATTTGGTTTTGTCATGAAATATCTTGGTATCTCCATCTATAGCGATTGAGAGTTTTGCTGGGTATAGTAGTCTGGGCTGGCATTTGTGTTCTCTTAGGGTCTGTATGATATCACTCCAGGATCTTCTGGCATTTATAGTCTCTGGTGAGAAGTCTGATGTAATTCTTATAGGTCTGCCTTTATATGTTACTTGACATTTTCCCTTACTGCTTTTAGTATTTTTTTCTTTGTTTTGTACATTTGATGTTTTGATTATTATGTGACAAGAGGAATTTCTTTTCTGGTCTAGTCTATTTGGAGTTCTGGAGGCTTCTTGTATGTTCATGGTTATCTTTTTCTTTAGGTTAAGAAAGTTGTCCTCTATAATTTTGTTGAAGATATTTACTGGTCCTTTAAGTTGGGAATCTTCACTCTCATCTATACCTATTATCCTTAGGTTTGGTCTTCTTATTGTGTCCTGGATTTCCTGGATGATTTGGGTTAGTAGATTTTGCATTTTGCATTTTCTTTGACAGTTGTGTCAATGTTTTCCATGATATCTTCTGCACATGAGATTCTCTCTTCTATCTTTTGTATAATGTTGGTGATGCTTGCATCTATGATTCCTGATTTCTTTTCTTGGTTTTCTATCTCCTGGGTATTCTCCCTTTGTGATTTCTTTATTGTTTCTACTTCCATTTTTAGATCCTGAATGGTTTTGTTTAATTCCTTTGCCTGTTTAATTGTGTTTTCTTGCAATTCTTTAAGGGATTTTTGTGTTTCCTTTTTAAGGGCTTCTACCTGTTTACCTGTGTTCTCCTGTATTTTTTTTTTTTAAGAAAATTGTTTATGATCTTCTTAAAGTCCTCTATCATTGTCATGAGAAGTGATTTTAAATCTAAATCCTGCTTTTCCTGTTGTGATGGGGTGTCCAGGACTTGCTATGGTAGGAGAACTGGGTTCTGATGATGCCAGGTAACTTTGGTTTCTGTTGCTTATATTCTTCTGTTTGCCTTTCGCCATCTGGTTAACTCTAGTGCTACCTGCACTCACTGTCTCTGACTGGAGACTGTCTTTCCATTTATCTTGCTTGTGTCAGAACTCAGAGTACAGATGTCTCTGTGATCCTGTGATCCTGTGATCCTGAGCTCTTGGTGGAAGAGCTCCTGGGACTCAGGCTGCCTCTGAGATCCTGAAATCTTGCTGTTCTGAGGGCAGTGGTTCCACTAATGCTCTAAGATGGTTTCAGGATATTGTGTCTTCACAGGAGCAGACCAGCTAGGTGTCTGACTGTCCAGTCAAAAGCACCTTGCAAGGGGTCAAAAAGAAGTGGTATTCCGGAGGGGTGGGGTTTGGTTGAGAGTTGGGTCCAGAGTGCTCCAGGCTCTCAGTTGCAGTTCTGGGGCATAGAATTGTGAAAAGGGGTTCTTACCAGCTACTCTTAAGAAGGTTAAGGATAAGGTGCCTTCAAGGAGCAGACCAGCCAGGTGTCTGTCCCAGTCAAAAGGACCAAGCAAGGAGTGGAAGGAGAGTGGTATTCTTGAGGGGTGGGGATTGAGTGGTTTACAGCTCTGGTGCTTAGGGTTGTGGGGGAGTGTTCTTGCCTGATGCTCTAGGAAGGTTCTGGACATGGTGTCTTCAAGAGAGCAGACCAACCAGGTCACTCCTTTTACTTTTACCAACTCATTTTCCTGAGTAATCTATTTATGTCTTTAACTATTGTTTATATCTGGTTTTATTTTAATTAAACTTTTACAATTAAAAATATCTTACAGTTTGTAAATATTAAACATTTATAATTAAACTATATTTAAATTTTCAGAAAAAAATATTTTATACATTGGTAATTATTCTTATAATAAATCTATCAGTTCTGTTTACTTATATTATCAAGGATTATATGTTTATAGGTACAATAAATAGTCTTACATATGTTTAAATTTTTGTATTTCTTTTTTCACCTTGATAGTCTATCCATGCCAATAGTTTTTCAATATTCAAGAGTATGATGTGAGGAGCTGAAGAGATGGTTCGATGATTGAAAGCACTTCTGCTCTTGCAGAAAACAGAGCAAAGTTCCTAGCACTGTTACCAGGTTACTAACAATTGACTGTAACTCCAGGTCCAGAGGTCCAATACTCTCCATGGACAATCCCACATATGTTTATGTAGGCATAATGTCATTGTATACTGTGTAAAGTTTATCTTTGTGTTATTTAAAAATTGATTTCTCTGTCACCAAATTTTATTTCAATACAGACTCAGCATTGTAATGCTTATGTCATGTTTGTGTAAACAATGCTTATTCTCAGCCTTGTTATTAAAACATTATCACCCACTGGTTGGGCAGAAGAGAGAATAGGGCAGGACTTCTGCCAACCAGGGGAGGTGAGGAGAGAGAGAGAGAGAGAGAGAGAGAGAGAGAGAGAGAGAGAGAAGAGTAAAACAGATTATGCCATGAGAAGGGAGGAAGGAAATGAGAGTTCAACTGGAACGTGCAAGGCCCTAAATGCATGTATTTAGGGGATTTTGGGCTAGGAGGTAATCAAATTAGTTTAGAGAATTAAAATATAAATAAATGACTGTCCAGGTCATTTAACCTCAGTTAAATAAATCATGGTCTCTCTGAGTCATTATTGGGGGATAAGTTAAGATAAAGAAAAACAGCTGCTATATTAATTGACTGCCAACATTTATATTAAAATTAACATTTACACATATATAAACAATTAAAAATTAAAATTCAAAAGCAAAACATCCATAGGAGTAACAAAATAGATATTTTAAATTTTCAAGGTATTTGAAACTATATTTAAGAAAAACAAAGTAGGGGTTTTTTGTATTGTTTTTAGTGTTTTCTTAATTTCAGTTTTATTCATATTAACCAAGTTTTCTGGTTGGTTAAAGTGTTTTTTCAAAGCAAACTTTTCTTTATAAATGCAGTTTGTAGACAATATATATATTTATAAGTAAAAATTTAAAATTTTGAATATGTCTTAGGAGTGTCTGTTAATCATATTACAGTGTTATTTTAAAAATCATGTAGAAATCTAATGTCCTTTACAAATCACTTTTGAAAATCTTTATTATTAAAAATAATTTCATTTACTTCACAAAAAGCTATGCCAAAAATATACATTATTTGAAAAATTACAAATATGTGTCTTCTATGTAAATTTTTAAAAATCTATAACAGTAAGCTAATTTACTCTAGATATTGGATATAATTTTAAAGTAGATGCCAATAATAACTTGTCCTTATTTATTTATCTACTTTAGGGTATATTACTAATAAAAATTTCTATAGAAATCACATTGGATTTTGTTAATAATTGAACAGTTTATTTTCTTGATCACTTCTCTATCTTGGCAAGAAATTTTTTTAAAAGAATACAATAGATATTTTTCAAAATGTTGAATAGTAAGTATATGAAATAATTATATATTTAATATATTGCATCCAATAGATGACTGTTTTATTAGTTTGCAGGGGAAGCAATAATGAGTTAGCTCAAACTGAGTGACTTAAGACATAATAATTTATTCTTTAATTTTCTAGATACTATGCTCAAAACTAGTTTTTTTTTTATCAATATCAAGTGTCAATAAGGCCTATGCTAATTAATTTTATGTCAACTAGAAATAGGTTTGAGTCATATGAAAGGAGAGAACTTAAATTGAGCAAATGTCTATACACGATAACTTTATAGGCCATTTGCTTAATTATTAATTGATGCAGGAGGGCCCAGATCATTGTAGCATCTGGGAAGGTAGTCCTGGCTTCTATAAGAAGCCATGGTGAACAAGCCAGTAATCAGTATTCCTCCATGGTCTCTGTATTAGCTCCTGCCTCTAGGTCCCTGCCCTGTTTGAGTTCCTGCCCTAAATTTCTTCAGTGATGGACTATGATGTGCAAACATATGCCAAATGAACTGTTTCCTCCCCAACTTGCTGTTGGTCATGATCTTTCATTATAAGAATAGTAACCTGAACAAAGACTGAGTTCTTACAAATTCTAGAGGAGAATCTCTTACTTACCACTTACCTGTTATAACTTCTGATGGTATGTGGCATTCCTTGAAGTATGCCTCTATCTCAATGTAACATCATCTTCCTCTGTGTAGATACCAGTTGTCTCTCTGGCCATATTACAATTATATTACAATTATAATAATTATAATATTACAATTATACAGAGTCCTCATGGACAATCTGTGATAAACTCATCCCAAAATATTTCAGTTAATCATGCATGTAGGAGCAGAGGATATGATGTTACTGAGGCTCACCTTTAGCCCACTATGGTGTCATCCTACAGAATCTTCTAGCAGATGCAACCTCAAAATATCTATTCATTATTCTTCCTGTCAAAGAGAAAATAATCCAGAAACAAGTATTTTAAAGTTTATTTTATTTTATAACAGACTTGATTATGTTTGTCGCCTGAGAGTAGGAGGTAATGGAGAGAGAGAGAGAGAGAGAGAGAGAGAGAGAGAGAGAGAAAGAGAGAGAATGAGAGAAAGGAAAACAGAAACCAGAAATAGAAACAGAGACAGAGAAATTCATATTTCTCTGAGACAAAAAATTTATTTTTGTTTTCTAGATTTAGTCAGGGCAAGGGTGAATGAAAGGATGTTGCTACTAAAAGGGCCAAAGGATATAGAAGGGTGAGGCCTTCCAAAAAACTCCCAAGATGACACAGGCTACTGAAATTAATTGCTTCCTACAAGATGAAGGTACAATACAAAAAAATTAAACTTATTTCCTGTATCCTGTCAAACCCCCAAGGATTAAAACTGAATATAAACAAGAACAGAAATGACAGAAAGTTTACAAATTTATAGAAACTGAAACAAAAAGGGTCAAGACAGAAATAAAGAAGTTAAGGACTCCCTAGAATTCAATAAAAATAAATGTATAAAACACCAAAATTCATGGTCAACATTGAAAGCAATGCTTTATGAAAATTTTATAGTACTATGTATCTATATAAAAGAATTAGACACATCTCATGCTACCAACTTAACAGTATACCTGAAACTTTAGAAAGAGGATGAGGAGGAGAAGGAGAAAGAGAAGGAAAAGGAGGAAGAAGCAGAGCAGGAAGAAGAGGAAGAGGAGGAGAAGAAGAAGCAGCAGCAACAGCAGCAGCAGCAGATGAGGAAGAAGAAAGAAGATGAAAAAGGAGAAGAAGAAGAAGAAGAAGAAGAAGAAGAAGAAGAAGAAGAAGAAGAAGAAAAAGAAAAAGAAGATTGTCAAATTTATTTTATGAGACTACAGTTATCCTGATGCACAAACCTCCAAAAATACAACAGAGAGAGAATTTCAGGACAATTTCTCTTATGAACACCGACACAAAAATAATAATAAACTAAGATCCTGGGAGGAAGCTCTGCACCTAACCTCACAAAACCCAGAGGAAGTGGGGCTCCCAGGAGCTCTAACTCGGGTGGGCAGTATCTCAGGTAAGGAGACAGCAACACCCACCCCAAACAAAGAGCAACTGGGATCTACTAGGACCCAGGAATTCACTCCTGGACTGGAGCACTGGTTCAATCTGGTCTGGGGCCAAGCACTGAGCAGATCCCAGGCAGCAGCTCTGCCCCAATCTCACAGAACCCAGAGGAAGTGAGCCTCCCAAGAGCTCTAACCAGGGCAGTATCTTAGGTAAGGAGACAGCAACACCCGCCCCAAACAGGGAGTAACTGGGACCCACTAGGACCTAGGAATTCACTACTGGTCCAGAGCACTGGTTTCTTCCTGTCTGCGCCTGAGCACTGAGCAGATCTTGGGCCCTAGTTCTAACCCCAGTAGAAACACCCACCCCATACAGTTCTGATACAACCAAGATAATAGGAAAGACAGGCTCCAGTCAGAGACAGGGCAGGTAGCACTAAGGAGATCCAGATGGTGAGAGGCAAGTGCAAGAACATAAGCATCAGCAACCCAGGGTACTTGGCATCATTAGAACCTAGTTCTTCCACACTAGAAAGTCCTGAATTCCCCATATCACTAGAAAAGCAGAATTCATATTTAAAATCACTTCTAATGATGATGATAGAGGACTTCAAGAAGGACATAAATAACACTCTCGAAGAATTTGAGAATACAAGTAAACAGGTAGAAGCCCTTAAAGAGGAAACACAAAAATCCCTTAAAGAATTACAAGAGAACACAAACAAATAGGTGAAGAAATTGAACAAAACCATCCAGGACATAAAAATGGAAGTAGAAACAATAAAGAAATCACAAAGGGAGACTACCCTGGAGATAGAAAACCTAGGAAAGTGATCAGGAGTCATAGACGCAAGAATCACCAACAGAATACAAGAGATAGAAGAGAGAATCTCAGGTGCAGAAGATACCACAAAATATTGACACAACTGTCAAAGAAAATGCAGAATGCAAAAAGTTCTTAACACAAAACATCCAGGAAATCCAGGATACAATGAGAAGACCAAACTTAAGAATAGTAGGTATAGATAAGAGTGAAGATTCCCAAATTAAAGGGCCAATAAATATCTTCAACAAAATTATAGAAGAAAACTTTTTTAACCTAAAGAATGAAATGCCCATAAACATACAAGAAGCCTATAAAACGCCAAATAAACTCAACTAGAAAAAAAAGTCTCATGTCACATAATAATCAAAACACCAAATGCACAAAACAAAGAATACTAACTGCAGTAAGGGGAAAAGGCCAAGTAACATATAAAGGCAAACCTATCAGAATTACACCAGACTTTGCCAGATACTATAAAAGTGATAAGATGCTGGACAGATGTCATACAGACCCTAAGAGAACACAAATGCCAGCCCAGGCTACTATACCTAGCAAAACTCTCAATTACCATAGATGGAGAAACCAAGATATTCCATGACAAGACCAAATTTACACAATATCTTTCCACAAACCCAACATTACAAAGGATAATAGTAGGAAAGCTTTGAAACAAGAAGGAAAATTAAACCCTAGAAAAAGCAAGAAAGTAATCCTCTTCCAACAAATCCAAAAGAAGATATCCACACAAAGATAATTCCACCTCTAATAACAAAAATAACAGGAAGCAAGAATCACTGTTTCTTAATATCTCTTAACATCAATGGACTCAATTCCCCAATTAAAAGACATAGGTTAACAGACTAGATAAACAGGGCCAGCATTTTGCTGCATACAGGAAACCCACCTCAGTGCAAAGACAGACTCTACCTTAGAATAAAAGGCTGGAAAACAGTTTTTCAAGCAAATGGCCCTAAGAAACAAGCTGGAGTAGCCACTCTAAAATCTCCAGCCCGAGAACAAGAAGGGAGGGACTCATGGCTCCACCTGTATAGGTAGTTGAGGGAGGCCTTGCCAGGCATTAGTGGAAGTTGACGGCCTTGGTGCCTAAAAGTTTGGATTCCCTAGTGTTGGGGAATTCAAGAGCAGGGAGGTAGGAATGGGAGGATGGTGGGAGCACACCCTCATAGTAATAGGAGGAGGGGGGTGGGGTAAGGAGGTGGGAATGGGAGAGGAGATACTGATGAAAGGTAAATAAATAAAATATCCAATAAAAAAAAAACAGATAATGGGTCTGGCAATTGTAGTTGAGCAGTCAAGACTTTCAACAATTTATTACAGGGATTTTGTATAATCCTCAAGGACAAGGTATTGTGGAAGAGACCCATGGAACTTTAAAAAATTGGCAAGACATACTGCTGTTGAGACAAAGAATGTTGCTGACCTGTGAGCTTGCTGAGAGCCCTGACAAGGATGACTGGGGAGCTGTACTGGACATATGTTCCTGACCCACCTTTGCTTGACTATATCCCAGATGGGACAAGCTGCCTTGCCTCAAGTTTTTAGACCTTGTGGGATAGAGAATTGAAAAGAGAAATTATATCTCTTGTACTCTTTTTAAAGGTGCCCAGCTATTAGGACTCAATCATCTACTGGTCTAGAAATCAATCCAATATGGGAAATAACAATCTACTTTTGGAAGACTGGATCTGGACTTTGTCAGGAACATATCTGGAAGCTAGCTGTAGCTCACCATGATGTTAGGATAGCAAGAGATAAAGTTGGGACAGGATCTGGATTTCAAACAAGGGTTAGGGCATGTTTTAAGGCTCTTTTAATTGTCAAGCTAAAATTGGTTTTGACTCTTCTACAGCATTTATTGTAAGTTGCAGTGACTGTATAATTTCTAACTATATTAGTGTGTTGAAACCTGGCATGTCTGTTATGGGGGTCTATCAACCAGCTTTTGTCTCACTGCCGAGTATTAGAGAACCTTTATTCTCTGAAAAAAGCTTGAAAGTTCTGAAGAAGTGAGTTAGGCTTTAAGCAGAAGCAAGAGGGTAGCAGGCTTGATTATTGCTGGTATAACAGCTTTAATTCCATTAATTGCTAGCACCACTGCTTCTGCAATAGCATTGACACAAGGAGTTAAGACAACTATTTCTGTTAACCATCTAGCAAAAAATGTTACTAATGTATTGAGTATACAAAAGGATTTATATAGGTATCTGAAACAACAAATGGTGCTCTATAACCCATTCAAATTATCTGAAGGAGGTTCAGGGTTCAAGAGTTAGGAGCCATCCCAAGTGACATGACAAATAGTATTGGAGTAGTGTTACTTTTGAAATTCACAATGATTGTCATTATCATTAGAAAAAATTTAAAGACACCTGTAGGATATTTGGCATAATCCTAACACCTCTCTGGGTGTGTTAACTTTGCATAATGAAATGATGAATTTAAAGAATGCTGCTCTGTTGACCTTTGATGCTGCAGATAATGCCAATAAAATTATCCATGGCCTGAGCTCAGTATTTCTATTTTGGACAAACCTCAGAAATGGCATATATAGCTTGATCAGGCTAGCCCTTCCTGTCCTAGGAATACTTATATTCCTGCCCATCATGTTAAAGCCTATCTTTAACAACATCAACATGTTGGCAGCCGAAGTACATGGCTTAAACCTGAAAATGGACCCCCAGACAAAGTTATCAAATTAACAGGCTGGTAAGGACAGGTAAGATTCTGAACAGAACTTTATCAACCTAAGACAAAAGTGCATTGCCTTTGATAATGCATATTCCATGATGGGTAAGAAAGGCATTCTTGTCAGAACAACCTAAGACTTTTTAATGAAATAAAAAAGGGAGAGAGGTGGAGATCCTTTGGGGCTGCTTGGAAAGAAGCTGACATGGACCAAGGATAAGGAAAGGGGCTGCTAGACAGGAATATGACATTGGCCAAGGACAAGGAAGTAGGCTTCATACAGGAATCTGACATTAGACTAGAACAAAAAAGTAATTTCAGGTGGGAGTCTAAATCCTAGGCTACAACAAAGAAGTAATCTCAGGCAGGAATCTCAATATTAGGCTAGAACAAAGAAGTAATTTCAGAAAGGAATCTAAATTTTAGGCTAGAACAAGGAAGTAGGCTTCAGAGATAAAAATGACCTTGGGCTAGGATAGGGAAGTAGGCTCAGATACTTTGATCACCCTGATAAGCCTTTAGAAACAGTGATCCCAGGAGTGTTTACATAACTGTGTTTAATGCCTTGCTTTTTCTTTGACTATTTGTGTTTATTGACTTGCTTGTTCCTCGACTATTTGCATCTATTGTATTGCTAGACCCTTAATCTAGAACTGACCTTATTACATGCATGTATTCAAATGGGATAAAAGCATAAAGGAAGAGGGGGTATAGGATAGGGGGTTAGAGGGAGGGGAAATGGGGAAAGAAGATGACATCTGTACTGTAAATAAATAAAATATCTAATAAAAAAGAAAAAAAAATAAACTACTTGCAAAACAAATCCAAGAACACATCAAAAAAGATCATCCACTATGATCAATAAAGTAGGGTCCATATTAGAGATGCATGAATGGTTCAACATACTAAAAACTCTTCCCCTTACTTCACATTCTTGCCACCATGAGCTGACTTTTGTTTTATTGATCTTTGTCGTTCTGACTTTTATAACATTAAGTCACAGAATAGTTTTGATTCATATTTCTCTGATAACTAAGAATGCTGAAATCTCCTTAGGCATTTCTTACCCATTTGTGTTTTTAATCTTTTGAGAGAGCTCTATGTTTGGTTCTGTACTTCATTTTAAATTTAATTATTTTCTGAATGTTCAAGTTTTTTCTTAATTATTTGTGTATTTTAGATATCAGTACTCTATTAGATATGTAATTGATAAAGATCTTTTCCTAACCTACTACATTCCATATTGTCTCACTGATGGCATCCTTCGATAATGGTGTTGGGCTCAGAGAGTTTTTCCCATGCTGATGAATTCAAGACTACTTGGGGCAACTGACCTTGTTTTGAGGTCATTGATCTTTTTGGAGTTGAGTATTATACAGGGCAATAACTTGGATCTATTTGAATTCTTCATTCAGCTGTCCAGTTTTCATTTGATTCCATTGGCCAAAAACCAGAATATACAGGCACAAAAAAGCAGACATGTTGACCAATGGAATCAAATGGAAACTGCAGACATGATTCCACACATCTATGGACACACATTTTTTTGTTAACAAAATCAAAAATACACACTGAAAAAATAATGTAATTACAAAATTAAAGGTGTTGGTGAGAACATAAAAATCATAAAGTTTGCCATTTCAGCTAAAGCAAAGTCCTAACTGATCTACTCCTGGGAAGACATCATATTCTGACACATCCCAGAGGATCCTCTGCACTCAGAGCAGTTGAGAGCATGTTTGTGGGTTTTTTTTGTTTTGTTTTGTTTTGTTTTGTTTTTTCCTGAAGGATGTTGAAGGAGCATGGTGACTGCCAGAGTGATTGGTGAGAGATGCTTATGCTGGGACAAAGAATGATGCTGACCTGTGAGCTTGCTGAGTACCCTGACAATGGTGACTGGGAAGCTGTATTGGACATATGTTCCTGACCCACCTTTGCTTACTTATACCTCAGACCAGACAAGCTGCCTTGCCTCAAGTTTTTATACCTTGTGGGACAGAGAGTGAAAAAGAGAAGTTATAATGACTCTTGTATTTTTCTTAAATGTGACCAGTTATTTGGACTCAATCATGGACTATTCTAGAAATCAATCCAATATTGGAAATAACAGTCTTCATTTGGAAGGCTGGTTCTGGACATTTTTCAAAGACATATTTGGAAGTTAGCTGCAGTTCTCTATGATGGTATGTTAGTAAGAGATAAAGTTGAGACAGGATCTGGATTTCAAACAAGAGTTAATGCATGTGTTAAGGCTCTTTAAATTGTCATGTTAAAATTACTTTTGTTGCCTCTACAATATTTAATTTTAGTTGTACAATCATGTACACTTTCTAATTATGTTAGTTTGTTGAAACCTGGCATGTCTGTTAAGGGGGGGGGAGGGGGGGGGATCTACCAGCCAGCTTTTGTTTTCCCCTGAGTATTACAGGACCTTGGCATTCTGAAAAAAAAGCTTGCAAGTACTCGAAGAAGTGAGTCAGGCTTTAAGCAGAAGCAAGAGGGTAGTGGGCTTGATTATTGCTGGTATAACAGCTTTAATTGCATTAATTGCTAGCACCACTGCTTCTGCAATTGCTTTGACACAAGTAGGTAAAACAGCTATTTTTGTTAATCATTTAGAAAAATAAGTTACTAATGTGTTGAGTATATAAGAGGAATTACATAGGCGTTTTGAACAATGGATTGATGCTCTTTTATTCTATTCAAATTATTGGAAGGAGGTTCAGAGTTTAAGAGTAAGGAGCCATCTCAAGTGTCATGCCAAATGCCAATGGATTTGTGTTACTTCTAAAATTTACAATGATAGTCATTATAATTAGGAAAAAAATGTTTAAAGACACTTGCAGGTATTTGGCATAATTCTGACACCTCTCTGGATGTTTTAACTTTGCATAGTGAACTTATGAATATAAAAAATGCTGCTCTGCTGAACTTTGTTGCTCCAGATACTGCTGATAAAATTATCTATGGCCTTAGGTCAGTACTTCCATTTTGGTCAATCTTCAAAACTGGCATACACAGCTTGATCATGCTAGCCCTCTTTTTTCTGGAAATATTTTTATTCCTTCCCATCATGTTAAAGCTTTCCTTTCACATCATCAACATGTTGACAGCCAAAGTACAGGGCTTGAAACTGAAAATGGACTCCCAGACAGAATTATTGAATTAACAGGTTGACAAGCCAAAAATGGGTAAGATTCTCCACAGAGCCTTACCAACCTAAGGCAGAAGTGCATTGCTTTTGATAAAGCATATTTCATGTTGTGTAAGGAAGGCATTCTTGTCAGAATGACCTAAGATAGGCTCAGTTTTGTTTATGAAATAAAAAACGGGGAGATGTGAAGAGCTTTGGGGGCTTCTTGGCAGGAATCTGTCATTGGCCAAGGACAAGAAAATAGGCTTCAGGCAGGAATCTGACATTAGGCTAGAACAAAGAAGTAATTTTAAGCAGGCTACTAAATCTTAAGCTAGAACAAGGAAGTAGGCTTCAGACATGAAAATGACTTGGGGCTAGGACAGGGAAATTGGCTCAGATATTTTGGTCATCCTGATAAGCCCTTAGAAACAGTGATCATGGTATTTTATTGCCTTGCTTGTTCTTTGACTGTCTGTGTTCATTGTCTTGCTTGTTCCTTGACTATTTGCATCTATTGTATTGCTAGTTTCTCAACCTAAAACTGACCTTAATACTTGCATGTAATTAAAATGGTATAAAGGCAGACTGGGAAAAAATTAAAAAATTAAACTAAAAATATTTTTAAAAAGTAAAAAAAAAAAAAATCATACAGTTTAAAAAGTATGTACATTATAAATGAATAGTGAAGAACAATAGATATCCCAACTACTATGAAGCTGCTCCAGTGAGCACATTTTCCCAATCATAGCTACATTTTAAATGTTTTTTTAAAAATGTTTTTGTAATCATGCAAAACTCCTTATTGTGAGCAGTTATTACCCAATTGAAGTGATTTCTTTTAAGGATAGAGATGGTGTGATTGAGTTTCATCCAATTGAAAGCTTATTATGAAGCACGAATTATGTGTGTTTATAAAGTCCTGTGTTGAGAAGAACTTATATTTAAAATTGACAAGGACAAAAATTGAAAGAGATAAGAGATGTCTCAAGCCATTTCTGATTCTCTAAATAAATAACTTGTACTGGGTAATTCATGAAGGAAAGAAATGCTTCACAGATGCAGAAACAGGGAATTTAATATCAAGATGCCAGCATTCCATAAAAACATTCTTGCTATGTTATAATATGGCAAAGAGTGTCAGGCAGTTTTAATTTTCTTGTTGCTACAGCAAAATATTTCACAAAATCAACTTTTAAATGAAAGAGTTTGTTTGAAGAAGGTGAAGAGATGGTTTTTGATCTTTCATCAGCAGCTTAAAGTAAATGGCCACATTGTGTCTACAGTAAGAAGGAAAAAAAAAGAGAGAATTTTTTTTTTCTTATTCAGCCTAGGTTCCCATGGAAACCAAGCTCATGGGCCAATGCTATTGACTATCAGGATAGGATTTCCTCCTCAATTAAATTGCTCTGGAAACTTCCCCCTGGCCACACCCAAAGGTCCATTCTTTAAGTGACTTAATCCAGATAAGCTCAGAATTCAACTGCACATGAACAGAATGCAACAGTAAGGCATCCAGGTCTCTACTCTTAATAAACCACTAAACTTAGTGTATTTCCCACAACACTAATTACCTCCTAGTTTATCTGGGAACCTGCTGGCCATGCCAGCCTGGAAATCATGTAGGCAATCTTATTTCTTCTTCCTTTTCCCCATTTCCAATTTTTTATTCTCATCCCTGGTCCTATAACAACCTACTTGCAGGAAAGAGTTTACCTTCCTCGTCTCTCTGAGGATTCCATCAAACCTATTTTTCTTCTTCCTGTAAATACTTTCCCCTCCCCACTACTTTCTAACCCATCCACAATTCTTTGTGTTAGCCCACAATACCTAGAAAGATTCTACCTGGGTTCCCCAATGGTTAAAAATGGCAAGGACTCAGGAAAAAAAAAAAAAAAAAAAAAGAACTATCACGCAACTTCTCATTCCTAATACTGAGATAGAGCAACAGAAATAAAGAAATGCAACACATACCCAGGAAAGATGAGACTAGATATCAATACCTACAATCCTAATCATCCCCAAACTAGATTCAAAGATACAAGTCCAAATGTACAACCATTAACAACTAAGGTAATATAGCTCAACTAGAACCCAACAACCCTACTACATACAATAGACCACAAGAAATGCAGCATAGGTGAAGCATAAATTAAGGACTTCAAAATAGCCATTCTGAATATACTTAGGGACTTCAAAGACTATACGAACAAAATTTAAGATTAATGAAGTCTGTGAAAAAAACAAATAGTAGAAAGAAACGATAGAAACAATTCAAGACTTAAAAACAGAAAGAGACTCACTAAAAGAAACCCTAAGTAAGATGAAAGTAAAGATGAAAAGATTAGAGAATCAAACAAAAATCTTAAAGGTGAGCCTCAGCAACAGGGTATAAGACATAGTAGAGAGACTCTCAGCCATTGGAGACAAGGTAGAATGTTGGGAGCCAACTTTTAGCAGAAAGCAGCTAGAAAGCAGCTATCCACATGCTAGCCACGCCTCCAAGGCTTACCTCATATCCACGTGCCTACAAGGGGCATGGCAAAAGTGTATAAATACCCCAAATTTCCCTTCAATAAAAGAGACTTGATCAGAACCTCTGTCTTGTCTCCATTCCTTGCGTCTCTTCCCCTTATCCCCACTCGCTCTCTCTCTAGACCCTGACCCGAAGACCAGAGCTGCAGTTTGATGCTGGGCAGTAGTGGCATACACCTTTAATCACAGCCTTTGAAAGGCCAAGCCAGGCAGAGCGGAGCAGGCCACAACATAGTAACTATTCAGGCATTGTTAATTCTTTTGTCTCAAGCCAGGTAGAGCAAAGCAGGATGCAACATTTTTGGTGCTCAACCAGAGGCAGAGGGAACGAGAGACCCAGTGAGGGATGTTAGGAGAACTTTAGGACTTTAGGAACGAGAGACCCTGTTAGAGCGTTAGAAGGATCTGCTGATTGCTGCAGGAATCTGCTGTGTCGAGAAAAGTATAATGAAAATAGGGCAAGATATAAGTCAGCCTGAACTTAACTCTCTGTTTTTGTTTTGTTGTCTGCTGCTCACATGTGTTAATTGCCTGCTTTTGTTTCATTGTTTGAATGCTGTCTTTCATGTTCAAAATAAAAAGAAACGTATATATCCAAAATTAGAATCCAAAAAACAACCAAAGGTTGATGACAATTTGTCAGAGCCAGATTGTGCCAACCTAGAGGAAGAGGCAGTTAAATATTATGAGTCTGAAAGGCCCTCTCCCAGTGCACCTCCACTTCCAGAGGCTCCCATTGTAGAGACAGTCAGTGGTTGTAGATCCCAGAAAGGACTTACAGGATAAAATTTCTTTTCTTAAACAACAAATACAGTTAGAAAAGGAGTATGAGGACTTAATTAATCAGCTACAAAAATTAAGGACAGGGAAGAGGTCTCGAGAGGCCAACTGCGAAAATCCCCCGGATTTTCATGTTCCTCAACCCGGAGTCCAAAGGCAGTCCCTATCCTCTAGCTTTAGTTCAGCTACAGATCAGCCAGAGGAGGGAGACGCTAAGGCTTTCCCTGTATCAGAGACCAGAGATGCTCAAGGGGTTGCTTGGAGACATCACACAGGGTTTAATTTTCAAATTATTAAAGAATTTTAAAAATGCCGTATCTTAATACAGTGCCACTGCTCACTTTACTCTTGCAATTTTAGAGTCTGACAAAGAGGAATGGCTGACTCCTAGTGATTGGAATACATTAGTGAGGGCAGGTCTTAGTGGTAGAGACTATCTTATTTGGAAATCAGAGTATCATGAGAATTGTAAAGAGACAGCTAGTAGAAACATTCAGGCAGGCAATGATTGGTCCTTTGATGCCTTAGTAGGAGAAGGGCAATTTGCTTCTAGTGATAACCAGATGCAATATGACCCAGGTTTATATGCTTAAATTAAAAATGCAGCCATGAAGGCTTGGCGTAAACTCCCGGTAAAGGGAGACCCTGGGGCATCTTTAACAACATTCAGGCAAGGGCCTGATGAACAATTTTCTGACTTTGTTCATCTATTAATGACAACAGCAGGGAGGATTTTTGGTAATGCAGAGGCAGGTGTAGATTGTGTGAAACAACTTGCATATGAAAATGCTAATCCTGCCTGCCAAGCAGCCATTAGACCTTATAGGAAAAAGACAGACCTTACTGGGTATATCAGACTCTGTTCTGACATAGGTCCCTCTTATCAACAGGAAAGTTCTCAATGCTGAAGGAGACATCACCTCCTGAATCTCCAGGGTGGCTCTATTGGACTCTTGATTCTCTGACACTTGATTTAGTGGGTACATTGTTTAAACCCACTACCACAGTTGTTATAGTTGTTTTGGGGGCTTATGCTGTTCAACAGACTGATGGCTTTTGTACAGCAACAGATAGATGCTATTCAAATGAAACCCATACAGGTCCATTATTACAGGCTGGAAGTAGGGGCCTCTGAAACCTCTGTCATCAAGACTGACGAGAATTAACACCTAACTTATGCACTAAGCCAGATAGTCAATGACGGGTAAGAGAACATATCAAGACCCTTGCCCCTAAAAGAAGGGAGGCCTCACCACCCTAAGACAGGAGCTCAACCAATGGCTGTTGAGTATCCAAGGATGGGAAAGGGAGGCTGGGGTCCTTTGTTCCAACCTAAGACAGGCATGGTTTCCATAAGTTTTCCCAGCCTTCCCTTTTAAAAAATAATTAAAAATGGGGACCTGTTGGGAGCCGACTTTTAGCAGAAAGCAGCTAGAAAGCAGCTATCCACATGCTACCCATGCCTCCAAGGCTTACGTCATATCCATGCACCTACAAGGGGCGGGGCAAAAGTGTATAAATACCCCAGATTTCCCTTCAATAAAAAAGACTTGATCAGAACCTCTGTCTTGTCTCCATTCCTTGCATCTCTTCCATTTATCCCACTCTCTCTCTCTCTCTAGACCCTGACCGGAAGACCAGAGCTGCAGTTTGATGTTGGGCAGTGGTGGTGTACACCTTTAATCACAGCCTTTGAAAGGTCAAGCCAGGCAGAGCAGAACAGGCCGAAACATAGTAACTATTCAGGCATTGTTAAGTCTTTTGTCTCAAGCCAGGTAGAGTGGAGCCAGTTGCAACAGTAGAAGAGATGGATACCTCAGTCAGAGAAGAATGTTAAATCTAGATAAATTCAAGTACAGGATATCCAGAAAATTGGAGAACAATGAAAAGATCATTTTTTGTGAATCATGTAAATAGAGGAAGAAGAAAATTCCAGGTCAAAGGCAAATTTCTTCAGAAAAATGGCAAGAAAATTTTCCTAACCTGAAGAAGGAAGTGTTTCTCAAGGTAAAAAAATGCACACAGAATACCAAATAGACTAGACCAGAAAAGGGAATTCTTCTAACACATAATATTCAAAACACTAAATGTATGGAACATAGAAAGAACATCAAAAGCTGCAAGGGAAAAAGGCCAAACAACATGTAAAGACAAATTCATTAGAATAATACCTGACTTCTCAGTGGATAATCTAAAGCTAGAATGGCCTGGGACATCTGTTCTGGAAATTCCAGGATACCACTGATACCAGCAAGAGATAACTATATTGAGCAAAACCTTCAATCACAATAGATGGGGAAAAAAAAAAAAAAAAAACCCAGTCCATTGTAACACTAGAGTTAAACATCATATGTCTACAAATTCAGCTTTGCAGAATGGGTTAGAAGAAAAAGTTCAATCTAAAGAGATTAACCATATCCAAAAACACACATACAAAGAATAAATAATCTCAGAGCAACAAATCAAGACAACAGGGGAAAATTCCATACCATAACAACAAAATAATGGAAATCAAGACATACTGCTCATTGATAAATCGTTTCAAATACTCCATTAAAAAGAGAGGACTAACAATATGGGTTTGAAAAAAGCATTCATCTTATTAACATCTTAAAAGGCTCACTTTTAAATGTCAATGCATATGTCAGCATATGAATTGAAGAAATAAGTTTCTGACACTTGAACTGCTGGAGCATTAGGGTAGGGGGTGAGAAGATATATACAAGCTTTAATAAAGTTTAAGGCAAAAAACAAAACAAAAAAATTTACAAAAATACCAGTTTCAGTGACCACAAATGTCAAGAATGGATCTGTAGGCTCTTTTGTCTTCTAAGTCAGATATTTGGCAGCATATTTACAGTTTGGCTTTGGATCTGAACTCAAATTCATTGTGTTTGTGTTCTGTTTTACTAACTTTTCTGAATTCAGACTAGCCATTGTATATGTAGCTACATTTTAGTATAGCTCTTTTTAGCGTCCAATGTTGATATTTTCCTCTTTATTCTCTGAAATGAAGTAAATTTCTCAGAGTCCATATTTAACATTTTCCAGCCTATATTGCTATAACTAAGTCCTCTATTCACCTCATATTGTATCTTGATTTGAAACTGTATAGTCAGCGTTCTCTAAATATATAATGAAAGAAACTTACATAATAGGGACTGGGTAGTCCAACAATGGCTCTCTGTATGCTGGATACAGAGAACCAGGCAACTGCTCAGTCCACAGTACTGGATTTCTCAGCAGCCCTAAAGTACTGCTGAAGTCATGGCAGATTCTTTGACCAGCCACTATGAACGGTAGAAAGAGCTGGGTTCTGATGTCAGTGGCAAATCTTTGTTATAGTAATACAGACAGTTACAAGAAAGGCAGTAGCAGCCATGAGTTCACCATTAAAGCACAAAATCAGGCCAGCACACAGCATTGTGTTTCCTTGAAATTCTTTCTGTCTTGGCCATTGCTGCAAAGTGAGGCTCACAGTATAGAAGTGAAACAGGAGGTATTTATAAAACGGTGCCTGGTCTGGCTTGTTCCCGGGCAGCTGCCAAGTTCCCACTGTTCTCCCTCAGACTGAGGCTCTCTATATCTAAAAGCACTGGCCCTGGCACCCATGAGATACCAGTGTGGTGGCTGGCTCTGCCAACCCACCACACTGCCGGGACAAAGCATGGCTGAGCCCTTGATAATATCTGCCATGGTCGAGGTACCCAGTAGAATGAAGACTCTTAAAATTTAAAGATTATCCAATAAATTTGTATATTTGGAAATGCTCAATTAACAAGATGTCCACACAATTAGAGTTATTACCCAATATCTAACCTTTAGATATAAATTTTTACCCAGGACTGTTTTCAACCCATCAGTCTTCCTCCATGGTTGGTAGCTCTCCCCTCTCTCTACTCCTCCTCTCCTCCTTTTCCTATTTCCTTCTTCCAGATTCACCTCCTCCTCTACTGCCCAATCACTGAGCTCCACTGCAAATGCAATGTATCAGATAAATATCCTGCTACAAAGAAGTGATTTCCTTCATGTGTTATTTCTCCTGGAAATGCATCTGTTTGTTATAGAGACTCTTCTCTTAGCTGATTCCAGACCCAATCAATTTGTCAATGGATATTAAGCATCTCTGGGATGTATTTAGCATTTGTTAATATAACTCATGTTAGTATAGTATGCATAGCATTAGCTAGAGTTCAATATGTTGTCATTGTTATATTTGCTTCTTTGAGAATAAAATTTATATACAATGAAATATTTACACCATTTCTTCCTTTCTTTTCTTTTCTTTCTTACTTTTATTTTTCAGACATGCTAGATCTGTGTCACCCAAATTCTTAGGCACATACACCTTCCTGTGTTGAAGCTCACAGACACTTTGACATATAGTTGAGTGTCAGGTCACTCTTAGTGGAAAAGCTGTGTTCCTAATCAGAATTAATTTACACAGATGTAGGTGATACCCATACCTATTGCCATCTTAATCTCTACCTCTCACTGATTCTTTTTTTGTTGTTGTTGTTTTTGGTTTTTTGTTGTTGGTGGTGGTGGGTTTTTTGTTGTTGTTGTTGTTGTTTTTGTTTTTTTTTTTTTGTTTTGTTTTTTTTTTTGTGCCAACATGTCCTGTCCACTTATTGGGAAGGGATCTTCTTGCTAAGTTGAGAACCTCTATTTCCTTTGCTATCCCCCATTCGCCTAAACCCAAGCTCGCCAGCAGCCCCTCTGCTCCTTCTACCCAGCCAACCCACTAACCCTACCATGTTGTTTTATTTACCGGCTTCTCAGGTAGACCTCTGAGTCTGGGATGTCCAGAACCCCTCTGTTGCTAAACATCATTCTCCTGTTGTCATCCAATTATTGGACTCTACCAGGTATATAACCCAAGCTCAATAACTCCCCTATCTCCAGAGCCTCAGTGACTTAATCCTGACCTCTTAAAGAAAAATCTCCATTGTCCTACCTCTTGCCCTTTAACATCCTCATATTAGCAGTCAAGAAACCTAATGAAACCTATTGTTGATGCTGGTTCAAGACCTCAGGCACATTAATTCTGCAGTGGTTCCCCTCCATCCTGTTGTGGCTAACCCTTGCACACTTCTTCCCACTATCCTCCTGGGGACTTCCCATTTCTCAGTCCTAGATCTCAAGGATGCATTTTTCTCTTTCCTTCTAGATGCCCAGTCACAGAACATTTTTTGCCTTTACCTGGACAGATCCTGACACCCACTTCTTTACCCAAATTAGCTGGACTGTTCTACCTCAGGGATTCTGGGACAGCCCACAACCTATTTGGCCAGACCTTGGCTTCTGACTTACTTTCTCTGTCTCTCAGCTACATTTAAGACTGTACTTTATGTAGATGGTGTCCTTCTCTGTAACCCTTCTCTAAATATTAGCCAAGCTGACACCTCTGCTCTTCTAAATTTCCTTTCCAATAGAGGCTGTATGGTCTCATCTAAAATTCAACTGTTCACTCCACAGGTCACCTATTTGGGACTAACAATTATCCCAACCCACAAGGCTATTTATTACCTTAGATAGAAAGAATCTGATTCAGTCTCTGTTTCTTCTATAAAGGAAGAGATTTTATCATTCCTAGGAATAGCTAGTTTTTTACATTCCTGGGTTTCTTCCTTTTCCTTCCTTTCCCACCCCTTATATGAAGTGGTATTAGGCCTCAACCATGAACCACTTCTCAAACCTGTTATCAAGCCCTTTCAAAGGCTCCAACAAGCTCTCCTTAAGGGCCCAGCCTTACATTTCGTTTACCTGACTCTGACTTATCCTGTTTCCCTCTATAGAACTGAAAAAGATGGATTTGCCCTTGTGATTTGCCCTGGAACCCTCTTTTGCATCTGTACCAAACTTGTCAAAAAACAAACAAACAAAAAACCACCTAGATCTAACCATCCAGGGATGGGAATTGTATTCTTACCTTAGCCACGGAACTCCTTATTCAAAAAACCTAACCATTTGGTCACACATAACCATCTTCTCTTCTCATAACCTGTTGCAGCTCCTAACTTACAAAGGCTTCCAGACTCTACCTCTCTCCAGAGTTCTTTCTCTTCAGGTAGCATTAATAGAATACTCCACATTTACCTTCCAATCATGCCCCCCTCTTAATATTTCCAATTTTCTTCCTCAACCAAATATTAACCACTTCCTATCCCACTCCTGCACTGAAACTTTAGAACTATTTCCTCATCCTTCACACATACAGGAGGGCACATAGCCTCAGGCCATATATACCTGGTATACAGATGGCAGTTTCTTTCTACATGAAGGGACCAGAAGAGCTGACTATGCTATAGTGTCAGACACAGATGGTTGAAGCACAGGCCCTTCCCTCTCATAACGCCAATCAACAGGCTGAACTAATAGCCCTTACCCATGCCTTTCAAATGGCAGAGGGACAATCCCTTAACATCTACTCATTTCCAAATATGCTTTCCATATCTTCCTGTCCCACATTGCCATCTGGAAGGAGAATGAGTTACATATGACTAAAAGAGGATCAGTAACTAATGCAAACTAAATTATGGCCGTGCTAAAGGCTCCCATCTCCCCACAGCTACTGGGATTGTCCACTGCAGATTCTGAGACAGATGCTTCTATTGTCTCTAAGGGAAACAACTGAGCTGACAAGGCACCTAGAACTTCAGCCCTTAGGGGCCTAGACACATCTCACCCACCCCAGGACATTCTTACACTACAACCCACATCCTCACCCTCATTCTCTGACACTCAAACTCTGTCCTATCTATACCAACTATTTCGTCCTAACCACCAAGTGTTGTCTTATTTTCTTAAGACCCACCTAGAGCCTACTCTTGAGGACTTAAGTTTCTTAAAATCTATCACTGCCTCTTGAAAAATCTGTGTGATGTCAGACTCTAACTCAAGGTATCATAGCACCCCTTTTCCTACCCATCAGGCTAGAGGTTCCCTTCCTGGAACTGACTAGCAACTTGACTTTACCCACTTGCCCACTATTAAACATGCCAAGTACCTCCTGACCTTGGTGCACACCTTCTCAGGGTGGGTGGAGGCATTTTCCACAACTAAAAAAAAGGGCTCAGACAGTTTCTGATCACCTCCTCCAAGAGATCATCCCCCAATTTGGTATCCCAGCTTCTGTCCAGTCAGAAAATGGCCCTGAATTTACTCCCCAAATTTCTCAAATTATATCTAAAGCCCTAGACATCCCCTGGCATTTTCATATTCCACCCCCCAATTTTCATGTAAGATAGAAAGAACCAGCTGCTCTTTAAAAACAATTCTTGTCAAGCTTTCACAGGAACTTCACCTTGATTGAGTAAAATTCCTACGTCTGGCTCTTTTCAGGCTGTAAGGTCTCCCCAAGCGACCTTTCCTTGTCTCACCTTTTGAACTCATGTGTGGATGTCCGGTCCTAACTCCTGATCTTTCACCTAAATGTTCTCCCCTCCTAGATCATCTACTAACCCCATTACTTTGTCACCTCTGCTCTCTTCTATGGATCTTTGCTGACCACCATCTACTGTGGGCACATACTGTCTCTTGTCCACTGCCTAGCAACACTAGGGACCAAGTTCTTCTATCTTCTCCTTAACATTGGCCATCACCCCTATCCCCTAAATGGCAGGGCCCTTTCAAGGTAATTCTTGTGACACCTACAGCTGTTATCTTGAGGGACTGTGTCATTGGGTACACCTATCTTACCTCAAACTTTTCATCCCTCTATCTAAAAATTCCTTATACAAGTCAACTCTAACAGAACAATGCTCTGTTAACCTCTAGAAGATGTTGAGACCACCCACCTTGTCCCCAATCCCAGAAAATAAGACTTCACTCTGGCACCTGTGTTCGATCCTACTGGATTAGACATGGGTTCCTCATCCACCCCATGCTGTTTGTTTCCATCCAGGGCAGCCCTTAATTCTGGAGACTTGAGGTTCAAGAAACCCCCGCTGATAACAAAGTCTTTCCAAATAGGGTCAGAAAACTGCTTTATAGCCAGATGCCAAAAACTGATCCAAATTGCTGCCATCCCTGTATCTGTTATCCCATCTAAATATTATGATCTTGTTGCTTGCTTTCTCTTTGACCAGACAAAAGATGATTGTAAAAAAATGTTCAGACAAACATGGAGGCTACCCATATTGGTCTTGTCAGATACACATGCTAGGATAACAGACCAATCACATCTTTTATCAATAATGCAAGAGACTCTTTTTCTACATACAAGACCGATAGAACCCATCTAGACGGCTTGTTTATTGGCTTGCTCCTGATAACTTGCACACATTGCTTTCTTATACCATTCAGGATTACCCTTACAGGGGTGATATCACTCACAGTAAACCTTTCCTCCCACATCAATCATTCATTGAGAAAATGCCCTACAGACTTGTCCATAAGTCAATCCTATGAAGGAGTTTTTCTTACCTAAAGTTTCCCTCTTCCCAGATGACCCTTTCTTGTGTCATGTTGACACAAAAATTAACCAGTATAATCAGCATGTTTGCCCACCATTGTTTCATTACAGTAAAGAGTATGGGGAATTTGGAATAATATGTAGCTGCATTAGAGAATCAACTCAAGCTTATTTCTTTATAAACATTGACAATTTTCAACGTTGAGAACTTAATATTTATTTTGAGCAACTTTTCACATCAATGTGCTCAGAATGATTCTCATTTACTGCACAGAATAAATAAACTTATCTGGATTTATGTATTCTTCTAATTGATTTTTTAAAAAAATAAATAAAATAAAGACTTTCTTCCCATTAGATCCTTAGGAGTACTTTTGTAACTGTTTGTTACTTTGTACTTAAGAATTCAAACATTTTCAGCCTATTCAGTTATTGAATCAAAGGACAGCTACAGTAAGTGTGCAAAGTTTTTTCTGCATGCTGAAGCATAGCCTTCTAATCCCTCGTTACTCTGCAATGCATACTTTCCATTGGCCGTCTTTTCTTTGGTCTGCTCTGGATCATGCTAGATATAAATGTTTTATGAGCTGAACAGTAGACTGTCAACCATAAATTGCTCTCATAGTAACTTTCCTAACTCTTAAGTTTGGTTTTCACACTAGTTTAATTTTTGCCTGTTGACTCAGAACTTCAGTGCTTATTATTTCAAAGGATCCATACATCTGCATACTATATTCAGATTTACTCTCTGTATAGCCATTCACAAAGCTATTCTTTTCAACACTCACGATTTCTATCTTCCTTTTTCTGGTCTTAGTCAAGAGGAATGGACTCTAATCTCTCTATTATTTCTCGAGTGGGAAGCAGCAGCAGCCCTGTTTACCTTTCCTGTTTATAATCCATCTAAAATGCTTTACCCTCAATCTCACTTGAATTCTCATCATTCTTTTTATAGCAGGTATTGGAGAAGAGTTTTACTTCATTGATTCCTTTCTCTCCATGAACAATGTTATCATTTTCTCTTGTATCTCTATGTGTGTACCTGTATATCTTTTTCTTTTTTTTTAGATCACTTTTTCATCCATTCCTTTTTAAAAAAATCTCAAAGGTGTCTATTTCCTTGTCTTTTCTCTTGCATAGGTTTTTAATTGGTAGAATTTATGAGTTCTCAATTTTTTTTTGCAATTTAATTATTTAAAACCCTAACAGAAAATACCATGCGCAGTACAATTTCTGGTATCTTTCCCAGTGAAATAAATCTGAATCCTTGGTTATGTTGTGACAGGAAGCTTTCATGAACCCCAAAAGAACACCAAGGATCTGATTCTCATGCAGTTGCATTATGTTTTCTTTATTACAAGTTCAACCTTGGGCCCCCTGCCAGCTCTGACACAGCAGGACAAAAAGACAGAGGCCTGAGCCTAGTTTTAGGCAATCATTTACAGAGGCAAGAAGTGGGTATCTAGCCTGGCACACATTTGATGGGGGCCATTATAAGCTTTAACATAATTGACTGGTGCTGGGGGCCAAACCATAAACTCAACTTCTGCTTTCCTTGTGATTGGTGGTTGTTAGGAATAAACTATCAGGGGCAAACTTGTAGCCTGGTGGTACAGATATGTTGGGAATAACCTGGAGACTGCTGCTAGGTACTAGCCTATTAGTTAACTTGGGTTTAACCTTACCTTGGGTCAGTTTCTCTAAGATGGAGACTGAACCCAAAAGATCTGGTCAGGGGTTCAAAAGATCCTTGGGTGACTTTAATATGAACCCAAAAATGAACATTCCTTGTGTATTTTAAATATTTGTTTTCCTTTAACTTTCTTCACTAAGTAGAAAAACTCAGAAAATATCTTTGTAATTTTTCTGTTTTATAGGTAGAAAGCATTTGTTATTTGAAAACCACATTGGCTATTTCCACCTGAACAAATTTGATATTTATTGATTAAATCAGGCTCATGGTCACCTGCAAAGTGATAAGTAATCCAAGAAAAATTGGAAGAGAAAGAAAAGGTAAGAAGATGAATATATGGTGAGAAGCCTTGCCTGGCTGACAATATAAATAGAAAAAAGTGTTTTGCTCAAAGTAATCAAATTACCTTACTTGAGTGACTTACCATGTACCAAATTACCAAATTGAGTGACTTACTCTGAAAAATCTGTGGTAATTCTTAATCAACTGGGTAAAAGATTCTGTGAGAGACCTGGGCATTTCTAAGTATTTTTATATGACCCTATACCTCTAGAAGTTTAAGGACAATATTTTCCACAAAAGAATTGACAAATGTCATGGAATTGAGGAATTCCAGTTCTGTTTAAAATGTGTGTTATTTTCAAATTATGGCACTATTCAGAAGTGACCATAAAAACAATTCATTGAGGAGTAGAACCTAGTGAAGTAGGAGTTCTTTCTGTCTAGAAAAGTCTTGGCTGGAGGAATTAGTGTGTTTTGTTTGTACAGAGTAATAAATTCTGTAGTAGTTCTCAGATTATAAAATCTCTAAAATACCTAACTGAATTGTTTAAAATTTACATACCCAAACTCTCATCTGAGTTCAAAGGGAAGATTGTGGTTCTGTAGATCTAGAGTGGACTCACAAAAGTTGTGTATGTATGTATGTATGTATGTATGTATGTGGAAATGTGTAGTCTGTAAAAGTGTGAAAATGTTATAATACATGTGAGTTTTTAATTCCATAGATAATTAGTATTGCTCGATGGAAAATTTCAGAGATGGTTGTTTTGGTCCCAATATACCACGCAAAGTCAGAAATGCTAAGTCTCATGAAACAGAACCTAACAGAACCCTGAAACAGATCACTTTTCTGAAGCCATGAGACTTGAAGGATATACTTGAAGTTTCCATAATAAGAAACCTTTGTCCAATGATCCTGTTAGGAATGTAATTTGGCATTACCTGTCTCCTTGGTTCTGTTTGATGTTTTCTCACTCTGTCTCTGTCTCTGTCTGTCTCTCTTCTCCCTCTATTTTCCCCTCTTTACCTCTTATTCCCTCCATTCATTCCTCTCTCCCTTCTTTTCTTTCTTTGACCTCCCTCCTTCCCTCACTTTCTCCCTTCCTTCTTCCCTTTCTTCCTTCTGGAACTGAACCTGTGGCCTTATGGAAAACAGGCAAGTATTCTACCAGTGTGATCATTGTGATATATCTCTAGAATTTATTTTACATTTTAAACTTTTGAAACACTGTCCCATTGAATTGACTGGACAGGTTTGAAGTTGCTTTCCTGCTTCTGCTTCCTAGGAGCCAGGATTGTAGGCCTGTACCACCAACATCAACTATTCTTGCTTTCTTTTGAGCTTCTCTCTGCATATAAAGCTCATCTGCTTGGTTCAAATAGCATCCACTTAAGATGTGAACTTAAGATTAACCATAAAACCAAGCATATCTCTCAGTTAATTTTGTTACACTTGTTCCATAATATCACACATAAATCATAGAAAACACTAATCTTAGAGGATTTGTGAGGATTCTTTTGAACACTGAACTTCGTTTCTAATACTAGAAGTTAATTTATAGTGGTTCATTACCCATTGAAAATAGTATACATTGTTATCAAATTACTTTGTGATGATTAAACTAAAGCAAGCTAGAAAGGTAGTAAAGACATACAAACAATGAAAAAATAATTTACTGTCTTCACTACTTTGCTTTAGTGAGATCATCTAGAGCAGTCAGGGTGAGTAACTAATGCAGGCTGTATGTGAGTACTCCCAACTTACCATGCAGCCTCATGTTATCCCATTATGACTGAGGCTGGAAGTGATTTCCTATTTTCAGCTGGTGGCTTTATTATGCTTTCCAATCTGGCGTCCAGTACAGCCATGCTCTCCATTACTTCTGTGTCAGGCTCCTAGTCTATTAAATAACTCATCTCTTTCTGGAGAGTGTGAGCCTGATTTGCTATCCTGGAAATGCATGCCACTCTTAATAGTGTTCCCACATCAGTAGAAATAGAGATGTGTACTTGGCCTGCCAGCTTTGCTATGAGTACTCATTTGTTAATTGCTTAGATGATCCAGCTTGGAAAAACAATTCTGTTTCCATTTACACACTTATAAACATGAACACATCTGCATCTGTTCTAACACTGAATCTTCTTCCTCCTATGTGGGAAGCGGCTCCGCTCTCGCCATTACAAGGTGGCACTTGGCATAGGCATTCCTTGAGAGAAAAGACAACTCCATATATGGAGTTGTATGCGCTGAGAGGTGTGGCTACCGGATCACCCCACCTCGCATCATTGAGAATGGCCAATCAGCAGTGACTTCGTGGCAGCTGCTGATAATATCAAGGCAATGTTTATAAGGGGCTGCGGGAGCTGGAGAGGGAGACAAGAGAGGAAGAGAGAGAGAAGAAGCTTGCTGTACAGGGATAGCTGAACAAACCGCTTGAAGAAGAACATGGTTGCCGTTGCCTTATTCCGCTTATCAGTTCTATAAAGGGTCATCTAATATCATACCTATATTTTCTATTCTTAAGAGTGTCTCTCAACAACTTAGATGCTAAAACACATGACTATTGGGTTTAAAATCATCATTTAGATGGTTTTATAGATTAAGATTTGGGCTGGTAACCATATCAAAGTGATTTGATCCCTGAGACAATTCGGTGGAATCAGAAAGCCATTATGCAATACTATTGCTGCTGCTGCTGCTGCTGCTGCTGCTGCTGCTGCTACTACTACTAGTAGTAGTTACACACACATACATTTTATTTGTTTATTTGTTTATTTATTTATTTATTTGGATAATACATTCTTTTTTCCCCAATTTGTTTTATACCATTTTAACTAAATGCAAGTATTAAGGTCAGTTCTAGGTTGAAGAACTAGCAATACAATAGATGCAAACAGTCAAGAAACAAGAAAGACAATAAACACAAATAGTCAAAGAACAAGCAAGGCAATAAAAAAAGTCCTGTGATTACTCCCATGGTCATTGTTTTTTTTTAATTGGATGTTTTATTTATTTTAATTTCAGATATTATCCCCTTTCTCACTCCCCCACAGTAACCCCCTATAACATTACCCCTCCTCTTGCTTCTATGAGGGTATGCCACCCATCCACTCCTACCTCTATATAGAATATTGAAATAATACCATGCATCCTGTCAGATCACCAGGGACTAAGACTGGTCATCAATAATAAAAACAATGGAAATCCCACATACATGTAGAAATTGAACAGTGTTCTACTCGATGATGAGTTGGTCAGGAAACAAATAAAGAAAGAAATCAAAGACTTTTTAGAATTTAATGAAAATGAGGACACATCATACCAAAACTTGTGGGATGTTGGGGGCCGACTTTTAGCAGAAAGCGGCTATCAGCTTTGTAGCCATCTTGAGCCATATACCCTGACATGAGACTTGGATTACAATAGCCTACAACAGCTGAGAACACTCCGATAATCTTGGTTTAGATGCCTTGAGATTAAAGGTGTGTGAGATTAAAGGTGTGTGACTTAAGAAGTATAGAGATCAGGGTTAGAGACAAGACCTAAGGGCATGATTAAAGGTGTAACTTAGAGGCATGGCTTAGAAGTGAGACATATAAAAGGCAGAGACAGAACAGATCAGAATTCAGACATTAGGGAGACTATAGAAGACAGAACCAGACATTAGGGAGATGAGAGAGAGAGAGATTCATACACATCAGACATTAGGTAGAATCTGCCCTCACCCTCGCTCTTGCTGAAACCCAACCTGCAGACCGGAGCAGCAGCTTGGGCCGGGATACAGTGGCTGCCCAAACGTGGGTCGGCCAGTATGAAGTGTCCTTCCTTATCTTTTTTGATAACTTTTGGTTGAAAGTCAATTTTATTTGATATTAGAATGGCTACTCCAGCTTGTTTCTTGGGATCATTTGCTTGAAAAGTTGTTTTCCATCCTTTTATCCTGAGGTAGTGTCTGTCTTTGTGACTGAAGTGTGTTTCTTGTATGCAGCAAAATGCTGGGTCCTGTTTCTGTATCTAGTCCATTAGTCTATATCTTTTTCTTGGGGAATTGAGTCCAATGATGTTAAGAGGTATTGAGGAAAAGTGATTGTTGCTTCCTGTTATTTTTATTAATAGAGATGGAGTTATATTTGTGTGGCTATCTTCTTTTGGGCTTGTTAGATTACTTTCTTGCTTTTCTAACTAAAATTTTTTTCTTGTGTTGGAGTTTTCCATCTGTTATCATTTGTAGTGCTGAATTTGTGGAAAGATATTGTGTAAATTTGGTTTTGTCATGGAATATCTTAGTTTCTCCATCTATGGTAATTGAGAGTTTTGCTGGGTATAGTAGCCTGAGCTGGCATTTGTATTTTCTTAGGGTCTGTATGACATCTGTCCAGGATCTTCTGGTTTTTATAGTCTGGTGAGAAGTCTGATGTAATTCTGATATAAAGTCTGCCTTTATATGTTACTTGACTTATTTCCCTTACTGCTTTTAATATTCTTTTTTGTTTTATCTATTTGGTGTTTTGATTATTATATGACAGGAGGAATTTCTTTTCTCATCTAGTCTATTTGGAATTCTGTATGCTTCTTTTATGTTCACAGGCATCTCTTACTTTAGGGAAGTTTTCTTCTATAATTTTGTTGAAGATATTTACTGTCCCTTTAAGTTAGGAATCTTCAGTCTCTTCTATACCTATTATCCTTAAGTTTGGTCTTCTCATTGTTTCCTAGATTTCCTGGATGTTTTGGGTTAGGGGCATTTTGCATTTTGCATTTTCTTTGAGAGTTGTGTCAATATATTCTATGATATCTTCTGCACCTAAGATTCTCTCTTCTATCACTTATATTCTGTTGGTGATGCTTGCATCTATGACTCCTAATCTCTTTCCTAGGTTTTCTATCTCCAGAGTAGTCTCCCTTTGTGATTTCTTTATTGTTTCTACATCAGTTTTTATGTCCTGGATGGTTTTGTTCAATTCCTTCACCTGTTTGGTTGTGTTTTATTGTAATTCTTTAAGTATTTTTTTGTGTTTCCTCTTTAAGGGCTTCTACCTGTTTACCTGTGTTCTCCTGTATTTTTTTTTTTTTTTTTAAGGAAGTTGTTTATGTCCTTCTTAATGTCTTATATCACCATCACGAGAAGTGATTTTTAAATCTGACCTTTGCTTTTTCCAGTGTGGTGGGATATCCAGGACTTCTTATGGTGGGAAAAGTGTGTTCTGATGATGCCAGGAAACCTTGGTTTCTGTTGCTTATGTTTTTGGGCTTCCTTTTCACCATCTAGTTTTCTCTTGTGCTACCTGTGCTCACTGTCTCTAACTGGAGCCTGTCTGTCCTGTTATCTTGGTTGTGTCAGAACTCCTCAGACTCCAGTTGTCTCTGTGATCCTGTCATACTAAGATCCTGCTTGTAAAAGCTCCTGGGAGTCAGGCTACCTCTGGGATTCTGAAATCCTAGTGTGACCAATCTCATGAGATCCTGTGATTCTATGATTCTATGTTCTTAGGTGTACTAGAGCTCCTGGGAGTCCAGCTTCCTCTGGGTGTTGTGGTATTGGGTGCAGAGCTGGCACCCAAGGTCTGGTCAGGGCAGCAGTGCAGACTAGAAGGCACATACACACATACACACTTTTTTAAAGCATGGTATAATTTGAGATTTTCTTGACAATGAAGGCAAAAAAAATGACTTTTAGAAATCCAGTATGGTATAATTCATAAAAACAATGACAAAACAAAACAAAAATCAACACAAAAACAAAAAAACAGAAACAAACAAACAAACAACAAACAAACGAACAAACAAACAAACAAAAAAAAATAGGCCTGAGATGCTCTAGGTTGTTAATGGCTGCTATGAGCAGATGAGTCTGTTTTTGTTACCTAGGCTTCAGTAGGTGGCACTATTCCATGCACATTCACATATCACTAAATGGAATCATTATGTTTTAAAGTTTTGTTTTAGCCATAAAGTTAGGAGAGAAAAGTGGTAGATAGGGGGTAAAATTAAAGGAGAGGGAAAAAGAGATGGTAGAATTGATCAAACACATTTACATGTATGAAAATCTCAAACAACAAAAGATTTTAAAAAGGCCTTCTAATTAAGCAAAAATGGGATCTCCTGAGAGGATATGAGAAAGCTATAAAACTTACTTGAAGCCTATTCCAATTGCAGCTCTGCAGCTCTCCAAAGTATCTGTGCTCCAGACTCAGAGGAGCCTGAGCAACTGAAACTTAATATTATGAACTTTCACAATGGTAGCTAGGCAGGCAATGTTTTTCATGCCTCTTTAGTCACAAGAACCGGGTTTCAACTGTTTCTCTGACAGCATAACTCTACGTCCTGATAGGTACTCATGAACACCTGAACACCCTTGTACCTTCAACTTGTGTGATATCAGCATGCCAATCGTCAAACCTAAACCACTCCACTATCTGTTTTCAAGATATATTCCTGGTTTGTAGGACTTTGCAGGACAAACTCTCAAAATTATGCTGACCAAAAATTCATGTTCCCTTAGTTATGAGTCATGAATCTGTTCCTGTTTTCCCTTGGCCTCCCTTCCTTTTCCTTTTTCACGCCGGGTTCTTGATCAACTGTACCATAAACAAAAGCACAGGGAAGCCATAATGATTTTAACCATCATCCTGTCAGTTGTCATCATCCAGTTCAGAACATAACTTTTCTCTCACTAAGTCTGAGACACGACACTAACAGTTAAATTAAAGGACATATGTGATGATATAGCATGTAGTAAAATTAGCATTTATGGCATTTGCATACATGGCAAGTATGTGATGCTTTGTGTGCAAAACAATCCAAAACCTTAATTCAAAAGACTTTTCTGTTGTTGTCTTTTGATTTTCTGTGAAAGTTCATTTCCGAATCTCTAGATAAATACTCTTAAATAGCCATTGGTAGCTTATATTAGAAATGTTCATAACAAGCTCCATCTTTTTGTAAATCAAATCTCCCCCTCTTTTTTTTTCTGTCACATAAGGCTATTCTGGATAATTTAAAGAGAATCTTTAATATTGGGAGTCACCATTTGGAATATCTTTAGATGAAGTGTTTATAGGCCAGGCAGATTGTAGAAAATTCAGGAGAAGCAGATAATCCCATTAGAATATATCTTTTCTCCCTCGAGTTTGACCAAAGGCATAACGTTGTATCTTGACAGTTTCATATTCCTAACTAGAATGTGGAAACATGGTTTAATGCTGTAATTCACCATCCAAGGTGAGATAATATCTCTCCTGGGCTAAGAAAAGAAATGTAAGCATACCAGGTTACTAATAGTGTTATTTATTTTCTTTTAATTCCAATTAATTCTACTACCCAACTCACAAGCCTATTAAATGTTATATTTGCATAACAAATACTATTCTTCCATTTGGCAGCAAATCTTATACTCTTGTATTTTCTTCATATTGCTGTCAGGATGTCCATCTTACACTACCTCATTCTAATAACTGTATTTCTAATTATGCAATCATTGTTATTGAGTGTCCCTCTATTCTCTCATGCTGACAGCAGTGTTTGCAAGAGATAGTCCATGCCCCTTGAAACCTTCTCTTGTTTTTCTAAGTTGCACAAATGTGTTATGTCTCTTTCACTGAATCTTCTCATTTAAGTCTGAGAGAATGATGCATATAGACCAACTACAGAGGCAGGAGTTTCTTTTCATGTATTCACAACTGAGGAATGGAAATCTGCTGTGATATACTGCTTAAATTTGTCTCTTATGACAGTGCAAATGAGAAATACTGCTGCTTTCCTCTCTATCATTTTTCTCTCATTTGGGTTTTTATAATCTCTTCACTGAAGAGAGTTTCTTATTGTCTAACAGTGAATTTTTCTCCACGCAGTCTGACTTACTTTTATGCAGCTAACAGTTGAGTTCTAATTTAACACTCCAGTGATGTCCAAACTTCTCTAACTTTCACTTGAAACTAATAAGTAACTGTATTCTGTGACTACAGTGTACTTGCTCTGTGACTATTGTACACTTGCTCTGACTTGCTGGCTGCTTGGTTGGGTCATTTGTAGCAATTAAAATTTAGAGTATAATTTATGCCTTACAAAATGTATCTATGTATCAGAGATAGAGGTCCATCAAAATAATGGATGCAAATGCTTAGTATTTCTTCATGGGTTAGAAGAACTAACTACTTTAAAATAGCAAGTAATTATTTTAAATGAAGCAAACAACCCAATTTCATCTTGTTTTTGCTTTAACACTGGTTTTCAACCTTCCTAATGCTGCCACCCTTTAATATAGTTCCCCATGCTGTGGTGTCACCCTGGACCATAAAATTACTTTGTTGTTACTTCATGACTATAATTTTGATACTTTTATGGATCATAGTCTAAATATCTGATGTGCAGGATATCTGATATGTGACCTCCAAATGGGGTCACAACCCACAGGTTGAGAATCCCTGGCTTAAGATGAGTGACTCATTAACATATAAAAGTGTCTGTGTATGAGATAAACTTAAGTAGAGAATTAATTCACTTATCTTGCTAGTTTCAATTACATATGCACTAATATAAAAGTATATAATACATACATATTCCATCTCAGTTGTTTGTCAATTATAACAGAACATATCGGAGTATGTGAATGCATAAAACTACACAAATATTTCCATTTTCTCCTTAGAGATGCAAGAAGATGTGGCAACCATTAATCTGGATGCATATTTTGAAGAAAATGTAGTTTCTGTTAACAGATTTTTGCATTGTAAACCTATGATTGCCTTACGGATATATTCAATGGGATGCTGCATGTCACATGTCTTTAGCCAAGAATAGAGGTAGCACAGTAGGCCTGGATGAGAATCATTAAGCTCTAACCAGTTTATGTTACAGACTTTAGTACGACAGTTATAAAAATATCATAATATTTTCTTTTTCCTGTTACAAGACATATATAGCACTATGTTTTTACAGTAATGGTTAAAATAAAATTATTTAGAAGAGCAAAAGATGGTGTAAAGCAGCTGGCTTTGAATGATGTCATCTTGCTCACACAGAGAGAGGCCTATCCTAAACTCCCAGATCTGATGTTGGGATGTCAGGCTGCAAAACTTCATGTGGTTCCTTGCTATTGAGTATGCTGGGATAAAGCAAATTCTGCCCTCTTCCCAAACAGCCAGACTAGTTGGAGGAACTAGATCAGATGAACTTGGAAATAATATGGAAATAAGATGCCATCAGGTATTGTAAAAATGTGGTTGTAACAAATGTTTGTAGGCATGCCAGTTTACCTTCTAATGGCTTGCAATCGTGCTAAGATCTCAAAATGAAATGGTGCCAATGCACAGATTTTTGGGGAGATATATCTTAGGAAGATCAGTGAGTACAAAACTCTTTGTATGGCAGAAAACAATGTATAGTGTAGACTTCGTTCTGCAAGTAGCTAATGGCTGGTGGCCCCTGTAGCTTTCACAAGGAAGGAAGTGACATAATTCACACTTTAGAAAGAACATGCAGGCAGCTGTGTTAAAAATGAAGCTCACCTCAAGGATTCTACTGAAATCCAAGGAGAAAGAATGAAGGATTGGTCCAGAGGTCCATCAACAGCAATGGCAAGGTGTTGAAACTTTGGAATATATTTAGATGAATGGTTTATACATCCGGCAGATTGTAGAAAATAGATTAAAAACAGACCTATTTTACCCCCATGCTTTTCTGACTTTTTCTTACAGGACTAGTGTTTTGTGCTAGAACAAAACAAAATGAAACAAAAAGCACACAAACAAAAAAACCCAACACCTCCATCCTTAAAGCCTTGTCAAATGAAGCTCCATGTTCCTTACTTCTTAACTTTGTGTTTTCTAACTTGGCTTTGACATCACAATAGGACAAGGAAATTAATGTTGAGAAAGACACACATAAGAAGTGCAATTTCCATACTATCACAAAGTGTTTTCTCTGAGTCCCTTTTGCTTCTCCTTTTCCCCAGTGAATAAATAATGATGCTGAGTCACAGAACATTTGCATATATTCTGACTATACTGATGCTTTTGTTATTCATAATCTAAGTAAGATATCAGATACCTTCTGTAAAGGACTGTTCATCAATTACTCAAGGCTACAAAACTTACAATAGAAATAATAACAACAATTGTTTATGCAACAATTATTATTTCATGCCAGGCATGGTTCTTTATAAAAGTAATATATGTTAAGAAATTTAAAAGAAAATTGTCTAATGATGTGTCTTAAAACTCAAAGTCCAAAGCACCAAGATAGAGAAATTTGTTCAAGGTGAAAGCATCAATACAAAGATGCCAGTCAACTCTAGAGGGTGAGCTCTTCTCTTGCTGTGCATGATATAGTCCTTCTCAGCTCAGTGATATGGAAAAAAAAAAAGTGAGAATATGTCTGCTTCTACCTACCTTTCCAGTATAAAGAAAGAGACACACAGTTTCATAATAAGGGCAGCAAGAGGCAATGATCCAGATGTTGGTCAAAATTAATGGGAAACAGAAAGAGGTGACCACAATGTTGACATTCCTCATCTTTAAAAATGAAGTTGTTCTAATTATTCAATGCCGCAGTTCCTCCATACATATCCCACAAGCAAACTATGAGTTCTGTATATGAACACTACTTGGTGCTCATTTTACCTTATATATGTGAGTCTCCATAAATTTAGCATCATTATTCTTGTGTTCTGAGTATGAACCTCAAATGTTTTTAACATACCGATGGCCACACAGTGAACTAAGGAATTAAAATGATCACTCTGGTATAGTCCCAAAGCTTCCTGCACTTTTCAAACACACTCTCTGTTGCTGTTAAGCTAGGAAGGCCCACAGCAGTTTAGCACAGGTGAGAAAATCATATTTGAGCAGCCTAGCAATCCTAAGACAATAGAATTTTGATAACAAAACAACTACAAAATAAGGTTATTCCACTGTGGTTTTTTATTGCTTTTAAATTGTGTAACAAAAAATTTGGAGTTTCTTTCAAAAAAAAAAAAAAAAAAAAAAAAAAACCACAGTAGCAAAATGAGAAATAAAATAGGAACCATTATTCTGAAGAGGGAAAAGCCATGGAAATAATATATTGTGCATCCTTCCTTGGGGTTTGTAAATCAGGAGTTCTGTTTTCTATTTTTACTTTTTCTCTCCTATAATGTGGAAGTTTTCATCTAGATTACTGATATATATATATATATATATATATATATATATATATATATATATGTGTGTGTGTGTGTGTGTGTGTGTGTGTGTGTGTGTGATATATATATATATATATATATATATATATATATATATATATATATCTTTATGCTTTATTTAACAATTTTAGGCAGATTTCTTTTGTGTGTACATGTGTGTGCATGTGCGTGTGCGTGTGTGTGTTTCCATGGCTAAAAAAAAAAGAAAAGAATTCTAGAACTAGTTTTCATAATAACTATAATGAAGGTGATGAACATTGTTTTCTTATGATGAGTAATGATTCTGACTCAAACTCAAAAGAATGAATGGTTCTATTAATCAGAAGGTAAAAAAATAGTTTGCCAGGGAAATCTGATCCTGATAAAATAACAGGAGTCTGTCTACCTCACAGAGGTGTCTGCTTGTGCAGATACTGACTTTGATTGACCATGTGAGCCATCAGATGATTTGATTTCAGTTGATCAGTTGGGTGAGTCCATTTGATCTAGACATCTACCCAATCAGCATATAAAAAATAAAACAGTAAAATAACAGTTAAAAAACAGCTGAAGTCGCAAGACAGGCTGGAAGTTTAAATATAGTTTGCATATAATTAGGTTTGAAATATTACATTTTTATATAACCTTTTTCTTCCAGGTTAAGAACACTTTTGACTGTTTTCTCCCCTATTTGGTTATAATACATAGCAATTAAATTTTCTCCTTCTTTACTGTATGTTATAAGAGAAACCAATATAAGATCTAAACCTTTTGGTATATGACAAGAGGTGATATGCAGGCAGATCAACGATTTGACTTCTTCATCAAGAAACCCAATCAGAAGATTGACTACCAGCATGATAGCTGAGTAGAGACAGGGGTTCTCAGTATCCAGAAACTTACCACCTAGACCAACAGGGCAGCCCACCATAGAGACCCATCTGCCTCCACCTTGCCAGCACATGGGTAACAAATGTACACTACCAGTCCCAGCTAGATTTTATGTTTTAAAATGTTGGTTCATTCTGGATACTCAACCCAGGTCCTCATGCTTTCAATCTTTGTTTACTAAAATTTAATATTAATCATTAAAACTGAGAACAGTAACTCTTTAAAGTTTATCTTCCAACAAGCATACATTTTTCAACTTTACAAACTTAAGGTCTTTGTGAGTGTACTCCATATGTGAAAGACAATCTTCATAACTCTAAATACTTTTAGGTGTATACATAAGAAAAGGATTCTTTTGTGTGATACTATATGCCCTTGTTGAAGGAATACAGAATCTTTAAACCAAACTTTTGTTCAAAATGTTCTTTATAGTTCTTCCATAAAAACAAACAAATTAACAAAAATTGCTTAATGTTGTTCTGGATGAAGGTGGTGGGAATAATGGATAGTGTGCTTGTTTGTCATTGTCAACTTAATTAAAAAAAAACTTGAGATATCAGAAGAAATCATCTCAACTGAGGAATCACTTCATTCAGATTGCCATGTTGGCACATCTGTCCAACATTTTCTTAGTTGCTAATTGATGCCAGATGTCCCAGTCCACTGTGAGTAATGTTATTCTTCGGCAATGGGATCTGGGATATGTAAAAATATTAGCTGAACAGCCAAAGCGATCCAGCTCCAGGCTCCAGCATATAAGATATAATAAACCCTTTTCTCCCCAAGTTGCTTTTGGTGGTGATATTTATCAGATGAATAGAATGAAAAATAGGACAGACAGAAGCTGTGAAAAGTTAGAAAACTGAGGTTATCTGGTATCTGATCTTCCTTATGAGACATTGGAGAAAACAAAGCTATGGCGAGAAATATAAAACTGAGAGTGACCTGTATTTTAAGGTCAAAAGCTAAATACACTAGTCAAAGAAGTAACAGAACCACGAACCAAGATGAGCAAAGATGGAGAACCTTCTAAAGCAAATGTTAGAGGTATGAATTCTATGAACTTTTTATTTGTTTCTTTTAAGTGATTTGTGAAACATTAGTATATTAAGGTAGCAAGATACAGCTTGGAAGGGTTTAATGTTGTTTTTATTCTTTTATATGATGATACCAACAATGGTGAACAGAAAAGCACTCTGTGATCATTTCCATGGCTAATCGTAAGTGTTAGGATAGCCTCACAATGTTGCAGAAACTATTTAATCTTGAACCAGAACTTCTACTCCACGTTTGATTATTCAGTTCCTGAATAAAAGACATTCACATCCCTTATATTGATAATAAGCCTTAATCAGCACTAGAGCTGGGCAGATGCTCTGTTACTAAAATCTACTTTCCTATGGATAATCCTGAATTAGTACTTATTATGTTCCATCTGGGCTGTTCTTACTCTAACAGGCTAAGCCTCCATGGCCATGATTTTAATATTTTTACTCCATGGTATATCCTATGTCTACTTTCTTTTTTCTTATGATCTCTGACCCCAAGACCACAAACCCTAAATCCTGCCTATGTCTCTTCTTCCCATCTATTGGCTATTGGCATCTTTATTCATCAATCAGGGATAAGTTGGGGTACAAGGTTACCTACATCACATGGATCTATGTGCAGTCTCTGAGAGCAACAAGTATTCAGCATAGCAAAAGACCAAACCTCAACATCACACAAAGCCAGACAGTGGCACCAACATATAGGAACCAAGTAAGGAGACACAGTAAATTATGCTGTGTTGCAAAGCTATGGTATTAAGCAGTTAAGCTTATTAAACTGAATCTTACATTTTATATTTTTAAATTATGATGGTTTCATCATAATATACCCCCATCATAAGCTGTGTAACATCTGCAATTGTGTGTTCACCCAAATGACAGGGACCACTGTATGTTATTTATATGAATTAATTGATTTAATCCTTAAAACAACCCAATGAGATAAGCTTATGATCATTTTCATTCTAGAAGTAAGAAAAAAAAAAGTGTTAAATATTTGGTTGATATAATTTTCAAGAGTAGAAGGAAACAGACTTTACACTGAGATTTTCTTAAGACTACTGTTTCTTTTATTAGCCAATATCCTAACAATGGCATCATGTGACCTGTATATTGAAAAATATTCTTAACGGAACCAAAATAAACTCTGGTTCTAGAGTACAAATAAACTAAATGTACATGTTAGAATTATAATAACCTGTAGAGTTCAAGTTAAGCTTGAGGTTGATGTAGAAGCGTTATGAAAATCTCTGTACTTCTTGGCTCTCACTTTCTTTCTAGCATGTCTAGAAATGTGATTTTACAAACACATTACTTTTCTGATCATTTGACAAAACTGAAGCTTAGGAATACAAAGCCCCAATGTATGAGTTCACCTGCACCAACTGTTTCATTATACAGTAGTCACATACATGTTAATCCAAAGAAGGGAAGAGAAAGACCACCAACCCAAATCGTCATGATCAAAATAACTAAACCAAGCTTTTTAGAAATTTATATCCATGGGCTGCCTACCTCCAAGGTGGGATTCAATAAGTCAACATCGAAGAGCTTGGACTTGAAAAATAATGTTTATAACTCAGGGGTAGGGAGTTTCCAAATGGAAAATTTGACAAGCAACATAGGCAGTGGTTAAGGAGCAGAACATAAGCATAAGAAAGCTGTTTATAATGACATCCTGAAACAACGATATGATTGCATAGTGGTCACAATGAAGTACTGATAACCTTTTATAACAAAGGTAGGTTGGCAAGGTGGTTTTGAAACAAAACCATGGTTGCCTTTTCCTAAAACAAATAGCACAGAACTATTTGTAGTTAAGAAGGAGCATAGCTCAATCCTTGAGAAAGAGCCATTTAATCATAAACAAGAATGAGCCTCCCCAGCACCTGGGAGGCAGAGGCAGGTGGATTTCTGGATTTCTGAGTCCGAGGCCAGCCTGGTCTACAGGGTGAGTTCAAGGACAGCCAGGGCTACACAGAGAAACCCTGTCTCATAAAACAAACAAACAAAAAAACAAAACAAAAAAACAAAAAAGAATGAGCCTCATTTGTCTTTACCATAAGATAGTTTTTAAGTCTAAAACAGAGGCAGGCTGATTCATCATACATTCTCATGCATTTTCTGCATCAATACTAAGATAAGGAATGTTTTAAATGTGTTTTATGAGAATTAAAAAAAAACATATTTTAAAATAAAGTTATATTCCTACTTTAAAAAATTAAATTCCTGCATTTCATTGAAATTTACTAATGCCCAGAGATTAAAGAATGCCTCCTTAACCCCATACAGTATATTAATTTTCAGCAGACCTCTAGCTGTGTGTGTGTGTGTGTGTGTGTGTCTGCAGTTGGCTTTGGTTGTAAACTGAAATTTTAGATTAAATATCAGTATCCTCTATATTGCTAAGATTTATTTCTTTTTTGAAACTCTTAACATTAACAATGTAGAGTGCTAAAATAATATATCTCTCACTGTACATCAACAGTTTGAATCCACTCAGGAGGCTTATTTCGGCAATTTCATGAAGACAGCAACTATAGAAGAAGCACCTTAAGAAATGCTCAACATTCTTAGTCATCAGGAAAATGCAAATCAAAACAACCCTGAGATTTCACCTCACACCAGTCAGAATGGCTAAGATAAAAAACTCAGGTGATAGTAGATGCTGGCAAGAATGTGGAAAAAGAGGTACACTCCTCCACTGTTGGTGGGATTGCAAGATGGTGTAACCACTCTGGAAATCAGTCTGGTGTTTCCTCAGAAAATTGGACATAGCATTACCTGAGGACCCACCTATACCAGTTCTGGGCATATACCCAAAAGATGCTCCAACATATAACCAGGATATATGCTCCACTATGTTCATAACAACCTTACTTATAATAGCCAGAAGCTGGAAAGAACCCAGATGTCCTTCAACAGAGGAATGGATACAAAAAAAATGTGGTACATTTACACAATGGAGTATTACTCAGCTATTAAGGACAATGAGAATTTGGAACAAGCCTATCAGGTTTTGAACCACCTGCCGTGTCTTTTTTGCTGACTATTACTACTCAGGTTAGTTAATGTACATGGAGTTTGTTATGAAATTTCCACTTCTCAGCTATGTCATATTTTCTCTGCTTCCTATTTACCAACTGTAGGCACCTTCTATCCATTGCATATAGTATCATTACTATAATTCCACACATGACTGTGAGAAATGAGAACACATTTTTGGAGAGGCAAGATCTTGAGTTGCCTTTCTTATCTCTTTGTTCCTCTAGCCTATCATTGGTAATACTGAATGAGATGCTAAGTGTTCATGAAAGTTAGCATGTCATTGAAATTCCATAGAGGCATTGTTAAACTCATTGAAAGTTATTATCATCAGGAGAGTAATTATGATAAAATATGATTAATTATGTAATCATAGGCTGAGAAAGTAACCTGTATTGTGTCATTTAGTAATTATGACCTTTCTACAGTTCTTTTTACTTTTGGGGATACTGGGTCTCATTTTCTAGCTCTGGCAGGTCTGAATCTTGCGATACAGATGGGGCTGACCTTTGCCTCCTGAGTGTTGGGATTCAAGGCATGTGCCACTGTTGTGATGATAAAGATAGAATAAGAATAAGAATAAGAATAAGAATAAGAATAAGAATAAGAATAAGAATAAGAAAAGAATAAGAAAAGAATAAGAATGAGGAAGAGGAGGAAGAAGAAGAAAAAAAGAAAAAAATTAAATATCTAGTTTATAAATAAAACAAAGTTTTGGAGAGATCATGGGACTTATTTAAGACAGTGTAGTAGGTGATAAGCTTATATTTAAAGCTTAGATATGTGACTGCAAAGCAAAGCTTGTTACCCTGTATACTTCGTCTTCCATCTCTTACCAATGTTGCTCAGACCACTGCCAGTTTGCTATATTAAGTATAGGTATAAATAGTAAATTAACCCAGGAAAGGGAAAACCTCAAAAAACTTACTCTTTATGTCTGAAGTACTCAGACAAATTGTGAAGTTAATTATATATTCTGAAATTATGCAAATCATTATCTTAGTTGTGAATTAATCAATGTTAATCACTTGAAAATAGCTTTTTAGTTCTTTTTTTCTTGGAGACATGTCAGAGTAGTTGAACTTCTCTTAGTAAGCTTCTTTTTTTCTTTTTGGTTTTGTAAGCTTCTTTTAAAAAAAAATTCCATTTTTTCCCTTGCAGATGAAGACTACTTGAGTTATTTTTGTGTTGAGCAACAGTAACAGTCGGTGATGAAATTACAGGCAGGTGTAGAACCCCTGAGGTATCAAGTTCTGATTTCTGAGCCCTAGGATGAGTAGTAGAATTATGACACTCACCTGCCTTCTCCATAGGGAAGGGGAAATAGTTGAGCTACAGTTTAGAAAGAAGAATTGGTAAAGTGATAGGATGAATATTGGATGAGAAGAATATGGTTCATTTACATAAATTAATACAAAAGCATTTTTAAGTTGTAGTTTCAATACCGAAAGGCTCAAGGATCTTTTCAGGAAGGAGGAGGCTATAAGAGCCAAAGGAACAGGAATTTTGATGTGAGGCTGTGTTTCCTAGAAATTTTAGATAAACTACGCCCATGAATTTTCATCAATAAGGCTGCTTAAGCATGATCTCAACAATAGGCATGCTGATATGGAATACAGAAAGCCCATGAGGCCTCAAAACTGCACAAAAAATCTATAGGCAACTAAGGAATACTGAAAGCAAGGAAAATAGTGTTGGGTAAAACATGCACAAAAAACTTTATATAGACTGAATATGTATGTATACATATATTAACATATATGACTTGATATTAATATATCCATAAATTTACATATACTATAAATAGTAATATATAATTATACATTATAAATGTATGTAATATATATAATAATTAAAGAAAAGGAGACCATAAACTTGAAAGAGATCAAGAGTAGGGGCCATATAAGAAGAGTTTTAAAAAGGAAAGGGAAGGGAGAAAAAGATGTAATTATAGTATCAAAAATAAAATTACATAAACAAACAAAAGATAGACACAATACAAAATCTCTATTCACATATTAAATAATTCCTCATTGAGGTCTGATATCATGAGTGTAATTTTATAACCTAGGTAACCGAGGAAATTGAAATTTATTTTGTTAGCACACCAAAGAGATTCCAAACCAAATGGAGGTAGGTTTTGCCTTTCTCCAAACCTGGTTTGAATGATTTATTTTATAATATGGAATGAAACTTTGTCTTAAATGACTCAAAAGAATATTCTGAAATGTGAAGAGAAACAGGAACACTGATTGGTGGTCTCTCTCTAAGTTGCAGTTGTCCTTTATTTAAATAGATTCCCTCATTTATAGCAGTATATTTTTAAAGCAGGCTATGAGAAAAGGAGAAGCTCTAATTCACAAAAATGAGATGAGTGGCAGTTTCACCTATGTTTCGGCCTGAGTTGCCCCACACTTGGGGGCCAAAATGTCAAGAACTGCTCTACCCCACGTTTGGGATCCAAAATGTCTCAGACTGTTCTGTCAATGTTGGGACCAGCACTGCCAAAAGCCTTGGGAGCTAAATTGTTAGAGCCTGCACTGCACCAGGCTGCTCAGGTCTGCGAGTTCAGCAAGAGAGAGTGAGGGCGGATGCAAAGAATGGAGGCCAGACAGAGTGTGATTCAATCCCGTTTATTCTTCAGTCTCTCTTCTTCTCCAAGTCCCAAGCCTTGAGTTACTGGTCCCTAGTTCCTAGTCCCTAGTGACCCCAAGTTCCAACTTTTGACTCTTAGGTTCAAGTGCCTAATACCTAATAATTATTCTTCTGAGTTCTCTAGTCCAAGTGTCTTCTTCCTCAATGCCTAATTCCTACTCCAAGTTGTACTCTCTAACTTAATTCTTAGTTCCAAGTTGTACTGAACTCTTCTGTCTGCCTCTCTTCTTTTATATGTCTCACTTTAAGCCAAGCCTCTAAGTCACGCCTTTAAGTCATGCCCTTAGCCCTTGTCTCTAAATCTGATCTCTAAGTCACGCCCTTAACTCTTGGCTCTAAATCACAGCTTTAAGTCTCACATACCCAAGGGAAGATCCTGGGTATCTAAAGCAAGATGTTATCAGAGTGTGCTCTGCTGTTGTAGTTTGATGTAATCAAGTCTCTTGTCAGGGTATATGGCTCAAGATGGCAGCAAGGATGATAGCTGCCTTCTGTCAGCTCCCCACAGATCCCCCTTTTTAAATTATTTTCAAAAGGGAAGGCTGGGAAAACTTAGGGAAACCATGAATGTCTTAGGTTGGAACAAAGGACCCCAGCCTCCCTTTCCCATCTTTGGATACTCAACAGCCATTGGTTGATCTCCTGTCTTATAATAATGAGGCCTCCCTTTTTAGGGACAAGGGTCTTGAAGTGTTCTCTTACCCATCATTGACTATCCGGCTTAGCGCATAAGTTAGGGGATAATGCTCATTAGTCTTGATGACAGAGGTTTTATAATCCCCTACTTCCAGCCTGTAATAATGGACCTGTATGGGTTTCATTTGTCGTACAAAAGCCATCAGTTTGTTGAACAGCATGGACCCAAGAGACAAGAGACTTAACAATGCCTGAATAGTAAATATAATAGCAACACCCTTTTTAGGGCAACACATAACTCCCTCTATCAGAGGAGTAAAAAGTATAAGCCTCTTCTATTCTGTTTGTAAATGTGTTATAGCAGAATCTAATTCTATAAAAATATAGAACTGATCATAGCTTTGATCTTAACAAAACAAGTAAGGAAATCCCTGTTCCTGCTCTAGTCAGGCCACAGCTCTACCTGCATCCCAGGAAGCCTGCTGTCATCAGGGGCTATCAGATCTGACTGCATCTCTGGAGGCCTGTTACCATCTGGGACAACTGACTATATCTGCAATCCCAGAAGCCTACTGGCATTAAGGACTACCAGCTCTACCTGCAGTCCCAGAATGGAGGTTCTCCACTGTGCCTCTCGTAACAAAGCAAAGATCAAGGAGAAAGTGCATTGCAAAGTTACCTCCATAAGCAAGCCCCTCTCACTGTCTATTGAGTCCTATTTATACTCCCTCCAAACATCATGTGTCTTTCATGAGTCTTGTCTCACTACGGGTTTTGTCTCAGCACATGAGTCTGTCTTAGCAAAACTCCACATGAGTCTATATCAGCTGACATCACTCTGCCAATTGGCAGAAGCATCAAGTCACCAGACCACCACCAGGAGTTTTTTGGTGCATTTCTTTCTATGGAGTCTTGACAAATGGAGCTTAACTATGAAATGTAAGGTAAGCACCATTTTTTAAGGAAAGAGATTGGACTTCTCACAGACACTGAACAAGCTAACTAGTACCTTTATTTTGGATTCCTAAGCTTCAGGGACTATGAAAATAAATTCATATTTATTGATTATATTTTAAATCATCACTCGTTCTTTTACATGTAGATTTAGCAAAACATCCTTTCACCTGTGTCCATTTCAGCAAAATTTTCCTTCATGAGTTTGCCTTAGTGAAATATCCATCCACCTGTGTCTGCTTCAGGAAAACACTCCCTCATATGTTTGCCTCAGCAAAACACCTTTGGACACAACTGACTTTCCAAAAAACCCACTTCATAAAGAGAACAATTAAAAAAAAAAAAACAAACAAACAAAAAAACAAAAACAAAAACAAAAAACAAAAAACAAAAACAAAAAAAAAAACAAGAGCTGGTTCTTTGAAAAAAATCAACAAGATAGACAAACCCTTAGCCAAACTAAAAGGCAGAGTGAGAAACAGAGAGAGAGACAGAAACAGAGAGAGGGGGAATTCAAAGAAACAAAATCAGTAATGAAAAGGGAGAGATAAAAACAGACACTGAGGAAATTCAAAGAATCATCGGGTCTTCAGGCCTGTATACTCCACAAAATTGGAAAATCTAAATGAAATGGATGGTTTTTCTGGATATATTCCACTTAACAAAGTTAAACCAAAATCGGGCAAATGTGTAGAGCTTTTGGCCTTGGCAGGAATTTGACATTGGGCCAAGACAAAGAAGAAGACTCCAGGCAGGAATTTGACATTGAGCCATGACAAGGAAGTAAGCTCAAGCAGGAATCTAAATCTTAGGCTAGAACAAAGAAGTAGGCTTCAGGCAAGAATAAGACTTGGGGCTAGGACAGGGAAGTAGGTTGATATCTTGGTCATCCTGATAAGCCCTTAAAAACAGTGATTGTGGGAGTGATCACAAGACTTTGTTTATTGCCTAGCTTGTTCCTTGACTATTCGTGTTTATTGTCTTGTTCTTCCACCTAGAACTAACCTTATTATTTGCATCTAATTAAAATGGTATAAAATCAGATTGGGAAAAAATTAAACCCGCCTCAACCTCAGAACTGGCTGGGCTTATGCTACAAAAAAATCAATCAATAAATAAATAAAGTTTTTAAAGAGTTAGAGACATAAAATACATAAAGAAAACTTTTAAAATACAGAGAAAAGGATATATAAAGTGATTAGAAGAGAAAATTAAAATTGAACCAAGTATAAATAGTTCTACTAAGTGATTACCAGAGCTAATGCTGCAGATATATAAGTAGGAAATTCATATTTGAAATACTTGTATTTCTTCACTTCTCCCCAAATATATAAGACAATTATGTTTTTTAAATATATAGCAGCAGGGTGAAAGGACATTTACATGAGAGTCGATGACTCTAGGAAACCTACAAAAAGCCTGCCCCAGTACAAGTGACAACTAAACACATACTCACTAGAATTTCATGAACAACTTGCAGGCACTTTTGCTGAAGAGAGCCCCCATATTGGTAACTCCTCACATAATCATAATAAAAGGTTATTTTTGCTTTTTGTTTTTTAATGCTGTAATTTTTGTATGAGTTTAGTCATTCTCCATTCTCTTCTGAAGTAAACGTTTTAGTAATACCCAAAGATTGAAGAGTGACTTGTCTTTTTCAAAGAGGTAAGCATGAGCCCAGATTAGAAAGAAAGGGCTGCCCTGAAGACATTTGGTAGGGAAATCAGGTATTCTAAAGTTAATAGTTTATCTTTGGCTTTTGAGAATAAATAAATTAAATTATGATTATTTTTTACTTAACTACTTTGTCAGTTAACAAAATAGGGCATCTAACATTTTAAAATATTAGTGCTGAAACCTATTGGACCCCATACAACCTGCCATGGGTAATTAGAAACATAGAACAACCATTTTCCTGCATTGGTTCTCATTTAGTAAGTAGTCATTTTCAATTATCTCTTCAAAAATGTGTTTTAATATTGTTATTGTGCCTTACATTTGCATCTCAATGATACTCATATTTTATCTATTTAATCAGAGAGATTCATCTTCTTGATCCTATACAAATTTGAATGTTTTTTCAGGTACATGTAGTCACTACAATTTAAATTCTCTGATATTTGTAAACATGCAGAATTTGTTTTAAAAAAAAGAAAACAAATCTCATGAAATACCAGTATCATATTGTGGGTAGGGTGGCTGGCAGAAAGTTTCTCCAGGCAGGAAGTTAGGAAGTTAGGTGCAGCAGCTGCGGCTACAGAGGTTCATTAAAGGCCTTCTTCACGGTTCCTCACAGCAGTCTCCACGTGACACAGAAAGTCCTTGGGTTTCTAAAACAGCTTTATTGACGTGATGGATGATGGTTGAATCTGGATGTGCACCCCTCACCCTGGTGAAGAATGCTTAATTGGCTCTGCCCTTTGGCCTTCAGGAATCTCATTAATATGTAAATCTCTCTAGGGCCCAAGGCCTGTGTTCATGCCCTCTACCTGTGCAATTTGGGTAAGGCTGCATTGCTCTGAATGTGACAAACAGTGCAGGTCAATGGAGTTCCATACCATGCGTGTTAGGAGCCTGGATTCTGGGAGCACTGCAGAATAGATGCCACTCCCTTACAGGCAATGGACACCTACCTGTTGGGTCTCCAGGCTTTCCAGCCAGCGCTTTGACCAAAACCAGCCATCCTATCAAGGTCCTACACCATAAGTGATACCATAAGTCTATTTTGTTGTTGTTTTTGTTATATGGAAATAAAAAACACTACATTTTTCTTTGTTCTTTGATCTAGTTGTGTCACAATATCTTAAATGTATTACTTCGAATAATATTCCACTTACAGTGCTCTGAACCATTACTAAAAAGTTGTGCACTTATCAAAAATACCAGCTTTCTAGTAGTGCTTAATTTACTGGAAAAATAGAATAACTCCTTTAAACAATAAAATACAACATAAAGAAAGGTATCCTAAAACCTAAATCTTTAAAATAAAAAAAAAGTAAAATAAGTAGACTTTTAGAGGAAAAGAGATAAGAGACAAAACCAAAGGTGTGGGATGTTGACTCCAAAGTATTTTAAAATATTGTGTCTTTTGAATTGTTAGAAGCAAAGTAAAGCAAAGATTGGAGTCATTATGTCAGTTACTGAATCTAGTCTTCCACAAATACTAGAAACACAAATTTCTCTTTTCTTTCCTTTTTTTTTTTTTTTTTTTTTTTGATTTTCAGAATTGAAAAGTACTGCTTATAATTTCTTTCTTATAAAAAGGGAAAAAATGATTTCTCACACTATAATAGATTGGCGAGAGGTCTGAGAGAGAAGAAGGAGGACAGGTTTTATTCATAGCCTTAATGAGAGGTGCTAACACATGGCTAATGAACACATTTTCTATCAGCTTGTGTGAGTCCAGAAGTTTTCAATAAAGGTATTGCCCAACCTGAGTTAATGATCCCAGAATGCCTCAGTGTAGAGTGAAAAATTATAAAGACCATTTTATGAAATATATACAGGCCTTTTCTTTACCCTAGACCTGAGCAAAAGAATGCAGGTTCCAGAAGGCGAAACTGAATGTAAGATTTCAGGTCTTCACTGCCCTGGGACACATTCCAGGTGGAGGGCATTATCCCTGAATCAGAGGACACTTGCTGGATTAACATTCCTCAGGCCTCAGGGTGGGGAAGGCCCAAAGCAAAAAGACACATTCCTGACCACAGAGAAAGGTGCAAATCATTTGGGTGGTTCCAAGAACTGGCTAACTTTCCACTGTTCTTGGTTACCCCCCACCCCCTTTGAGGTTTTCCCAGTGTTACAGCCTGCTGATGTTCAAAATTTGTAAAACAACCAATCATGTGTAACTGAGCACTGCACTCACAATAACATACTTCCTCCAACAAGCCACACCTACTCCAAAAAGACCACACCTCCTATTAGTGCCACTCCCTATGGGCCAAGCATTCACATGAGTCTATGGGAGATATTTCTATTCAAACCACCACAGTGGTCAACTATAATCATCAAGAACTGAGTTCAAGAGCTGGGTGTGATGGCACACATGCCTTTAATTCCAGCACTATAGAGTTAGAGGCAGGCAGACCTTCGAATTCAAGGCCAGCCTGGTCTATAGAGTAAGCTACTGAATAAACAAGGCTACACATAGAAACCCTGTCTCGGAAAAAAAATGGGGGCGGGGGTTAAAAAATCAGAACATTAATTAGCCATAGTAAAAAAGAAAAAGGACAATATAGAAACTGAGAGCCTAAAATGAGTTTCTTCACTCAGCCTGAGATTGTCATGTGTTTCAGTCAGTGTGAAAGTAACTGTGGATAAGCAGTAGAGAGCAGCTTGTAGTGGGTAGGGTTGAGAAAAGGAGGCTACCTGGAACTCAAGAACTACCAAAGAAAGACAAAATCTGTAATTTTCTCTCCCATTATAGAGCTTGAAACTTATAGTTTATTAAATACTAGAGGAGAGTTTTGTTGGGAAAGACTTGTGAATCTTGCAAGGCAGCTTAAAGCATTCACCATTTGTGGCATAGTTCTGTAGCTGTGCAAAGATTGTCTTACCAGTTAAGAAAGTATTTGCTGAGAAAAGAGAAAGGGAAAAATGTGATGAGAATTTCAAGCAAAGAATTTCAAGCCCTTTATTTCTATCATAAGAAATAGCAAAAACCCTTGCACAAAAAGACTGGGAACAGATCCTACCAACTGAATAAGTGCAATAAACACAGCCTCTAGGAAATTCATTTATAGACTAAGTAACTCCACAATGTGTTGATAAAAACCTCAGGCTTGTTAAATACAACTACAATGTTGAAATAGAAAGATGGCAGCCACACTCTCATTCCACCTGTTTATAAAAGGTCTTTTTGTCTACAAAAATATTGTGCTATTCACAAAATAACTAGGTATGATTGCTGCCCATCAAGACAACTACAAAAGCTGTACATCCAGTTAGCCAAATAGTAGGCTCTTACACATCATGAAGCTGGTGTGTATTGTGGAATCTGATGAGTCCATTTCACAGACCTCACTCCAGTTTCTACCCACTGTTGAATGAATAAAATAATTTATATCAATAATTACTATAAAGATGTGTGACACCTAATTGGCTGCAAAGTGCAAAGATGAGAGTATGGCAGATTTACCCTGAGAACTTACCTAAAGTGTATCCACTCTGTCTAAGTTAAGACATGGAATATTCCTTGAACATTGATGTTAGATGACAATTTACTCTTAGTTTTCATAAATTAATATTTGCTATTCCATTATTAAATAAGTAATAACAAACATTGTCCTTTCCCATGCTTGAAGGTGATATGTTAAATGGATAGTGTCGTGCTGCCTTTTGGTAATATATATATTAAGCAATATAGCTTCCAGAAAAGCAATTTATCACTTTATTGAATAAAGAAAGGGCCAGGGCAGTCATTGTCTTTAGTGTGAATCCACTGGCCAGTCCTCCCAGATCCATGAATATTTCAGAACTTATTGTCACAGACAGTTATGTCACCCTTTATGGTATAATATCTATGGTCATCCTGAACCAAGGAAAAGCAGTTGCTTGATGCATTGATAGGATTTCATTGATTCAATTTCAGTGTTCATACAATAAAATATCTATGATACGATGTTTAGCATTGATAATATATTTAGTAGAATTTAGGGTCACTATGGAAATGTATCTAGGTGTGATGGTTACAGATTAACTAGAGTAGGTTAATCTAAGTGGGGCAGTTAATATTAAACATAGGTGATACTATTCCAAGGCTTGAAATATCAGACTGAATAAAAAGGTAAATGAGCTGAAACACAAGAATCCATCTCTTTTTGCTTCCTGATTGTTGATACAATATGACCACCTGCTGCAATCCCCTGCCATTATGACCCCTCCCATGATGGCTGATGTCTTCTACCTGGGAGTCAAAATAGACCTTTTGCTTCTTAAATTATATTTGACATGTATTTTGTCACAACAAGGCAAGTAACTAATATATTTTCCCATCAGAACTGCTAAAACCACTAATGGGATATATACTGTATACTAATGCAAAATGCCATGCTTAATAACAAGAGGAGAGGACTAAGATCTCTAGGAGTAATTATCTGAGAGCAAGAGTCTGACTATAGCTGGTGACTGAACTAAAACTAAATTAAACACTTGTTAGTATCCCCAAGTGGTATGTTCATGAAAGTTAGAAGCAAACTAACAGGAAAAACGAAGCAAAAACTCCAAAGTCTACATTCCAGATTCACTAAGCCAGATGCCCTTATTCTTCAGAAATGGCTTTCTCCCCCTAGTTAGAGCAATAATTTCTTTTTTTCTCTAATCTATTTCCCCTTTAGAATCTAGAATTCAGTCTCCTCAGAGTATTGGACCTTTACCAAAAGGCTGAGTTACAGCACAATCCCACCAGCAAATGACAGTGTACCAGCAGGACCTGAGGGATCTTTATGGGAATAAATTCTATTGATGCTTATGACCCAGGAACTAAATCTGGTGAGTTTGCTCATAAACAAAGTTTTACTATATTATGAGGCTATCATACTCTATATCTGAGAGCAGCAGCACATCCTACTTCCCATTAATATAAAAATATGTTAACCACAAATGGAACTCAAAGAAGAAAAGTTCTTTCAGAGAAAAGACCGGATTTGCTGCATGTAAGTAGCATTAGTATTGGATAGTACAGACAGTGTATTATAAAACAGTAGTGTGTGTGTATGTTTGGGAAAGACACATTATTATGAATACATACATATATATGTGTGTGTGTGTGTGTGTGTGTATGTGTGTGTATATATATTCAACCATACACACACACACATGTACCCTTCCCCCAACCATGGGCAGGCCTGAGAGACCTTGTTTACCACAACAAGACCAAGTGATAGGCTCTAGGTGGAGTTACCCATCTTGGCTGCCCAGATCACAAAAGCAGAACTGCCCCTGGGCTTGCCTTCAAACATCTCTGGCCGTGACCTGGAACTGACTATGGATTATCCCACCCATCTGAAACCAGGAGGGGTTGTGGGTTGGGTCTTCCCCTTTAAATTGAGAGCTGAACATTAAAGCTTTGAGCCTTGACCAGAGAACTTTGTCTTGGCTTCATCTCTTCTCGCCCTCCGTCCCCTTTCATTCCCAGCCCCCCTTTCAGGTGAACCCAGTTGACTTTTGGCTGCAGGCGGCTACACACACACACACACACACACACACACACACACACACACAAAGGTGAGGTTCCAGTAGGAGAATCACAGTTGAGAATACTGATGCTATGTCCAGCATAACTCTAGGGAAAGATCAGACTAGAGTAGAAGATGAGAAAGAAGAAGAGACACACAGAGACATACTGAGAGAGAAAATCTGGGATTTAGTGGACTAGGCTCTCTAATGGAAAAGAGACTCCTCAACATCCTGTATGTTTTTGAACAAGGAGCCAGGAAGACATAGTTTAACAAAGAATTAGGGTTATTGCATAAAGAAAGTAAGAGTTATAGTAGAGAGCTATTGAAAAGAGTCCTTAAAAATTGAGATAAAAATGCTGAAGTGTAACTTACTACAGTTGGTGCCTCTGGTAGGTGTTGGGGTCCACACTAGCCCCATGTTGGGGCGGCCAAAATAATGTTGCAGCCCAGGCAAAATGTTGAGGCCCGGGCCAACCCACGTTTGGGCGGCCACTGTATCCCGGCCCAAGATGCCGCTCCGGTCTGCGGGTCGGGGTTCAGCAAGAGCGAGGGTGAGGGCAGACTCGAAGAATGGAGACCAGAGAGGGTGTGATTCAATCCCGTTTATTCTTCAGTCTCTCTTCCTCTAAGTGTCTCCTTCTCTGTCTCCTCTGTCTGATGTGTCTGATTCTGTCTGGAGCCAAGGGTCTTCTACCTAATGTCTGATGTGTCTGATTCTCTGATCTCAGTCTGATTCTGATCTGTTCTGTCTCTGCCTTTTATATGTCTTACTTGTAAGCCACGCCTCTAAGTTACACCTTTAATCATGCCCTTAGGTCTTGTCTCTAACTCTGATCTCTATACTTCTAAGTCATACTCTTAAGTTACACACCTTTAATCTCACACACCTTTAATCTCACGCACCTTTAATCTCAAGGTATCTAAACCAAGATTATCGGAGTGTGCTCAGCTGTTGTAGGCTATTGTAATCCAAGTCTCATGTCAGGGTATATGGCTCAAGATGGCTGCAAAGCTGATAGCCGCTTTCTGCTAAAAGTCGGCCCCCAACAGGTAGGGGTTAGGGTGGAAGTGGGAAAGGACTCAATTTTCTTTAAGGGGCTGACCACAGGGAATTAGATCATGCTCCAAGGAGCATGTGGACAACACGAATTGGACATGGTGGTTTTGAAGGGGAGTGGTAAGGCACAATGGTGGGAAAGTGGACCTGGAAGGAATGGCAAGCAAGTATGGTAAAAAATTTTAAATAATTAGTAAAAAAATGTTATGTTAGGGGAAAATTATGGCCAATAGAAAGGAGTAGAAATGAATCAGAAAACCAGAAAAGGCTGTGTTAACATTATTCTCACTAGAATATTTTGGAGCCAGAGAGGACTATTATCAGATTTTTTTTCAGATCATATTGGGATGAATGTCTAATATTGGAAGAAATCCTCTGATCTATCTTCTCTGGTAAAAAATAAAATAAAATAAAATGAAACCATGATTACTTACAGATATAACATAAAGATGCCACCTGGAAAATCCAGAGAAAAGATGTAATACAGAGCGCCCTGGTGATTCAATGGACTCCAGCCAATCAGAATGGTGATTTTTAACTACTATTTGCCTCATTGCTTACAGATGATATTTGATACTTGCTCCTTTTCTGAGTAACTAGAGAGAAAAATACTAGAGAATGGCAGAAAACATAAGTTGGCGAACAGTTTAAGATCTGTACAGTGCCTGTCAATCAATATGGCTAAATTCTCTTTCAACTATGTCACATGAGTAAATCTTAGAAACTTGAAGGACAGTAGAAATAGAAGCAAGATGGCCCTGAAGTGAGCAACCAACAGGATTGTTATCATCTATCATTTATTCTGATAAACCAATGTTAACACCCAAAATTTTGGAAGTTTAGAATATATGCAAATTATTTCATTGCCCCAAAGCAGTACTACCTGTTTGATGGTCAGATCAGTACTCACCTGAATGAAGCAATTTATGGAAAAATATTCATTACTTTTGCTGTGATAAAATCCATGACTGCAAGAAAATTAAGGAACAGCTTACTTCACATTACAGTTCCAGAGGGTGGGATATCCACAGTGGCCATGAGGGATGCAGGATCAGGAAGCTGAGAGATCACATTTCAACCATACAGAAATCAGAGAAAGGCAAATGCAAGTAGAACAAGGCTGTAAACCTTCTGCTGTGTGATAGTTTTTTTCTTTAGTAAGACCATGCCATTTTAAGTTTCCAGAATCTTCTGACATACCACTAACAACTAGAGAACAAATGTTCAAAGACATGAACCTACACAACAAGAGCCTTTTCTTATTTCAAACTACATGCAGAAAAGCTTTGGACTGACAGTTTTAGAGGGTGAAGTCTCTCATGAGCAATGTATGGCAGCTACAGTAGCTATGGTAATGGCAGTATCCTCTACAGCACAGCTTCCTCTGTCTAAGTGGATGAGCAAACAGAGGTGGGATATAGGACTGTGAAAGGACAGCCTGGTTTCTGGTTGAGCACCAGCTAAAAATTGCCAGAGACCCCACAGGGTTCCCTGCAAGGGATGGCAAGCAATTTGCCACCATCCCAGACTCTAGACTCCTGACAAAAGGCCACAGACCTCCATTGATCCCTCCTTTCAGGCACATAGGACAGTGCCCCTACTGGCCCCTCCACAGGTAGAGGGCATGACTACAGGCCACAAAGCCTCAAGACAGATCTCCATATTAATGAGATACCTAAAGGCCAGAGGGCATAGCCAATTATATATTCCTTCCCAGATCCTCCTCCTTGCAAAAGGTATTTAACCTCAGGCCTACCTTGAAAATACCAGGGTATAGCTTTCATCTACTTTTCACCATGACAATAAACATGTTAAGACCATGGACTATCTTTTTCTTCTTTGAGACCTGCCATGGGGAACAGTAGAGGAGGTTTTGAACTACCAAGCCTAATCTCCCAGAGACTACCTCTTTATGTAAGGGCCTGACAACCAACCGGTTCCTGGCCACTTTTTGGCCCAGGGATCCCCAACCCAAGAGCTCTGGGGGGACTTCAGCCTGCATTTTCCACCCACAAGTGGAGTCCCCGGCTTCGCACAGCCCGATGTCCACTCGGCGCCAGCGTGGAGTGAACACAATCAAATTCCTTCACCTCTGTCCCCACGAGAGGCCCTCGCTGAATGGTGAGACAGAGGTGGGACCCATGCATCAACACAACAGCACCCATGCACACATTGCAACCCCACAGTGGGACTGGAAGAAGGACCAGGCTGTATCCTTGAAGGCCCACCCCATGTTGGCTTCGTCTGTCAAATAGGTGTTATATCTTTCAAATTCCATGTGTTCTCCAAACAGTTCTGCTAATCTGGCTTACATATTGAAGCATGTGAATCTGGAAGGGATGTTTCATATTAAAAATGGCTTCAGCTAAAATATACTTTAAAGCTCATTGTTGGTAGGATTAAATGGGTACTATATTTTAGAGTGGTTAACAGTACATCTAAAAAGAAGGTGAGTTGGCTCCCTAGTGGATTGGAAATAGCAAGCTTACAGATTTCTACATTTATCATTAATGCGAAAGGAGATTTTTTTACTTAGTCCTAGCATTTAAATTACCTATCAATAAACAGTCAATCACTTCAAAATACTGACCTAAACAATGAGATTGTATTTCAGAGCTCCTGTGTGCTGCTAGAGTTTGCCTGGGAAGTCTATGGATGCACTCAGTGATTGAAGAAGATAAAACTGGACTACATACCCAAGACATTCTTTCACTTCCATGGCAGTATCATCAACTATGAAGGCATGGACCAGGTTAATCTACCTGAGGGACTCTATAGGACATCCCTTTGTAGGTAGTGTCAACTCATAGTATATGGTCTTGGATATAATAAATCAGAACATTGAATTGCTCCAGTGTAGAATTTCAGATGAAAGTCTAAAGTCCTTTATTAAATAAACCTTAAAAGAAGTGAAACTTGAGTGTTGAGAATGGATCCTGTCTTCTTTGTTTCTATGCATTCTGTTTTGCACCATCAAATATAATAATTGTAAAATACCCTATGAAAGACTGAATAATTTCTCAGGTTTACCAAGTTATAGAAAGTTTTTGTTTGTTTGATCAGAAACTGATGATTGATTTTGTCAAATGCATTGTTTACATTTTCTTTAGTTCCTAAGTTTAGGGAGCACAACATTTTAGTGTCTAACCAATCACACATTTTATCATGTGCTCTACTTGAGCATATGCCTTTATTATTTTATACATGTTTGGAGTATATCTTCAAATAAATAGTTGAAAAAAGTTTAACATATGTAAATACGTATATAAGTATCTCCTTCAATGACAGCGATATAAGTGTTTTTTTATATACTGTTTTTGCCTAGTTTTAGTATCAAGGGTATTCTGGCTTAAAAGGAATATTGGAGATGTAATACTCTTCAGTGTTCTGGAACAATTTTTATAAGTTTAGTATATATAATTTAGTCTTTGAACATTGCCATTGTTCAAATGAATGTTTAGATAGTGAGTAATATCACTATCTAAAGTTTCTTTTATGTAAAAATATATACTTACAATTATTTTTTATTAACTATAGAATTATATTTCTTGCCTTTCCAAATGGTTATTGGTAGATTGTATCTTTAATATAATTCAGCTATTTAAAAGTAACTCTGTTATAAGCCTAGTGCAACACGAAAAGATCAAGTTAATGAGCTATAAATAAAATGGATATGGATTGTCCTACAAAAATGGCTTGAGAATGAGAACATCTTGGAATAGCACATGTAATATATGCATTGGCTGGTTTTGTGTGTCAGCTTGACACAAGCAGGAGTTATCACAGAGAAAGGAACCACCCTTGAGGAAATGCCTCCATGAGATCTAGCTGTAAGGCATTTTCTCAACTAGTGATCAAGACAGGAAGGTGCAGCCCATTGTGGGTGGTGCCATCCCTGGGCTGGTAGTCCTGGGTTCTATAAGAAAGCAAGCTGAGCAAGCCAGGGGAAGTAAGCCAGTAAGTAACATCTCTTTATGGCCTCTCCATCAGCTCCTGTCTCCAAGTTCCTGCCCTGTGTGAGTTTCTGTCCTGACTTCCTTTGATGATGAACAGCAATGTGGAAATGTAAGGTGAACAAACCATTTCCTCCCCAACTTGCTTCTTGGTCATGATGTTTTGTGCAGGAATACAAACCCTAAGACAATAGATATCAGAAATAAGCCAACATGCAAACTGAACACTGTACATAAACACTAGGAATTTGTTCTATGAAAGAATAACCAGTATTATTGGTTTTCTATTGCTTGGGATATTCTCTCTTATCTCTTGCTATTTATACAATGGGTCAGGATCACAGACCTATATTGAGTACACTGTCTGGTCCTACCTCACAAGGATATAAATCAACTACTTAGCAGAAAATGATAACAGTAGACTTTCACCTTTAAAATGATATTGTGATAAAAAATAATATGCCATCTTTATGAGTTTATCTTTCATAGTATAGGAATCTAGTGAGCATCATCACTTTATACCAAATGACCTACATTGAAACAAAGGAAAGATATTACCATGGTGTAAATTGGTCCTACCATGCAATGACATAAGGTGCAGTTTAAAGCCACCAATGTAAGGAAGCAATTATATGCCTTCCTATAAGTAGTGCTAAGATTCCTGATGGAGGAAGACACACCCCCAGATTCTTCCAAATGACATATGCACATATAACAATAGTGTTTGTCTTAACAAGTAGAGAACATGGGGTTAAGAGCAATAAGAAATCAGGAAGGCCCTGCTTACTTCTTCCTGGTGTCTGTTATAGCCAAGAGATTGCCTTGGGTCTCAGAAGCAACTTGGACTTTGGACTCTTAAAAGTGTTGCAGACATTTGAATGTATTATGAAAGCATTTAGCATTATTAGATAACCATGAAACTATGGTGATAGGGGATGAAAGATTATAACGTAGAAGCAATATATGTTTTGGTGTTATCACTTGTCATCCTTGTTATCCTTGTTATCCTGCCTGGGCTGCTCCTACTACAACTGGCCATAAAAGTAGCATTAACTATGATAATGATGCTGTTGCTCAAAATGTGACTCAGGGAAATCTCTGGCCATCTCCAGATGTGAGAGGTTTTCACTTTCTCTGCAAATTGTTAGGCTCATTGCATCTGACTCAAGGTGATACTCATTATAAACACAAATACTGTCGCCATACAACTACAATATTCTAGTACTTTTCTATCTCAATAGCAACTATAAAGTATGTGCATCCCTGTTTTATTCATCTATTCTTTGGTCTACATGTTTGCATTTGATTTTAGAAAACTGTGATGATTGAGTTTATGTGTCAGCTTAGCTGGGCTCTTGTATATGGTCATTTGACTAAACATGAGACATTATTTCTGTGAAGATATTTTGTAGATAGATAAAACTGGCAATCTGTGAACTTTAAGGTGGTTATCTTTCATGATCTGAGTAGACAGATCTGATCAGCAAAAGACCTAAAAAGTGAATCTAAGGATTTCCTGAGGGAAAAGAAATTGTGTCAGTATCGAAACTTTTAAGTTCCTTCAGGAGAATTTTCACCCTCCCAGTCAGCTCCACAGGCACAGGACTGTCCACAGCTACAATCTCATAAACCAATTTGTGTGTGTGTGTGTGTGTGTGTGTGTGTGTGTGTGTGTGTACATATACACATACACATACATCATATATATATATATATATATATATATATATATATATATATATATATATTATCAGATCTGGATGCTATAAACTTTATCTCATTAATGTAAGGTATCAAAATTCACTAAAACACAAAACTAAATTCTTATATAAGTCGTTCATTAGGCCAGATGACAGAAGAAATAGAAGTTAGCCTTTATTTTAATAAGTCATTATGCTTAATATGCTTATCATTTCTGTATGAAATTGGGAACACAGTACCTGGTTCTTCTCTTTCTAATATTTACATCTAGCTCATTCTGTGCCTTTAGGACTGATTAAATTAATAATTCGAGTAAGTTCTGATTTATCCCTTAATTAACTCTCAGACCTGCCTTTCATGTACAAGAATGTACACCTATTGTTATAGTCTGATATTAGTTTCATGAAACAACCTGATGACAACTAGTGGATCCAGAATTTTTGATCAATAGCTTTCTGTGAATTGATTTGTGTGCTATAAATAATTGTTTGTATGTTTAACAAAGTGTAAGGATATCCAAGTAACTATTGTCCAAAAGAATCTTAATAGATCCTAGTATTCTCTACCATAGCAGGTCAATTTAGTTGTAAGTTTATATATAAGATATTCTAAGGTTATACATTCTGTAATGATTATAATGAAGCAAAATTTACATAATGATATTACTCAGTGAAACACATAGTGTTTAAGCTTAATAGTGTTCCTTGAGAAAGCTGTCAATCTATAATAAGTTAGAGACACCATTGTTAGCTTTAATGACTATAAAACTGTAGGTATGCCTTTCTATTGGACAGAATGTCAGATGTCAGATAATTTTCTGTGATACTATAACTCAATTAAAATAATGACTCATTACAATGCATAACCAAGATACAAGACTAGTGCATGAACAATACCCCAGCGTGCTGGCTTCATTACCAGTTCAGTCAAATAAATAATCTCACCTGCCTATTTCATTTTCTCTATCTATAAATCATAAATGCTACTAGTTCCCACATTAAGCCCTGAAAGCAAGTTGTAAAGATTAAGAAGCTAATGTTTATAAAGCTGTTCCAAATCCTTCATCCTAAATTATCATGTAAGGGTTAAACTTATGTGGTTACAGTTAAGTAAGTACAGAAAGCACATTTAATCATAACATAACTGAATATAGAGCAATGCTGATGTGACACTAACCCCTCACACATTCATAATTGTTAGGTCTCGTCATTTGTTCACTTTCAAATTACAAATGATAAATACAATATAGCAAAAGAGCAATTTTATTATATTTACATAATCATTTATTTTTTATTATTATAAAAATGAAAATGAGAACACTTTGAAATCTTGGGGTTATGACTTATTAGAAAGTTATTATTGATGTAAGTCAAAATCAAAGATTTATCTATGGGATTAATGTTTCCAATGTTTTCTAATTATAGTCACATATCAATTCTGGTTATCTAAGAAAAATGTTCACCAATTTCCATTTTGCACTGCAACTGTTCATCAAACAAATAGCTTTGATGCTGAGAATCTTTAACACAAACACTCTACAGGGATTTACTTTAGGACTCGACTCACTAAATTTTCTTTTGAGCCTACTTTTTACTTTTCTGTGACTAATTTAACTGAATAAAATGATGTCAGATGAAGAACAATTTAATCAATATACATGAAGTCTTAAAGTCTAGAAAACCATAGTGTTAGTATTGACAATGAAATGATATGTAGGAGATAATTTGTGAGAAACTTTGTATCAGTTACCTTAAATAGTTAAGTAAAGTGCATGCCCATGTAATTATAACATTGTAACATGTCTCAGTAGATATCCCAAGAGTAATGACAAAATGAATTATGCTTTCTGAATACAATAGAATTACTATTTTCATTGTTAATTTTAAATCATTTAGTAACTATGAAAGATACTTAAATATTTTACTATATGGAAAATGCCAAAGTCAAAACATAATAAAGAATATTTAACTGTTTAAAAAATACATGAAAGAAGATTATTGGTGAGCCATCCTCATAACAAGGCATTACCTTATTTTTTTTTTAATTTTTATTTTCTATATATTATTAGAATTTCCCAATCATATGTTCAGTCCAGTCACTCTTCAATTCACTAGTAGATTAACAGAAAATAATCCATTTATGATATGTATACTTTTTTTTTAAGTCTCTTTGGTAATGTTTTACAATGCTTGATTTACATTTGACATGTTTTATCATTTATTTACATAAATTTTTCAAAATAATACCTACCCTTATCCTACAAAATAGATGAGTTCTCTAAGGGTCAACAAGATTATACTGAGTGTAATAAATGAGATAGTCTTTTTATTTATGACATCTCACTCCTCATTTCTCTAACTTCTAAACTCAATAAGACCAAAAATATCTGTAAGCTCCTGTTATGATTAAAAGATATAAAGTGCCCTGTGTACTACAGAATTGAAGGATTGGTCCTCAATACTGTAGTATTCAGAGGTATTTGATTCCGTTGTGAAGGCTTTAACTTCATTGATGGATTAACTCATCATGGCTGAATAGACTTTGAAGAGTCAGAGCCTAGTCGTTGTATCTTTGCATGATAGGTATTGTTCTACCTGCCCTGTTAAGGCCTAGTAAAATGTTAAGACCAAAGTAAAATATTAAAGCCTAGGTAATTGTTACCTGTCTAGACTGCCATTATGAGGAAATTTTCTTATATGTTTCTGCTGTCACTAGGAAATTTTCTCGTGCCTAAGTTGATTACATATTCTGTTATACTCTATGCCCTTGGAAACCAGTCATGATAGAGGTCAGTAGAATTGCTTTGTATAGTTATCCACAATAAGCTTGGACCTAAACCAACCACATAGCAGCTCTTCCTGTACCTGTGTATAAGCTTTTATGGTATTTGTTTTTATAAGCTGGTCCCTGGGATAAACCACAACATAAGAGAGACTCCTGTTCCAATATAAGAAACTATTTAGAATAAGACTTCCTATTTTACGTAGTGGTGGAGTTAAGTTTAAGTTCCTAAGATCTCCCTAGGAACTGATATCCTACTTGGCAGAAAGAGACATATACATGGGTAACTTACATCCTAATTGGCAAGTTAAGACATGAAAGTTAGACAAAACGATTACCATCCTGATATATAATTTATGACATGAATATTAGACAAGGCAAGTCCACCAACACAGTTGAAATAGGATAAGTATATAGCAAAAGCATGTTCCTAAGGAAATCCCTTGTCTGTAAACCCTAGTTGGTGAAATAACTTGATAGAAATGCTTGTAGATCTCACGCTTAAAAAGCCCAGTAGAGTCTTAACTCAGGGTCAAGATTCAGTTCCCAGATCTGGCCCATAGCTCTGATCAATTAGTCCTGAGGTAATAAACTACCCTTGTCTAACTGAGATCAGTGTTCATGTGGTTTGTGATTCTTGGATGCCAACATGCCTCACCACCACAATGTATCACCATGTAATGAAGCTAAGTGACTAAAATCTCTGGACTTTTCTTCTCTTAAATTTCCTTGGATACTAATGGGGCTGGGAAGGTGAGAGGATACGGAAGCTGCTAAAACACATTAGTTTAAAAAAACCATAATGTTTCCTAATACCTTGTGTGCTAACTAAAAAAAACAATTTAAAATAAATAATACAAGAATATCCTCACCTCTTTTTTTTTTAGAACAACAGTTTAATAACACCCTCTACTTGAACAGTTGCTGTATATTGTAATTACATTCTATAACTTTCTTACATTTTGATTAGAAAGCACTATTTGATACCTTTTATTTGTTTCGATCTTCAACCATCATGTATTTGGGGTAATTAAGAAGGTAGGTGTTACCTTTCCCAGTGTTTCAAATAGCACAAATTCTAATAATTAGATGCACAGAAGTAGGCCTACTCATGTCTGCTGCAGGATAAGGACAGACACACCCTTAGCACACACCTTTAATCCCAAACAATAACAGTAAAGTTAGTTTGTAGAAGGAAGCACCCATGTTCGAAAGTGATGTCTAATTGAGTGGCAAAGTGATGAATTAGAGAAAGATTTGCCATAGCAGGATATGCCCAACTTTCATGAGAGGAGAGAGGAAAAGGGGGCTACTTAAGAGAGAGTGCAGAGAGAGGAGGAGGCAGTTTTACCAAGACAGAAATAGAAGACGTTGCAGAGAGAGAACAAACTAGACACAGGTAAAGATAAAATGAGCCAGAGAATGAGAAGGAGCCGGAAGATTAGAACAGATTCTCAGAACAGAAGCCAAGCAAAGCAGTTCAGTCAGAGATCAAGCCAGGTTGAATCAGTCAGCTTAGAGAGGAGTTTGAGCCAGGACAGCTGAGTAGAACCAGAGATCAGAAAAACATAGGAAAGGACGAACAATTAACAATAAGTCTCAGAAGCTGAAAACATCCTAAGCCTAGACTAGATTGTACATAAGCTAGAAGCTTCCAGGACTAGACCTAGGTTAACGTTGATTAAATCTTGCTTAAATATCCAAAATAATTTGACTTTTACACAATTATTTTCTTTAATCATTTTCCGTATTCTCATTAATATAGAAAATAAGCATAATTACAATGGAAACACACCTTTATTACAATATCTTGTCATGTCCTCCGTCACATAGACTCATTCTTTCCCTCTCCTAAAATGTTTGAGATATAATTATGAACACACATACACCTTAAAACCTCTTGTGGAGATAATAATCATAAAAGGCATCAAGTTTCATACAAAGTTGCACAGTTCAAGCTTCTTCTGATTATCTGCCCTACTTTATTTAAGAGTTTCATCCATTAAACACCCTTTAGATTTCTTCTGGCCTTTGAAGATTTGTGACTATACTGAATTGTCCAGTAAAATTTCTTAAAATCAGCAAAGGCAAGTGGCATAAAGCACATGCCAGCCAGGGGGAAGAGGATATTTTATATATGCCTTTATGAATAATGCTCCTTAGTAATCAAAGAGCTGTGTGCATAAATGACCTGCAGAGCTGGAAGAAAATTTAACAAGCAATGCAGTGCATGTGTCATCCAATAAAACAAGAATATTTTAATACAAAATTATTTACATTTCTTCCTCAACTTCTACTTGCATATCTTTTAAATACACGTTGATCACTTTTTAAGAAAATTCTACTCTACATAAAATTTAATTTATGAGAATACTATTCTGATGTGTTTTTTTTTAAATCAGAGGTTAATAATTGTTCATATATAATTTAGTTTCTCCTGAAATAAAATAAAGCCAACTCAATAAAATCTAATTATGTTCAGCTAGTAGTACTAATATTAACCTGTAAAACTATTCCTGGTATAACAATCACATTTAAATATAACCCAAATTCAAAAGCACAGTATGTAATCTGTGTATATTAACATATATTCATTCCCAATGTACAGGTGATCTGATACTTAAAGACCTGGTTATCTATGGTGCTTCTTTAGGACATTATCAGTTAATTAGTTCCACAAATTAAATTTGTGTGAAAATTTAAGGACATGGAAAGTAGTTTTATTGTACCTGTATTTTTATTTCATTGCCAAGGTAACCTAAGAAAGATTGGTTATGATCAGTAATTACTGTATGGAGTCCAAGAGCTAATAGTGGAATTGAAACTCACCAGAGAAAAACAGAGTCAAGAAGTCCACCCGTGTCCTAACTGCACAGGCAGGAAAGAGTCCACCAACTTTCCTTGCTCCCCTCACAGTACTTTCTACTCAGCCAACTCCAAGTGGAACAATGTCCCAAATCTTTTCTAAAGATCTTATCAAATGTAAAGTCAAATTTAAAGCATTACTATAGACTGAAAAATGTACATAGTCAGCTCTCCAACTGCAAAACAAGTATGCTCCAATTCTGTAGACTACTTGAAATTTCTGAAATGGGTGTTTTGGTTTTTGGGGGTTTTGTTTGTTTGTTTTGTTTTGTTTTGGGTTTTTTGGTACCCTAGACTTTCTAATTATTTCCTCTAACATGAATGCTCTTCCCTTCACATGTTGCTATATTAGTTTTCTTTTGGTAAAAAGATGTTCACAAGGGAAAAAATATTTAGTATCTCAGGGTATATCTATGCTTCTAAAATTAATTACTGGCTTCAATAGCTGATTTTGGCTCAAAGCAAGTAGGCAGTTGCAATTCAAGGGGTGCTGGGAACTTGAGTGCCCAAAACTTCTAAGGATCATTCCATGACTCATAGGTTGGTATAACCTACTCAGAGAAAGACAATCAACACTCTCAACACTCAGGGAAGAAACATGTAAATTCACTTCAGACAGACAGGTGATAGGCAAGTAGTTATGAAACTATGAATTTGGATAAAAATCAGTAAGGATGCAGTAGAGTTTAATAAGCACCTCTAACCCCCACAACTTGCACACAAACGATACAAGCTAATGAGAAAAATCAAAACTAATATGCAGAAGTGATTTAATGGAGTCACATCTTAACACATGTCCAACCAAACATGGGCAATAGTTCTAAACTACAACTATTTTGTCAACTACCTCTTTTACTTTGTATTAGAATATAGTCACTGTCCATTTCACAAACATTTTCTTTTTCTGTATGATGTACTTTCCTCCCAAATCACTTTCCTCTATCTTCTCTATTCTCCAGCCTTCTTCATGTTCCTGTCTTTGCAATCACAACTGTTAACACAGGAACCCTTTCTATAAATAAATATATACAAGTGGTTTTAAAGGTAACTCATAAAGGCATGATGTATGGATATGAATAACCAAATAAAATATATAGTAATAACTGTACACCTGGCCTCAGTCTCTGTCATTGTTACTTTATTGCTGTTGTTTGTGGGTTTTTTTTTTTTCAAATAACAAAACGACATGTTTGTTATGAGTCCTTTTCCAGTGACCTGCCCAATATGGTGAGAGACTGTTGGTGTTATTGAGAGATCAAATCTTTTCGGTTCAGACTCCATCTTAGAGAACCTGACCTTAGGTTCAACTCAAGATAACTAGCAGGCTGGTACCTAGCAGCAGTTTCCAGGCTATCTTCCAACAGGACCTGTATCTAGCACCAGTTTCCAGGTTTGCTCAACAAATCTACACCTCCAGGCTACAAGCCTGCTCCTGACACTTCGCTTTCTAACAATCACGCATTAGGAAACAAAACAGAAGTTTAATTGGCTCCCAGCACCAGCCAATTATGTTAAAGGCCATAATGGCTCCCCAATCAGCTGTCCTAATATGATTACATCAGATTCAGCTCCTTGGTGGTCTTTTGGGGGTTCATGAATATTTCCTGGAACAAAATGATGAGAGACTTCATGGATGGTTCTTTTTCTCTACCAGTAAAATGAGCCAATTCGAACCAGATGAGATTATATTAAATACAAGTTTACAGAGAAACTGCTCTTGCCCGAGTTCACTGGCCCCAAAGACAGAGGCCAGGGAAGTCACCATGATGAGAGAGAGGAAATGGAGGGGAAAGAAAAAGAGGAAGAGGAAGAAAGAAAGGGTGAGCATGCAGAGAGAGAGAGAGAGAGAGAAAGAGAGGGGGTTGCAAAATGTCTGGATTATATGAGAAAGAGCCTCTGGGGGAAAAGCAACCCAGCCACTGGGCTGGAAAGTTCAGGGTTGGGGCAGTGTATAGTAGCAGAGAGTGAAGGATTCTGTCAGATCTGGAGGCCAGGTCAGCTTTCATTTGTAAAATATGCACTTCAGTCCCTTGAGTCCAGAACCAAACATTGGTGAGTCAGTAGATGTCATGTTCATAGATTCTTATACTCCAAACTGCTTGACAAATATATTTAATTTGTGCCCAAACCCATCAGTCTTTTGATGTCTATCATAAAACACACACACGTTTGTGTATATATATATATATATATATATATATATATATATATATATATGTATATATACACACACAACTGAAATTTTTGATATATTTTCTATAGTTTAACTTTTTTTTTATTTTAGTATGAGGGAAGGGGCCTTTTGCATAGCAGGTAATGGTTCTATTATTGAACTGTAGTTTCAGCCTCAAAATTCATTCAATGTCACTTATTGATTGGACTCATTATTATGCCTAATATACATAATATTTAAATTTGAAAGTGTATAAATGAAATTCTAGAAGTAATAAGTGAATTAAAATAAAACCTATAAACACGAAGATTCATAAAAATATGTATAAAATGTATGACTTATATATATGATAAGTATATCCTTTGTGATCGAATCTAAGAACTTTATTATTGCCTGCCAGTTGGTTGCAGTTTTCAAACTGCTTCAGTATTATAGAATATTCATTTATAATGTACAAAACAACAATATTAGCAACCAAGCAAGCAAAAATATTCTAAATTTCTGAACTATGCTAAAAATGTCTGATAGACTCTGGAATATTTCCCAGAAAGAATTCATTGAATTCAGGTTACCATGGTGATTAGCAAAAAATGTGGAATGAAGTTCGTTTTGTGATAATTGCTACATACTTGCAGCTGAAGATCATCTTTCAGTTCCAGTCCCAGACTTTGAAACCATAATAATAGCTCTGTAATCTGAGTTGTTTATTTAAACCTATAATATGTTACTAGACAGATCCATTTCTGTACAGATTTCTTCTTATTTATTTAATTTTTTGGTGATGACCAACATGATAATTTTAAGGAATATATTTCTATTATAGGAATAGTTTGTGCATAATTCAGATCAACTTTTACAAAACAATTTATAATGCATTTAAACCAATTTACAGTTAAAGGAAGACCACTTTATTTTGTATTAAGCCCTCCTTCACCTTCGGGAGGAAAGCTGAATTTGATTTTGAAGCAGCTGAATGTTCTGGCTTTATAATTACTTTTCAAGAAGTTCATGGTCTAATGCCAATTTTTGTGAATTAATAATAAGTTTTGATAAATTGGGCCAAATTCAGGAAGTTAGGGCCTTCAAAACTCTCTTTTAACTCTGGGGGGTTTAGGTTAATTTTAAACACCCAATGTAACAAGTAGATAAACCACTTCCAATCATGCTTAATATAAATGGTTATTATATTATATTAAAATATACAAATACTGCTAGTGATTCCTGACCAGAACCAAGATTCTGAGCAGTTATAACAACATTCTTTGTGTATAAAATACTTTGGTTTCCTGATGCTTATGATTTTACAACTCTGTCATTTAGTTTTCAAGAACCCGCTAAATAAAACAATAAGTACAAAAATGTTACAGTGAACCTATGATATATCTCACTTAATCCTCACAATAACATGAAGAGATTGTTTTGTTATTCATTAGGTAGGTGATAATATAAAGATGTGGAGAAATGTAACTAGCTTAGCATTACACAGGATATAACCACACCAGAAGTCAACGTGAAGTAAGTAGCCTTTAACATCCTCACTTAAACATCTCATAGCACATGGCTGGTCTTGAGGTATTCTTCTCTCCAGTTATTAGAATCAAAAGTGGAACCACAAAGAAACCAAGTAGTGGCAAAATTCCTGGACTATCAAATAGCAAAACTGCGATTTAGTTTTATTTTTTGACTAAAAAGTCCTATTGCCACTCCATTACAACTCAGTTTTATAGACTTGAGAAAGTAATTGTGTCCTTTCTGCCTTTACCATTTGGGAAATAAGTTTAATTTTAACTCACTACTGTAGTTACCACCTTCACAATGGATTACCCTGTCAGTTATTTGTATAATGTCTTACCTAATATCTTAACTTTTTATTTTAAATTCATATTGTCATATGTAAAACATACCACATAGTTATTATTGTTATCTCAGTGGGTTAGAGAGAACATGTGATTCAGCTTCAGTGGTAAAGGGATATACAGACTAATTAAAATAATCATTTCCAAACTAAGGAAAAAGTAAAGAGAATTATAGCCTGGCATAGCTTCAGAGGGCTAGAAAATTAACTTTTCATGGAACAAACAGTAAGAAAAGAGTTTAAAACATCTAAATTTCTTCTAGTAGTTTACAAGTCTAAACCCATAAAATTTATAAACCGATGTGTGACAAAGAGAAACAATGTGAAACTCAGATCACATTAGGTAAGATTAAATGCAGTTGAAATCAGTGTCCAGATTTCTCAAAAGTCAATAGACTCCACACAATCCCAAACAACAGTCTAGGGTTTTACATTTTGGTTTTGAGAGAGAGAGAGAGAGAGAGAGAGAGAGAGAGAGAGAGAGAGAGAGAGAGACAACAAAAAAAAAGCATTTCTGGAAGTAGGGGGCAAAGTAGGAAGCTGCTAGTTATCTAAAGTTTCTACTCACCTATTTCTCCCTGAGAAAAATGTACATAACTCTGGATATACAAAGAAGATACACACACACACACACACACAAATTATTATATATATATATATATGTATATTATATATATATATATATATATATATATAATCTCAAACATGTCCCTGAAATAAATCATAAACAAATTTAATTTAAGGTAATCCTTCAGCATACTTACAATTTTACCATTTAATAAAGATAATTGCATAATGAGATATATATGCCTGTTTTTACATAAAACAACTTAAATTTGGTTGAATGTTTTATACTATAGGACATATAACATTAAACATTATTTTGGTATAATTGTCAATTTGGTTTTGCTTAAATTCATAGAATTAAAATGACAAAAGAATGCTTAGTATCATTTTAAAAAACATTGGAAATTCTATTCTAAGCCCAAGCCAAATTTTATTTAATGATTTTTTACAAGGCAGTTCAAATAGCAGTCATTAAAAATCAAACATACTTCTAATGCTAAATCTAGAGACATCTATTTTGATACATACTGAAGAATGAGAGTAGGTAAATATTAAACTACTCTTTATTTTCTTTAAGTAAACTAATGTATTTCCACAAAACAACTTTCCATATACAGTAAAAATCACTGTGATTTATTATGTCAAACAACCTTGACTGAGCACGGGTATTTCAGTAATGTTCCTGGGTATTGGGTATCATATGGGCAGTCCACAGAACATGTGCTATGTGCCGAGAATCAAGGCTGTAGTAAAATCCCATGATAACATGTACACTACCAGAGATACTGGGACTCCTCATGTTTTTATTATGAGTTAAATTCTCTCTGCTCTAAGTTCAGAAAAGTTTGACTATTTTTATTTATTTATTTTAGTCACCTTTATTTTTTTGCTACCTCCACACTCACTTATACAAAGCCACATGACTTTGCAACCAAGGGGAGAATTTTCATATTATTGGACGTTTAGATGTAAATTAATAGTAATACTTACATGCTGCCAAGGTTTTCTAAGTATGGAAAAAATTCCATAGTATTGAAAGAATCAGAGTCTATGAAAGCAACTTTCCCACAAAGGTTATGGCAGTGACAACTGGGAGCATTCCCTTAAGCACATCTGTTTACTCTTCTCTTGAGACAATATTTGCTTTATCCAAATTGCCTAGGTCATATTTATGAAATAATGAACTAAGACAAAATGCAATGAACATATTTATATTGACAATAAACATTTGTAACATTAAATTTTAGTGGCATGTATTATTACTCAAAGTTTGAAACTATTTAATCTTCACAGTTGGTTATTTACCAATTGGGACTCTCACCAATGCTTCTGTAACAAATACAGCAGGTTTTTTTGTTTTGTTTTGTTTTGTATGATTCTCTTTTCCTCTGACAGACAATAATCTAGCCAGTTGCTGTCAATCAAAGTCTATGAAACATTGTATAAGTTAGTCATCATTGACACATAAAGTTTAAAACCCCAAAATGAACAGTTTGTTAATTAATCAGCAACTAGCTTACTACTAAGCCTATTAAAAAATATTACTTCTTCATTCCAATCTTTTTTCTTTCTTTCTTTTTTAATTTAATTTTTTTACTTATTCACTTTATATCCTGCTCACTGTCCCCTTGTTCTCCTTTGAGTGGGTGGGGGCCTCCTGGGTATTCCTCACACGCTAGCACTTCAAGCTTCTGCAAGGCTAGGCACTCTTTTCCCACTAATGCCAGATCAGGCAGACCAGATTGAAGAACATATACCATGTCCAGGAGCTTTGGGGATAACCCCTGTTCCAGTTGTTCAAGTCCCACATGAAGACCAAGCTGCATATCTGCGACATGTGTGCAGGCAGGCCTAGGGACAGCCCATGTATGATCTTGGATTAGTGGTTCAGACTCTGAGAACCCCAAGGGTCAAGGTTAGTTGACTCTGTTGGTCTTCCTGTGGAGTTCCTATCCCATTTTTGGCCTGCAATCCTTCCTCCTACTCTTCCATAATTGTCCCCAAGGTCCATCCAGTGTTTGGCTGTGGATGGCTATATCCGTCTAAGTCAGCTGCTAGGTGGAGGCTCTCAGGGAACAGCATGCTCCTGTCTGCAAGCATAGCAGAGCATCATTAACACTGTTAGGGAATGGGTCTCAAGTTGGGCTGGTTGTTGGTTGGCCATTCCCTCAGTCTCTGCTCCATTTCCCATGCCTTCATTGCTTGTAGACAGAATAAATTTCGGGTTGAAAGTTTTGAGGGTTACTTGGTATCTCTATCCCTGCACTGAGGCTCCTGCCTAGCTCCAGGTGGTCTCTTCAGGTTCCAAATCACCAATGTTGTGAGTCACATGTATTGTCATCTCATTTATTCTTGGGTGCCTTCATTATCCCAGGTCTCTGTCTAATCCTAGAGATAAACCCCACATCCTCCCCCACTTACAGTAGCAGACTTTCACTCATTTTCATGGTCATCTGGCTAACTCTCCTGTCCTTCCCCGTATCTGATCTTAGCCTCTCATTCCCCTCTCAGTTCCCTCCATCTATCTCCCTCTTATGACTAATTTATTCCTTTTCTAAGTGATATTCAAGTTTCCTCTCTTGGGCCTTCCTTCTTCTTTAGCTTCTTTGGGCCTACGGATGCAGCATGGTACCTGTATTTTATGGCTAATATCTACTTATAAGTGAGTACATACCATGCGTGTTCTTTTGGGAATCAGTTACCTCACTGAGAATGATATTCTCAACTTCCATCCATTTGCCTTCAAAATTCATAATGTCTTGTTTTTTAATAGCTGAATAGAATTCCACTATGTAAATGGACCATATTTTCCTTATCCAGTCTTCAGTTGAGGGACATCTAAGTTGTTTCTAGTTTCTGTCTATTACATATAAAACTGCTATGAATATAGTTGAACAAATATCTTTGAGGGATGTTGGAGCATTTTTTGGGTATATGCCCAGGAGTGGTATATCTGAATTCTGAGCTAAAACTATTTCCAGTTTTTTGAGGAACCACCAAATTGTTTTCCAAAGTGGTTGTACAAATTTCCTCTTCCAACAGCAATAAAAAAGTGTTCCCCTTGCTTCACATCTTCACTAGCATGTGCTATCTCTTGAGTTTTGATTTTAGCTATTCTGATGGGTGTAAAATGTAACCTCATAGTTGTTTTGATTTGCATTTCTCTGATGACTAAGGACTTTGGACATTTCTTTAAGTGCTTCTTGGCCACTCATGATTCCTCTGTTGAGAATTCTTTGTTTAACTGAACCCCATTTTTAAATTGGGTTATTAGGGTTGTTGGTGTTTAACTTCTTGAGTTCTTTGGACATTTTGGATATTAGCTGTAGGATTATAGGCCCAGTCTACCCTGTAAGGCACCTCTTGGGGAGGTTGAACACGGGGAGTCTGACTGCACAGGAGCCGGTTTGGGGCTGTAGGGAAGTACTGAGACACTGCTTGGTGGATAGGAAAAGCAGTCTAAGATATGAGAAAGCCAGAGTTGGTTAGGGGATCCCTGGGCTTGCAATGAAGCCAGTGCTGTGGGGTTCTCAGATTCTTGGACAGCCAGGCATCCCTGGGAATCAAGAAAGAGTAGAGAATGAAGTTGGAGGCCTGCAGGCTGGGGCCTGTGTCTAGCCCTGGGTCAGGGCAAAGACGGGAGTTCCAGCTTGTCCTAGCAAAGATGATTGTCCTTAGCTTGGTGGAAGCAGGCTTGGCAGTTGTGGCTAGAAGCACAGAGAAGCCTTCTATAGGAGACTAGGCTGCAGCTCTGTAGGGGAAAGCCTTCTTCATGGCTCCTCTCAGCAGAATTTGATGAAAAGAGACAGTCCATGGTTCTAAACAGTTTATTGTCATAGTGGAAAGTGGATGCATAAAGCAATACCCTACTTCTCAGGGTGGGTGTGAGACTAAATACCTTTTGCAAGGAGAAGTGTATGGGAAAGGCACCTTATTGGCTAAGCCCTCAGACCTCTAGGTATCTCATTAGCATGGAGAACTCTGCTTTGGGGCTATGTGACCACAGGTCACATCTCTTTTATGTGAGAAGCATGGCATATGTTCCAAATCAGGAGTCTGGCAGGGATCTGGGAGTCACCTAAGCCTCAGGCATGATTTTACACATCATAATTAGCCCTCTGTCAGATGTAGGGTTGGTGATGATCCTTTCCCAATCTGAAGGCTGCCAATTTGTCCTCTTGACAGTGCCCTTTGCCTTACAAAAGCTTTGCAGTTTTCATAAGGTCTCATTTATCAGCTGTTGATCTTAGAGCCTGAGCCATTGGTATTCTGTTCAGGAAATTGTCTCCTATACTAATGTGTTCAAAGGTATTTCCCACTTTCTCTTCTATGAGATTAAGTGTATCCAGGCTTATGTTGAGGTCTTTGATCTACCTGGACTTGAGTTTTGTGCACAGTGATAAGTATGGATCTATTTCCATTCTTCTATATGTAGACATCCAGTTAGACCAGCACCATTATGCTTTGATTTTTCCATTGTATGGTTTTGACTTCTTTATCAAAAATCAAGTGTACATAGGTCTGTGGTGGGTATATTTCTGGGTCTTTGATTGGATTCTGTTGAGCAATGTGTTCTTTCTGTACCAATACCATGCAGTTCTTAATTATTATTGCTCTATAGTACAGCTTGAGGTCATGGATGGTGATTCCTCCTGATGTTCTTTTATTGTTCAGAATTTTTTTGGCTATCCAGGGTTTTTGTTTTTCCATATTAAGTTGACAACTTCTCTTCTATAAAGAGGTCTATAAAAAAATTGTGTCAGAATTTTGATAGGGATTGAATTGAATCTGAGAATTGCTTTTGATAAGATGGCCATTTTCCCTATGTTAATCCTACCTGTCCATGAGTATGGGCAATCATTCCATCTTCTGATATCTTCTTCATTATCTTACTTTAGGGACTTTAAGTTCTTGTCATACAGATCTTTCACATGCTTTGTTAGAGTTACACCAAGATATGTTATATTGTTTGTGGCTATTGTAAAGGGTGTTTTTTCCCTAATGTCTTTCTTGGCCCATATGTCATTTGTATAAAAAAGGGATACTGATTTTTTTTTGAGTTAATGTTTTTATCCCGATTTCTCTGAGTTAATTTTGTTATCCAACCACTTTGCTGAAGATATTTATCAGCTGTAGGAGTTCTCTGGTGAAATTTTTGGGGTCATCCATGTATACTATCATATAAACTGCAAATAGTGATACTTTGACTTCTTCTTTTCCAATTTGTATCCCTGTGATCTCCTTTAGTTGTTGTATTGCTCTATCTAGAACTTTACACACTATATTTAATAGATAGGGAGACGGTGAACAGCCTTGTATTGTCCCTGATTTTAGTGGAAATGCTTCAAGTTTCTCTCATTTAGTTGGATGTTGGTTATTGGCTTGCTTGTATATTTCTTTGATTATGTTTAGGTATGTGCCCTGCATCCCTTTTCTTTAATACCTTTAACATGAAGGGGTGTTCAAATTTATCAAAGGCTTTTTCAGAGTCTAATGAGATAATCATGTGATTCTTTTTCTTTAAGTTTGTTTATATGATGGATTATGGTGATGGATTTCCATATATTGATCCATCCCTACATCCCTGACATGAAGCCTACTAGATCTTGATGGATGATATTTTTGATGTCTGTCTAGATTCAGTTTGTTAGTATTTTAATGAGTATTTTTGCAGCAAAGTTTGTAAGTGAAATCTGTCTGAAATTCTCTTTCTTTGTTAAGACTTTTTGAAGTTTAAGGTATCAGGGTGGCTGACCTCATAGAATGAGGTTGGCAGTGTTCCTTTTGTTTCTATTTTGTGAAATGGTTTTAGGAGTATTTATATTAGCTCTTCTTTGAAAGTCTGGGAATGCTACACTAAAACCATCTGGTCCTGAACTTTTTTTGGTTGGGAGACTTTTAATGATTTCTCCTATTTCTTTAGTGGCTGTAGGTTTAAATACTTTACTTGGTCTTGATTTGACTTTTGGTAATTTGTATCAGTCTTGAAAATCTAAGGTTTTCCATTTTTGTGGAGAATAGTCTTTTGAGGTAAGATCTAATGATTTTTGGAATCTCTTCAGTGTCAGCTGTTATGTCTCCCTTTTCATTACTGATTTTGTTTCTGTAGATACTGTCAGATACTGTCTACCTTTCTCCTCCTTAGTTCAGCTAAGAGCTTTTCTATCTTGTTGATTACCTCAAAAAACAAACTCTTGGTTTCATTGATTCTTTGTTTTGTTGTCTTTATTCCTAACAGATTGATTTCAGCCCTGATTTTTATTATTCTCTGCCTTCTACTCCTCTTTTGTGTGCTTGCCCTTTTTTCTAGAGTTTTCAGGTGTACTTTTAAATTGTTGATATGATGCATTTCTAATTTCTTTATGGAGGCATTTAGTGCTATGAACTTTCCTCTTAGCACTCCTTTGATTACATCTCATAAATTTGGTATGCTGTGCCTTCATTTTCACTGAATTCTTTAATATCTTTATTTCTTCCCTGACACAGAAATCATTGAGTACAGAGTTGTTCAATTTGCATGAGTGTATAGGCTTTCTAGTGTCTCTGTTGTTGAGGTCCAGCTTCAATCCATTGTGGTCTAATAACTTACAGTTCAACTTCCTTGTATCTTTTGAGGCTTGCTTTGTGACCAACTATATGGTCAATTTTGAGGAAAAAAAATTGTAAGGTGCTGAGAAGATATATTCTTTTGTGCTTGGGCAAAATATTCTAAAGTTGTCTGTTACGTCCATGTCCATTTGGTTCCTAATTGCCTCTTCTGGCATGGCTACATAACTGGAGGTGTAGCACACTTCCTGCCTCTGGAACATTGCCAGGCCATTGATCCCCATGATCCCCATATGTTGTTGTCCTGAAGCTGGTCTGTTGTCTTTACTACTTTACTTTCAATCTTTCTTTCTGGGAAATTTACTTCCCCCATTACTCAGAGCTAATCATGCTGTAATAAATTAAACAAATTCAGTTCTCAGGAATGAGGGTGGTCATGAGGCTGTGGAGATGAGGAACAGGTCTTCCTCTTGGCCTTTAGGGCTATGGGAAAGGATCTAGACCACATAACCATAAAGACCATAAAAAATATATGGACCTTTGTAGAACTGTCCATTGCCACACTTGGCATTAAATCTGGAATCATGAAGAGATACATGCACCCTCTGGTCCAATGACTGCTGCATTAATTAGCCAGAGTGAACTTGAGGATATCAAAGATAGAGAGTTAAAGTGATCTCAAGAAAAAAAGGCATGGATAGAAAAAGAATGAATTTATAAAAAATATGTAAATGATAGATGGGTTTATTTTTATAGGAGAATGGCTTGTATATGACTTAGAAATAAATAATATTAAAAGGAAAGTATATGAGGCTATGGAATTGCTAGGATGTGGAAACAAAGATTCTACATTTAATTAAGAATTAAAAGATGATGTAGATGCATATAAAAAATTAGTCCTTTGTTCTCCTAGTTACTTGAAGAATTGGAGATGATTGTGCCTAGAAAGATATTAGAGAGACCTAATGACTTTACTTACATAAATTTTAAAACATTATAAGGAGTCATTTTAATTCTAGTAGTTTGTCACCTTTCTGCTCTTACATGAAAGTAATTACTAAAGACTTCTGTCTGTTGTACCAGGAAATTATAAGAACTGTGCCCAGCTACCTATGAAGAACAGGTGGTGTAAAAGCTATACAGAAATGTACTTTGGTTTTGTGTTTAGTTTCTGCTCTAAGGAGGCAGAGGTGGGTATTAATAATCCAGGCATGATAGAAGTTATGTAAATTAAAAAATTCTAAAAATATTTCTAATAATGATCAAAGCATTGATGATGTAACTTTAGACAATAAAAGTCTGGGTTCAGGCTCTGTGGTTGGGAGAAGAAAAAAGAATGAGAAAAACAGAGAAGGCTAAAGAATGAGATAAGAGAAGGCTAAAGCATGAGAGAAGGGAAGGGTAAAGAATGAGAAGGAAGAAAAAAAAAGAAGAAAGAAAGATGGGAATCCTCAAGGACTAGAGAGAGTACCTGATCTGGACGCTTGCATCCACAACTGACTTTGAGTCAACATTGAATTAGCACCACTCCCATTCCTGACTTACATTGGGACCCTCCTCGTGCTGAGGCTAGACTTTGGCACATAATGTCTGTCAGTTTCACTAGTTCTCTGTTTAGATTTTGTCTGGATGACCTGTCAGTTGGTGAGAGTTGAAGTCTTACACTATTAATGTTTGTGATTCAATGTGTGATTTAAGCTTTAGCAATGCTTCATTTACAAACGTGCATGCCCTTGTATTTGGGGCATAGATAAATCTTCAGAATTGAGATATCATCTTGGTAGATTTTTCCTTTGATGAATATGAAGTGTCTTTCCCTGTCTCTTTTGGTTAAATTTGGCCGAAATCTATTTTATTCTGTATTAGAATGGCTATTCCAGATCGCCATTTGCTTCTTGGTGCCATTTGCTTGGAAAACTTTTTTCCATCCCTTTACTCTGAGGTACTGTCTATCTTTAGACATTTGCCGAGAGGTGTATCTTGTATGCAGCAGAATGATAGATCCTGTTTTCGTATCCATTCTGTTAGCCTGTGTTTTTTTACAGGGGGACTGAGTCTATTGATTTTGAGAGGTATTAATGACCAGTTATTGTTATTTCCCATTATTTTGATGTTGGTGTTGCTAGTGGTGTGTGTGTGTGTGTGTGTGTGTGTATGTGTGTGTGTGTGTATACACGTGCACACATTTTCCTTGATTTGCTGGTATGAAGTTACTTATTTCCTGTGTTTTCTTGGATATAGTTATCCTTGGGTTAGAGTTTTCCTTCTAGTATTTTCTGTAGGGCTAGATTTGTCGATAGATATTGTTTAAATTCAGATTTGTCTTGAAATACCTTGGTTTTTTCATCTACAATGATTGAGAATTTTGCTGTGTATAGTATATAGTCTAGGTTGGTATCTGTGGGTTTTTTGTTTTGTTTTGGTTTGGTTTTGGTTTTGAGGTTGCAAAATATCTGCCCAGGCCCTTCTAGCTTTTAGAGTCTTTGTTGAGAAACCAAATGTAATTCTGAAAGGTATAGCTCTGTATGTCACCTGGCCCTTTTCCCTTGCTGCTGTTAATATTCTTTCTTTAGTCTATAGATTTTGTGTTTTCATTATTATGTGCTTGGAGGATTTTCTTTTCTAGTCCACTGTAATTGGTGTTCGGTAAGCTTCTTGTATGTTTATAGGCATCTCTTTCTTTAGGCTGGGAAAGTTTTCTTCTATGATTTTGTTGAGAATCTTTTCTTTGCCTTGGAGCTCAAACTCTTCACCTTCTTCTATTCCTATTATTCTTAAGACTTTTAATGGTATCCAAGATTTCCTACATGGTTTGTGTCAGGAATGTTTTAGATTTAACATTTTCTTTGACTAATGTATCAATTCTTCTAAAACAGTCCTGTGGTTTAGTTAGTGACATCTTTTTCCAGATTTGGTAGATAGGAAATCATGCCTCCATTTGTTGAGATGTAGCATAATCCTAAGCGAAGAAGGCTGACTTTACTTATAAATCATTTAGTACTTTTCAGCTGAAAGGGAAGATATGTTTCAATGTTATTTTATTAATTTTGAGTCATGTCAATACAATTTATATAATGACATAGCTAAATTCTTCTTGTTTCTTCAGGACACAAAATCACAGGCATTTCTTTTTTCCACTAATTTATTTATTTATTCAATTCACATCCTGGTTAAGGCCTCCTGCCCCCCACCCCATCTCATTGTTTCTTGAACAGTCCTGTCCCTCTCCCTCCCCTTCTCCTCTGAGAGGGTGGAGGTCACACTAGGTATCCCCCTACCCTGGCACATCAAGTTTCTGCAGGTCTAAGCACTTCCTATCCCACTGAAGTTAGACAAGGCAACCTAGCCAGGTGAACAGATTCCACAGACAGGCAACAGCTTTAAAGACAACCCCCACTACAGTTGCTGGGAACCTATATGAAGACTGAGCTGCACATGGGTGGGGTGGGGGGAGGGACTAGCAAGAATTTCAAATAGCCGTTTTTTTCTTAGCTGGCTATTTTGCAATTCAGAAAAGCACAAAACTTGAAGCAGCTCTGCGGGGGGCCTTTCCACAGTATTCGAATTGGATTCTTTTCTTTGGGTTTATCCATTGTGTTAATCTATGTGATATTGCTGTGAAGACACACCATGACCAAAGCAATTCTTGTAAAAATTAATTGTGGGCTTGCTTATAGTTTCAAAGGTTTAGTCCATTACCTTCATGGCAGGGGGTGTGGGGGGGGCATTCAGGCAGGTAGCTGAAGGCTACATCCTGATCCACAGGCAGAGAGAAAGAGACTGAGCCTTGCAAGGGCTTTTTAAAATGTCAAAGACCACCACCAGTGACACACTTCCTCCAACAGAGCCACCCATTCTAATCCTAATTCTAGCAAAGAGTTCCACTCCCTGGTAGCTAAGCATTCAAATCTATGAGCATACAAAGGCCATTGTTATTCAAATTCCTACATCCAGAGTCTGTATTTCACTTAAATAACAGTAGGCATAGAAAAAACCTTTTTTATGTTGAAACATCCTTTGTTTTTCTCATTTTGGGTAAACCCTATACCTGAAAGTCTAACTTAAAAAAGAGAGAATTATTTACTTAGAATGGAGATATCTGTTCCATCAATGATTTCATTCATTTACTGATCCAAACCATTCAATGTTGTTAGAGTGCTAGATGGCTTTCTCTTCAGTTTCTTTTCATTTTTGGGTATAGTTTACATTCCAGAGACTCCAACATACATATTTTGCTAAATTAAAATGTTATTTAATAGCTACATGTAACATGTACTTGCCTGCCAGATCTTATATTGCATTTTCAAGGCAATATGGCTATGGATGGCCTAGCATATGGCCTTCCATTTGCTGGCATTTAAGGAGGTCAATAAATACCACTCGTCTTCTCTCATGTTCAAAACCAGTTGAGATATAAACTCTGGAGTAGGACAGATGGAGCTAAATGTTTTGACTTTTTATTTTCCTAATAAAGTCTTATTAGAAAAATACTATGTCTTAAGTTCTTTGGAAAAAAAAATGGGTAGTGGAACTGCAGAATTGAGATGATAATTCTATCCACCACGCAAAGGTTGTACTGGCTATTCTCCAGTGATACTGCCATACAAAGTTCATGTCATATTTATGTCATATATATTCACATTTACTTCCAAACACCATGATAGGAAATTTATGACTTCTGTATGAAAGAGAATGGATGAGAATGTAGAGTGAAAAATTATAAAGGCCATTTTATGAAATATGTGTAGATTTTTCGCCTTAGACCTTGGGCAGAAAAGTGCAGATTCCAGAATGAGGAACTGAAAATAAGATTTCAGGCCTTCATACCCCAGGACACTTGCTGGATGAATTACATTCCTCAAGCCTCAAGCAATAGGCCCACCTATGGGTGGAAGATGCCCAAGGCAGGAAGACACATTCCTGACTACAGATAAAGATGCTGCCACCTAGGTGGGGCTATAGCCAGAAGATAGTTAATCTGAAATAGTTGGTAATGGCAGGATAGGACACAATGACATGATAAAAACCACATTTTTGAGAAGAATGCAGGGTGATTTCCACATGACACTAACCATTCAGGGTGGGTTTCTCTGGAATGTTTCGCTATTCTTATGTTATGTATCCTTGGCAACCCCTCAGCCCCGCCCCACTCCCCTGGTTTGTGGTTTTTCTCTTTAAAACACTCCATGGACTGGATGTTGGGGTCGAACCCCACTCCTACGGGAGTGCGTGGTGAGACCGCTGGCTGCCAGGCTTCTTCCCTAATAAACCTCTGCTGATTGCATCCAGGTATGGTTTCTTGTGATCTTTGGGTGGTCGTGATTTCCTGAGACTTGAGGAAGGGTCTCCCGAGTATGGGGGTCTTCAAGAATACAGAGACTTGGAGAATTACTTTAAAAGACTGGTCAGAAGAAGAGGTGGCCTGGAGGTCAGGGGGAAAATACTTACCCCTATATTCAACTCCCAGTATTGTCATGGAAGGAAGGAAGCAAGCAAGGAAAAAAGGAAGCAAGAAGGAAGGGAATGAGAAAAGGAAAAAAGGAGGGAGGGAGGAGGGAGGGAGGTAGGGAGGGAGGGAGGAAAGAAAAATAAAAGAAAATGTTGAAAAAATTAGCAATTTTTTTCTGTCTCCACATAAGCTCTATGGTATGTGCAAGCCCACACATGTATACATACACAGGCACAAAACCCACAGAACTGTCCACATACAAATAATAAGTAGTTGTATTAAAAAGATTTCTAAATGTAGTTGAAGGTTTTGCTTTCCTTTATTTGAAATGATAATAGGGTCTTAATTGGGACTCAGTAGAAACATTTCTTCAAGTTCCCATCATGAGTCCATCTTCATTGTCACCTCCTGTGTTCTTTCTATGTAGCAGAGAATTATCACTCAAAGGCTTAGCACCGCGTCACTGCCCGGTTCTACAGTCCAGTGTTAAATGGTCCCTGCTGCTTCTGTTCTCATTTCTGATGCAGTTGTTTTGGTTGTTGTTGTTTAAGCAGTTGTGTTTACTCTCCCCTACTCTTACATCTTTCGGCTTATTATTTCCAATCCACTGAAAGTTATTCTTCAGAAACTTAGCAATTTTTCAAGAAACCTCACCAAACAGCTGCAAGAGTGAGAGAAGTGTGGGCTGGGGACACAATAGGTGTGAGCTTATTCTATAAATACATTTCATGTTAGTTATTAATGGCCCGCTGTCCCCTGTATTAAACAAATGAACAAGGAAAAGACAAGACAGGAAACTGGAAATTTTCTGCATTAACGCTTTTATACTAATTAAGTATGAAAACCCCAGGTTTTGTTTTTGTTTTTGTTTGTTTTTTGTTTTTGGATTTTCTTTTTTCCTCCCACAACTACTCTAGTGTACCTTTGTTACAGGGCTGCCACATTTTTGTTTGGAAATTTTATGATCAATGAAATAATGAAAATCAAAATGAAAAACTTATAACATCCAAATCCCTACCTTGACTCATTTGGTAAAATATTCTCCC